>NC_086444.1:702484204-702801704 GCF_028390025.1 Pseudophryne corroboree | reverse complement strand
GGCCGACACAAACACCGGGCCCATCTAGGAGTGGCACTGCAGTGTCACGCAGGATGGCCCTTCCAAAAAACCCTCCCCAAACAGCACATGACGCAAAGAAAAAAAGAGGCGCAATGAGGTAGCTGACTGTGTGAGTAAGATTAGCGACCCTAGTGGCCGACACAAACACCGGGCACATCTAGGAGTGGCACTGCAGTGTCACGCAGGATGTCCCTTCCAAAAAACCCTCCCCAAACAGCACATGACGCAAAGAAAAAAAGAGGCGCAATGAGGTAGCTGTGTGAGTAAGATTAGCGACCCTAGTGGCCGACACAAACACCGGGCCCATCTAGGAGTGGCACTGCAGTGTCACGCAGGATGTCCCTTCCAAAAAACCCTCCCCAATCAGCACATGATGCAAATAAAAAGAAAAGAAAAAAGAGGTGCAAGATGGAATTATCCTTGGGCCCTCCCACCCACCCTTATGTTGTATAAACAAAACAGGACATGCACACTTTAACCAACCCATCATTTCAGTGACAGGGTCTGCCACACGACTGTGACTGATATGACGGGTTGGTTTGGACCCCCCCCAAAAAAGAAGCAATTAATCTCTCCTTGCACAAACTGGCTCTACAGAGGCAAGATGTCCACCTCATCTTCACCCTCCGATATATCACCGTGTACATCCCCCTCCTCACAGATTATCAATTCGTCCCCACTGGAATCCACCATCTCAGCTCCCTGTGTACTTTGTGGAGGCAATTGCTGCTGGTCAATGTCTCCGCGGAGGAATTGATTATAATTCATTTTAATGAACATCATCTTCTCCACATTTTCTGGATGTAACCTCGTACGCCGATTGCTGACAAGGTGAGCGGCGGCACTAAACACTCTTTCGGAGTACACACTTGTGGGAGGGCAACTTAGGTAGAATAAAGCCAGTTTGTGCAAGGGCCTCCAAATTGCCTCTTTTTCCTGCCAGTATAAGTACGGACTGTGTGACGTGCCTACTTGGATGCGGTCACTCATATAATCCTCCACCATTCTATCAATGTTGAGAGAATCATATGCAGTGACAGTAGACGACATGTCCGTAATCGTTGTCAGGTCCTTCAGTCCGGACCAGATGTCAGCATCAGCAGTCGCTCCAGACTGCCCTGCATCACCGCCAGCGGGTGGGCTCGGAATTCTGAGCCTTTTCCTCGCACCCCCAGTTGCGGGAGAATGTGAAGGAGGAGATGTTGACAGGTCGCGTTCCGCTTGACTTGACAATTTTGTCACCAGCAGGTCTTTCAACCCCAGCAGACCTGTGTCTGCCGGAAAGAGAGATCCAAGGTAGGCTTTAAATCTAGGATCGAGCACGGTGGCCAAAATGTAGTGCTCTGATTTCAACAGATTGACCACCCGTGAATCCTTGTTAAGCGAATTAAGGGCTGCATCCACAAGTCCCACATGCCTAGCGGAATCGCTCCGTGTTAGCTCCTTCTTCAATGCCTCCAGCTTCTTCTGCAAAAGCCTGATGAGGGGAATGACCTGACTCAGGCTGGCAGTGTCTGAACTGACTTCACGTGTGGCAAGTTCAAAGGGCATCAGAACCTTGCACAACGTTGAAATCATTCTCCACTGCACTTGAGACAGGTGCATTCCATCTCCTATATCGTGCTCAATTGTATAGGCTTGAATGGCCTTTTGCTGCTCCTCCAACCTCTGAAGCATATAGAGGGTTGAATTCCACCTCGTTACCACTTCTTGCTTCAGATGATGGCAGGGCAGGTTCAGTAGTTTTTGGTGGTGCTCCAGTCTTCTGTACGTGGTGCCTGTACGCCGAAAGTGTCCCGCAATTTTTCTGGCCACCGACAGCATCTCTTGCACGCCCCTGTCGTTTTTTAAAAAATTCTGCACCACCAAATTCAAGGTATGTGCAAAACATGGGACGTGCTGGAATTTGCCCATATTTAATGCACACACAATATTGCTGGCGTTGTCCGATGCCACAAATCCACAGGAGAGTCCAATTGGGGTAAGCCATTCCGCGATGATCTTCCTCAGTTGCCGTAAGAGGTTTTCAGCTGTGTGCGTATTCTGGAAAGCGGTGATACAAAGCGTAGCCTGCCTAGGAAAGAGTTGGCGTTTGCGAGATGCTGCTACTGGTGCCGCCGCTGCTGTTCTTGCGGCGGGAGTCCATACATCTACCCAGTGGGCTGTCACAGTCATATAGTCCTGACCCTGCCCTGCTCCACTTGTCCACATGTCCGTGGTTAAGTGGACATTGGGTACAACTGCATTTTTTAGGACACTGGTGAGTCTTTTTCTGACGTCCGTGTACATTCTCGGTATCGCCTGCCTAGAGAAGTGGAACCTAGATGGTATTTGGTAACGGGGGCACACTGCCTCAATAAATTGTCTAGTTCCCTGTGAACTAACGGCGGATACCGGACGCACGTCTAACACCAACATAGTTGTCAAGGACTCAGTTATCCGCTTTGCAGTAGGATGACTGCTGTGATATTTCATCTTCCTCGCAAAGGACTGTTGAACAGTCAATTGCTTACTGGAAGTAGTACAAGTGGGCTTACGACTTCCCCTCTGGGATGACCATCGACTCCCAGCGGCAACAACAGCAGCGCCAGCAGCAGTAGGCGTTACACGCAAGGATGCATCGGAGGAATCCCAGGCAGGAGAGGACTCGTCAGACTTGCCAGTGACATGGCCTGCAGGACTATTGGCATTCCTGGGGAAGGAGGAAATTGACACTGAGGGAGTTGGTGGGGTGGTTTGCGTGAGCTTGGTTACAAGAGGAAGGGATTTACTGGTCAGTGGACTGCTTCCGCTGTCACCCAAAGTTTTTGAACTTGTCACTGACTTATTATGAATGCGCTGCAGGTGACGTATAAGGGAGGATGTTCCGAGGTGGTTAACGTCCTTACCCCTACTTATTACAGCTTGACAAAGGGAACACACGGCTTGACACCTGTTGTCCGCATTTCTGGTGAAATACCTCCACACCGAAGAGCTGATTTTTTTGGTATTTTCACCTGGCATGTCAATGGCCATATTCCTCCCACGGACAACAGGTGTCTCCCCGGGTGCCTGACTTAAACAAACCACCTCACCATCAGAATCCTTCTGGTCAATTTCCTCCCCAGCGCCAGCAACACCCATATCCTCCTCATCCTGGTGTACTTCAACACTGACATCTTCAATCTGACTATCAGGAACTGGACTGCGGGTGCTCCTTCCAGCACTTGCAGGGGGCATGCAAATAGTGGAAGGCGCATGCTCTTCACGTCCAGTGTTGGGAAGGTCAGGCATCGCAACCGACACAATTGGACTCTCCTTGTGGATTTGGGATTTCAAAGAACGCACAGTTCTTTGCGGTGCTTTTGCCAGCTTGAGTCTTTTCAGTTTTCTAGCGAGAGGCTGAGTGCTTCCATCCTCATGTGAAGCTGAACCACTAGCCATGAACATAGGCCAGGGCCTCAGCCGTTCCTTGCCACTCCGTGTGGTAAATGGCATATTGGCAAGTTTACGCTTCTCCTCCGACAATTTTATTTTAGGTTTTGGAGTCCTTTTTTTTCTGATATTTGGTGTTTTGGATTTGACATGCTCTGTACTATGACATTGGGCATCGGCCTTGGCAGACGACGTTGCTGGCATTTCATCGTCTCGGCCATGACTAGTGGCAGCAGCTTCAGCACGAGGTGGAAGTGGATCTTGATCTTTCCCTAATTTTGGAACCTCAACTTTTTTGTTCTCCATATTTTATAGGCAGAACTAAAAGGCACCTCAGGTAAACAATGGAGATGGATGGATTGGATACTAGTATACAATTATGGACGGACTGCCACGGTTAGGTGGTATAAAAAAACCACGGTTAGGTGGTATATATTGTAATACAATTATGGATGGACGGACTGCCTGCCGAGTGCCGACACAGAGGTAGCCACAGCCGTGAACTACCGCACTGTACACTGGTTGATAAAGAGATAGTAGTATACTCGTAACAACTAGTATGACTGACTATGACGGTATAAAGAATGAAAAAAAAACCACGGTTAGGTGGTATATATTGTAATACAATTATGGATGGACGGACTGCCTGCCGAGTTCCGACACAGAGGTAGCCACAGCCGTGAACTACCGCACTGTACACTGGTTGATAAAGAGATAGTAGTATACTCGTAACAACTAGTATGACTGACTATGACGGTATAAAGAATGAAAAAAAAAACCACGGTTAGGTGGTATATATTATAATACAATTATGGATGGACGGACTGCCTGCCGACTGCCGACACAGAGGTAGCCACAGCCGTGAACTACCGCACTGTACACTGGTTGATAAAGAGATAGTAGTATACTCGTAACAACTAGTATGACACTATGACGGTATAAAGAATGAAAAAAAAACCACGGTTAGGTGGTATATATTATAATACAATTATGGATGGACGGACTGCCTGCCGACTGCCGACACAGAGGTAGCCACAGCCGTGAACTACCGCACTGTACACTGGTTGATAAAGAGATAGTAGTATACTCGTAACAACTAGTATGACACTATGACGGTATAAAGAATGAAAAAAAAACCACGGTTAGGTGGTATATATTGTAATACAATTATGGATGGACGGACTGCCTGCCGACTGCCGACACAGAGGTAGCCACAGCCGTGAACTACCGCACTGTACACTGGTTGATAAAGAGATAGTAGTATACTCGTAACAACTAGTATGACACTATGACGGTATAAAGAATGAAAAAAAAACCACGGTTAGGTGGTATATATTATAATACAATTATGGATGGACGGACTGCCTGCCGAGTGCCGACACAGAGGTAGCCACAGCCGTGAACTACCGCACTGTACACTGGTTGATAAAGAGATAGTAGTATACTCGTAACAACTAGTATGACTGACTATGACGGTATAAAGAATGAAAAAAAAACCACGGTTAGGTGGTATATATTGTAATACAATTATGGATGGACGGACTGCCTGCCGAGTTCCGACACAGAGGTAGCCACAGCCGTGAACTACCGCACTGTACACTGGTTGATAAAGAGATAGTAGTATACTCGTAACAACTAGTATGACTGACTATGACGGTATAAAGAATGAAAAAAAAACCACGGTTAGGTGGTATATATTATAATACAATTATGGATGGACGGACTGCCTGCCGACTGCCGACACAGAGGTAGCCACAGCCGTGAACTACCGCACTGTACACTGGTTGATAAAGAGATAGTAGTATACTCGTAACAACTAGTATGACACTATGACGGTATAAAGAATGAAAAAAAAACCACGGTTAGGTGGTATATATTATAATACAATTATGGATGGACGGACTGCCTGCCGACTGCCGACACAGAGGTAGCCACAGCCGTGAACTACCGCACTGTACACTGGTTGATAAAGAGATAGTAGTATACTCGTAACAACTAGTATGACACTATGACGGTATAAAGAATGAAAAAAAAACCACGGTTAGGTGGTATATATTATAATACAATTATGGATGGACGGACTGCCTGCCGAGTGCCGACACAGAGGTAGCCACAGCCGTGAACTACCGCACTGTACACTGGTTGATAAAGAGATAGTAGTATACTCGTAACAACTAGTATGACTGACTATGACGGTATAAAGAATGAAAAAAAAACCACGGTTAGGTGGTATATATTATAATACAATTATGGATGGACGGACTGCCTGCCGACTGCCGACACAGAGGTAGCCACAGCCGTGAACTACCGCACTGTACACTGGTTGATAAAGAGATAGTAGTATACTCGTAACAACTAGTATGACACTATGACGGTATAAAGAATGAAAAAAAAACCACGGTTAGGTGGTATATATTATAATACAATTATGGATGGACGGACTGCCTGCCGACTGCCGACACAGAGGTAGCCACAGCCGTGAACTACCGCACTGTACACTGGTTGATAAAGAGATAGTAGTATACTCGTAACAACTAGTATGACACTATGACGGTATAAAGAATGAAAAAAAAACCACGGTTAGGTGGTATATATTATAATAATACAATTATGGATGGACGGACTGCCTGCCGACTGCCGACACAGAGGTAGCCACAGCCGTGAACTACCGCACTGTACACTGGTTGATAAAGAGATAGTAGTATACTCGTAACAACTAGTATGACTATGACGACGGTATAAAGAAAGAAAAAAAAATACCACGGTTAGGTGGTATATAATTATACAATTATGGATGGACGGACTGCCTGCCGAGTGCCGACTGCCGACACAGAGGTAGCCACAGCCGTGAACTACCGCACTGTACTGTGTCTGCTGCTAATATAGACTGGTTGATAAAGAGATAGTATACAACAATATACTACTATACTGGTGGTCAGGCACTGGTCACCACTAGTCACACTGGCAGTGGCACTCCTGCAGCAAAAGTGTGCACTGTTTAATTTTAAATTAATATAATATTATGTACTCCTGGCTCCTGCTATAACAACCTGCAGTGCTCCCCAGTCTCCCCCACAATTATTATAAGCTTTTATACATTGATGTGCAGCACACTGGGCTGAGCTGAGTGCACACAGACTGAGTCACACTGTGTGACTGCTGTGTATCGTTTTTTTCAGGCAGAGAACGGATATAGCAGAGAACGGATATATTAAATAAAAGTTAACTTAACAACAACTGCACTGGTCACTGTGGTAAACTCTGTCTGCACAATCTCTCTCTCTCTCTCTCTCTTCTAATCTATTCTAATGGAGAGGACGCCAGCCACGTCCTCTCCCTATCAATCTCAATGCACGTGTGAAAATGGCGGCGACGCGCGGCTCCTTATATAGAATCCGAGTCTCGCGAGAATCCGACAGCGTCATGATGACGTTCGGGCGCGCTCGGGTTAACCGAGCAAGGCGGGAAGATCCGAGTCGCTCGGACCCGTGAAAAAAAAAGTGAAGTTCGTGCGGGTTCGGATTCAAAGAAACCGAACCCGCTCATCTCTAATTTTAAATTCAAAATGGGTCTGACCGAACCGTCCGGTTTCGGTACCACAAACATAGTGGAATAGTAGCCCCTTCCCTGTTGAAGGGGGGAACCTCTACCACCACCTGCTGGAGAAAAAGTTTGTGATTTGCCACCAACACTACCTCCCTTTCCATGGGGGAAGCTGGCAAGGCCGATTTTAGGTAACGGTGAGGGGGCGTCACCTCGAATTCCAGCTTGTATCCCTGAGACACAATTTGTATAGCCCAGGGATCCACCTGTGAGCGAACCCACTGGTGGCTGAAATGTCGGAGACGCGCCCCCACGGCTCCTGGCTCCGCCTGTGGAGCCCCAGCGTCATGCGGTGGATTTAGTGGAAGCCGGGGAGGACTTTTGTTCCTGGGAACTAGCTGCATGGTGCAGCCTTTTTCCTTTACCCCTGCCTCTGGCAAGAAAGGATGCACCTCTGACTTTCTTGCTCTTCTGAGAACGAAAGGACTGCATTTGGTAATACGGTGCTTTCTTAGGCTGTGGAGGGACATAAGGCAAGAAATTTGACTTCCCAGCCGTAGCTGTGGAAAATAGGTCTGAGAGACCGTCCCCAAACAATTCCTCACCCTTATAAGGTAAAACCTCCATGTGTTTTTTAGAGTCGGTATCCCCTGTCCATTGCTGAGTCCATAAGACCCTTCTGGCAGAAATGGACATTGCGTTTACTCTAGAGCCCAGCAGGCAAATGTCCCTCTGGGCATCCCGCATATATAGGACCGCGTCCTTGATATGTGCCAGGGTCAGTAGAACAGTGTCCCTGTCCAGGGTATCTAACTCCTCAGACAGAGTATCCGTCCATGCTGCTACCGCACTACACATCCAGGCCGAAGCAATTGCTGGCCTCAGCAGTGTACCAGAATGTGTATAAACAGACTTCAGGATAGCTTCCTGATTTCTATCCGCAAGATCCTTTAGGGCGGCCGTATCCTGAGACGGCAGGGCCACCTTCTTAGACAAGCGTGTCAACGCCTTGTCTACCCTAGGGGAGGATTCCCAGCGTAACCTGTCTGTTGGTGGGAAAGGATACGCCATAAGTAATCTCTTGGAAATTATCACCTTCCTATCAGGGGAATCCCACGCTTTTTCACATAATTCATTCAATTCATGTGACGGGGGAAAAGTCACTTCATGCTTTTTCTCCCCATACATATAAATCCTCTTGTCAGGGACAGGGTTTACCTCTGATATGTGCAATACATCCTTCATTGCTACAATCATGTAGCGGATGGCTTTAGTCATTTTAGGCTGCAACTTTGCATCATCGTCATCGACACTGGAGTCAGATTCCGTGTCGACATCTGTGTCAACTATCTGGGATAGTGGGCGGTTTTGAGACCCTGACGGCCTCTGCGCTGTAGGATCAGGCATGGGTTGAGACCCTGACTGTCCCAAGGCTACAGCTTTATCCAATCTGTTATGCAATGAGCTTACATTATCATTTAACACCTTCCACATATCCATCCAATCAGGTGTCGGCACCGTCGGCGGCGACACCACATTTATCTGCACTTGATCTGCCTCCACGTATCCTTCCTCATCAAACATGTCGACACAGGCGTACCGACACACCGCACACACACGGGGAACGCTCTGACTGAGGGCAGGACCCCACAAAGGCTTTTGGGGAGACAGAGAGAGAGTATGCCAGCACACACCCCAGCGCTATATAACCCAGGGATTACACTGTACCTTAGTGTTTACCCAGTAGCTGCTGTTTTATATACCTCTGCGCCTAAATTTATGTGCCCCCCCTCTCTTTTTTACCCTCTATTGCACCTGTATACTGCAGGGGAGAGCCTGGGGAGCGTCCTTCCAGCTGAGCTGTGAAGAGAAAATGGCGCTGGTGTGCTGAGGAAGAAGGCCCCGCCCCCTCAGAGGCGGGCTTCTGTCCCGCTTCTTATGTGTAAAAATGGCGGGGGCTCGTACATATGTACAGTGCCTGTCTGTATATATGCATATTTTTGCCATCAGGTATCTTAATTGCTGCCCAGGGCGCCCCCCCTGCGCCCTGCACCCTACAGTGACCGGAGTGTGTGGGTGTACTGCGGGAGCAATGGCGCACAGCTGCAGTGCTGTGCGCTACCTTAAGTGAAGACAGGAGTCTTCTGCCGCCGATTTCGATGTCTTCATGCTTCTGCTGCATCTGTACTTCTGGCTCTGCGAGGGGGACGGCGGCGCGGCTCCGGGAACGGACAATCAAGGTTAGGTACCTGTGTTCGATCCCTCTGGAGCTAAAGGTGTCCAGTAGCCTAAGAAGCGCAACCTAGCCGTATTTAGTAGGTTTGCTTCTCTCCCCTCAGTCCCACGTAGCAGAGAGTGTTGCCAGCAGAAGCTCTCTGAAAATAAAAAACCTAACTAAAATACTTTCTTTCTTAGTAAGCTCAGGAGAGCCTACTAAAAGCACCCAGCTCTGGCCGGGCACAGATTCTAACTGAGGTCTGGAGGAGGGGCATAGAGGGAGGAGCCAGTGCACACCAGATAGTACTAAATCTTTCTTTAGAGTGCCCAGTCTCCTGCGGAGCCCGTCTATTCCCCATGGTCCTTACGGAGTCCCCAGCATCCACTAGGACGTTAGAGAAATTGGGGTTTTGTATGGGACATATGTACTGTTGTAATGCTAATTTATCTTGGGGATGGTGAATAAAACAGCTGTCACTCCGTAGTAAACAGCTGTCATTCCGCATTATGTGACATGTATAGTAGGGTACAGATGTAGACGGACGCATGTGGAAATGTATTAGTGAGTGCACTTAGTGGATCATAGAAAAATCGGGGTTTTATATGGGACATATGCACTGTTGTAGTGCTATTTTTGCTTAGGGGTGGAGAATAAAACAGCTATCATTCCATAATAAACAGCTGTCATTCCTTATTATGTGACATGTATAGTAGAGTACAGATGTAGGCGGACGCATATGGAAAAGGATTAGTGAGTGCGCTCAGGGGATTATAGAACAATCGGGGGTTTATATGGGACATATGCACTGTTGTGCTATTTTTGCTTAGGGGTGGAGAATAAAACAGCTGTTATTCCATAGTAAACAGCTGTCATTCCGCATTATGGGGGTCATTCCGATCCGTTCGCTCGCTGCGTTTTCACGCAGCAGAGCGAACGGGTCCCTGCTCCCCACTGTTCCTTTGCATATTGTTTGTTTCTTGCATTGTCCCATTTTATCAAACCCTCTTTAATAGCCTCCGCTCCCCCACCCTGTTCACATTGCTCATTGCCAGCCCCGCTATCCCTCATGCCCCATCCTCGGTGGTCTGCCCCCCCCCCCTTCCCCCGCCGGCTGGCAGATGCGGCTCGTCCCCTTGCTGCGGCTGGCTGTTGGTGGCCTCGGGTGTGCGTCCTGGCCTCAGAGGCCGTGACCCCTGCAGCATCAGGTGCCTCCCTCCCGATATCTCCCTCGGTGCCCCGCTCCCCATCTGTGGCAACTGGTGGAGGACGCCACTCACCTGTGGCGTCTGCTAGTTTCGGCTCACACTCGGTGGGGGCCGGGTGGTGCCGCAGGTTTTCGCGGTCTGAGGGGCTCCAGGCGCTGGTGCTTCTGCCGCAGGCAGTCGGGTCACGTGGCGAGGGTCCTGACGTTCCCCATGCGGGGAACAAGATGCTGGCACCACAGCCACATGTCAGCCTGGTGTCCAGTGTGGTGGTAGGTCGCTCTAGAGGGCGTCCCGCGGCTGATGTTGTGTGTTCCCGGGGCTCCCCTCTGCCACCCGTTTCCCCATTGGTGCGGATCCCTGTCGCGCAGCAGCAACAGGTAGCATTCTCAGGCCCACCCTCAGGGTCTCATGGGGCCGGTGCATGCTGTGGGATACCTCAGTGGGAGCATTAGTGCGCTCACTGCTGTGCACTCTGGGATCTTGTAGCTGGTTTCGGAACAGGGTTTCCTGTCGACTTCCTTCCCGAATCCAGGCCTCCCCCCCACTCTTGGCTTCCCACGAGGTTAGTATGGGGGGTGTTTTGGCAGACAATTTTGCCTCCTTTCCCTGTTACCAGCGACTCCCATCATCCTGGTCTGCCTGTGTCAGCGGCTCTGTTTTTTCCCCCATACTTTAAAGGCTCGACCCCTGGGGTTCAGCCCACGTGGTCCTTTAGCGGGCCTCAGACTTCGTTGCACCCTCCTCCTTTGCATGGGTCTTATCAGTTCCCCCCGAGCCTGGCCCAGCTGCCGTCATATTGTCAGTCTCCCTTCGTTCCCGGACAGGTTGCACCGGCTTCCCATTCATTTCCTTGGGCCCCCAATTTTGTCTCCCAGTCTCCCTGGCTGCCGGCCTATAGCATTGCGGGTGTCCCAGCAATGTGCCAACGCCGTGCCACCCACTTCAACTCTGTTACCCCCCTTGCCCCTGCCCCCGCCCCTGGTTTCCAGTGGGGTGGTGCCCTCCTTTCCACCTTTGCCTTCTGTTGGTAGTGTTGTTACACCTGCTGTAAACCCGGTTGTTGCAGTTCCAGAGTCGTCCAGTCCGGCTGAGTCGGGGTCCACGAATCGGAGGAGCCGAAGGCCGAGAGATGATTTGGTGTCAGCTGGAGGCGTCGGGGCAGGATCATCGATGGCCGCTTTTTGCTGAAATGGTCCATTGCGCCAATATGGCGGTTACCAGAGGGGTCAGGAGGAGGATGAGGGAAAAGATTAGGAAGGATAAACATGTGGACATGTTCACCCTTACGGATGACACGCGGCAAGGTTTTGAAAAGGCTAAAAAGCCGGGTGGGATAGGTGAGAACGCCTTCCGCAATTTCTATCAGTGGTTGTGGGGCTTTTAAGTTTTCTCTGCCTGCTAGGCTGAATCTAGGCTGTGGTGAGGCAGAAGGTTAAGCCTGAGATTCGTTTGGGGTGCATGTGTGGCCCTTTCGCCACCCCCCTTTCTCAGGGCTTGTGCGTCTTCCCTGTTTGGGTGGGGCCCAAGAAGGTCCTGGGTAAGTTCCGCCTTATTCAACATTTGTCTTACCCGCATGGGGGATCAGTTAATGATGCCATTCCGGATGCTTTCTGCAGGGTGGGTTATCAGTTTTTGATGAGGCCCTGCTGGAATTGCGGTCATGGTGCTCTGTTGCCTAAGCTGGACACTGAGTTTGCTTTTCGCCTTCTCCCCTTGCACCTAGATTCTTTGCAGTTCCTGGGTTTCAGGTTGGGTAAGGATTTCTATGTAGATAGGTGCTTGTCCATGAGCTGTTTGGTCTCCAGTGCCTATCTTGAGAAATTCAGCACTTTTTTGCATTGGTGCATGCAGTATGGTCTCGGCCACCCTCGGGTGGCTCACTACCTCAATTACTTTCTCTTTGTAGGCCCGGGGGGCTGCTCGGTTTATGGTGACAGCTTCGATTCGGCCATGTCTTTGTTTGAGGGTCTAGGGGTCCCCGTCGCTTTGGATAAAACTGAGGGCCTGACGTATTGCCTGAGTTATTTGGGGATAAAGATAGATATGGCCGCTGGTTGCTGTTGACTGCCCACGGACAAGGTCCAGAAGCTACTAGGGCCCATTGACAAATGTTTAGGCAAACGCAAGGTGTGGCTCAAACAGGTGCAATCCTTGCTGGGCTCTTTCAATTTTGCATGCAGGATCATCCCCATGGAGAGGGTGGTTTGCTTTAAACTTGAATGGGCCATGGCCCGGACGGTCAGGAAGCATCACACCATCTACCTCTCCTGTGAGATCAGAGATGATTTACGGGTCTGGTCTTCGTTTTTGATTTCTTTCAACCTTGAAGTATTGTGGCCATTGCCACATTGTTTCAACAGTTGTCTCCAGCTTTTTACTGATGCCGTGGGCAGTTTCGGTTTCAGGGCCTTTTTTAACAACGAATGGTGTGCTGCCGCCTGGCCGGCCTCTTGGGTTTCCTGTGGGTTCACCAGGAACCTCCTGTTGTTGGAATTGTTCCCAATCATTGTTGCATTGGAATTGTGGGCCCTGAAGTTTTCGGATCGGAATATTGTTTTCCGATGCGATAACATGGGGGTGGTTCACACTATTAATAATCAGCGTTCTTCCTTCCCCCAGGCCCTGTGCTTGTTGCGCCATTTGGTCCTCATATGTTTCACAGCTCAACACGTCCCAGGCATAAACAATAGGATAGCGGATGCGTTGTCGCGCTTTGAAGTTGCTAAGTTCCGTAAGTTGGTGCCTGGGGTGGCGGTTGATGGTTTACTGTGTCTGCCTTATGTCTGGCAGATTATCTAGCCAGTCTAGGTAATTTGGCCAGGAAAGCGTTGGCTCCTTCAACGCTTAGGGTGTATAACTCGGCTTGGTGTGATTGTATGGCTTTCTTGAGTAGGTATGGTCACTTAGGTAAGTCCCCTGAAGATAGTTTGATGGCCTTTGTCTGGGGCCATTATCGAGAGGGCAGGTCTAGGGTGGCCATAACGTCTGCCCTTGCGGGCATTTCCTTTCACTCCAGGATATTTTAGCATGCAGACCCCACCAGATCTTTCTTACTTTCCAAGGCCCTAAAGGGGTGGGCGAAGGAGCACCCTGCTCCAGCGGATTCTCGTAGGCCCATCGATTTGAAGCTAATGACGGAACTGTTAGGTGCCCTGTGTGGTGGACTCTAGTTTTGAGGATGCGCTGTTCAGGTCTGCTTTCGTGCTGGCTTTCTTTGGGGCGTTTAGGATCAGTGAGTTGGTGGCCAGTGGTAAATCGTCCACGGACTTTGGCCTGCTCTTCGGTAATGTTTTGTTGCAGGACAACCAGATGCTATGCAAAATTGCACATTCTAAGACAGATCAGGCTGGCCGTGGTCGTTGGTTTTCCCTTGGGGTGCAGGTGAATAAGGATTGTTGCCCATTGCATTTGGCGAAAGAGTATTTAAAGTTGCGTCCGCAAGGGGGCTGTCAATTTTTTTTTGCATGCCTTCAAGGGCCCTCTTACCAAGTTTCAGTTTTCTGCAGTGTTACGGTGATGTGCGGTTGCCATAGGTTTGCGGTGGGAAGAATATGGCGGTGACAGGTTCTTCAGCAGCAGCGATTCAGGAGTTGGGCCGCTGCAAATCTGCGTTGTATAAGTTTTATGTATGTTTGGATTAGTGATGAGCGGGTTCGGTTTCCGAGAAACCAAACCCCCCCCGAACGTCACCCTTTTTACACGGGTCCGAGCCATACTCGGATTCTCCCGTATGGCTCGGTTAACCCGAGCGCGCCCGAACGTCATCATCCCGCTGTCGGATTCTCGCGAGATTCGGATTCTATATAAGCAGCCGCGCGTCGCCGCCATTTTCACACGTGCATTGAGATTGATAGGGAGAGGACGTGGCTGGCGTCCTCTCCGTTTATATAGTTATTAATACTACACAGTTGATCTGATTGCTTAGCTTATTGTAGGGAGGATTGGGGAGCAGCTGTTAGGAGGAGTACAGTGCAGAGTTTTGCTAGTTTTTTATCCGTTCTCTGCCTGAAAAAAACGCTCCATACCATATCTGTGCTCAGTGTGCTGCATGATATTTCTGTGCTGAGTGCTCACACTGCTTAATTGTGGGGACTGGGGAGCAGCTATAGCAGGAGTACAGTGCACAGTTTTGCTGACAGTGACCACCAGTATACGTTTGTCTGCCTGAAAAACACTCCTGTGGTGGCTTTTTTTTTACTATAAACGCAGTCTGCTGACAGTGTCCACCAGGTCCATTATACTGTATATAGCAGTACGGTAGGCCACTGCTGTACCTACCTCTGTGTCGTCACTCGTCGTCCATAAAGTATACTATCCATCCATCTACATTGTATACCTGTGGTGTCTTTTTTTTTATACTATAATAAACGCAGTCTGCTGACAGTGTCCACCAGGTCCATTATACTGTATATAGTAGTACGGTAGGCCACTGCTGTACCTACCTCTGTGTCGTCACTCGTCGTCCATAAAGTATACTATCCATCCATCTACATTGTATACCTGTGGTGTCTTTTTTTTTATACTATAGTATAAACGCAGTCTGCTGACAGTGTCCACCAGGTCCATTATACTGTATATAGCAGTACGGTAGGCCACTGCTGTACCTACCTCTGTGTCGTCACTCGTCGTCCATAAAGTATACTATCCATCCATCTACATTGTATACCTGTGATGTCTTTTTTTTTATACTATAGTATAAACGCAGTCTGCTGACAGTGTCCACCAGGTCCATTATACTGTATATAGCAGTACGGTAGGCCACTGCTGTACCTACCTCTGTGTCGTCACTTGTCGTCCATAAAGTGTTCTATCCATCCATCTACATTGTATACCTGTGGTGTCTTTTTTTTTTAATACTATATTAAACGCAGTCTGCTGACAGTGTCCACCAGGTCCATTATACTGTATATAGCAGTACGGTAGGCCACTGCTGTACCTACCTCTGTGTCGTCACTCGTCGTCCATAAGTATACTATCCATCCATCTACATTGTATACCTGTGGTGTCTTTTTTTTTATACTATAGTATAAACGCAGTCTGCTGACAGTGTCCACCAGGTCCATTATACTGTATATAGCAGTACGGTAGGCCACTGCTGTACCTACCTCTGTGTCGTCACTCGTCGTCCATAAGTATACTATCAATCCATCTACATTGTATACCTGTGGTGTCTTTTTTTTTATACTATAGTATAAACGCAGTCTGCTGACAGTGTCCACCAGGTCCATTATACTGTATATAGCAGTACGGTAGGCCACTGCTGTACCTACCTCTGTGTCGTCACTCGTCGTCCATAAAGTATACTATCCATCCATCTACATTGTATACCTGTGGTGTCTTTTTTTTTATACTATAATAAACGCAGTCTGCTGACAGTGTCCACCAGGTCCATTATACTGTATATAGCAGTACGGTAGGCCACTGCTGTACCTACCTCTGTGTCGTCACTCGTCGTCCATAAGTATACTATCCATCCATCTACATTGTATACCTGTGGTGTCTTTTTTTTATACTATAATAAACGCAGTCTGCTGACAGTGTCCACCAGGTCCATTATACTGTATATAGCAGTACGGTAGGCCACTGCTGTACCTACCTCTGTGTCGTCACTCGTCGTCCATAAGTATACTATCCATCCATCTACATTGTATACCTGTGGTGTCTTTTTTTTTTATACTATAGTATAAACGCAGTCTGCTGACAGTGTCCACCAGGTCCATTATACTGTATATAGCAGTACGGTAGGCCACTGCTGTACCTACCTCTGTGTCGTCACTCGTCGTCCATAACTATACTATCCATCCATCTACATTGTATACCTGTGGTGCCTTTTAGTTGTGCTCATTAAAATATGGAGAACAAAAATGTGGAGGTTAAAAAAATAGGGAAAGATCAAGATCCACTTCCACCTCGTGCTGAAGCTGCTGCCACTAGTTATGGCTGAGACGATGAAATGCCATCAACGTCGTCTGCCAAGGCCGATGCCCAATGTCATAGTACAGAGCATGTAAAATCCAAAACACAAAAGATCAGTAAAATGACCCAAAAATCAAAATTAAAAGCGTCTGAGGAGAAGCGTAAACTTGCCAATATGCCATTTACGACACGGAGTGGCAAGGAACGGCTGAGGCCCTGGCCTATGTTCATGGCTAGTGGTTCAGCTTCACATGAGGATGGAAGCACTCATCCTCTCGCTAGAAAAAAGAAAAGACTTAAGCTGGCAAAAGCACAGCAAAGAACTGTGCGTTCTTCGAAATCACAAATCCCCAAGGAGAGTCCAATTGTGTCGGTTGCGATGCCTGACCTTCCCAACACTGGACGGGAAGAGCTTGCGCCTTCCACCATTTGCACGCCCCCTGCAAGTGCTGGAAGGAGCACCCGCAGTCCAGTTCCTGATAGTCAAATTGAAGATGTCAGTGTTGAAGTACACCAGGATGAGGGTATGGGTGTTGCTGGCGCTGGGGAGGAAATTGACAAGGAGGATTCTGATGGTGAGGTGGTTTGTTTAAGTCAGGCACCCGGGGAGACACCTGTTGTCCGTGGGAGGAATGTGGCCATTGACATGCCTGGTCAAAATACAAAAAAAATCAGCTCTTCGGTGTGGAATTATTTCAACACAAATGCGGACAACAGGTGTCAAGCCGTGTGTTGCCTTTGTCAAGCTGTAATAAGTAGGGGTAAGGACGTTAACCACCTCGGAACATCCTCCCTTATACGTCACCTGCAGCGCATTCATCATAAGTCAGTGACAAGTTCAAAAACTTTGGGCGACAGCGGAAGCAGTCCACTGACCAGTAAATCCCTTCCTCTTGTAACCAAGCTCCCGCAAACCACACCACCAGCTCCCTCAGTGTCAATTTCCTCCTTACCCAGGAAAGCCAATAGTCCTGCAGGCCATGTCACTGGCAAGTCTGACGAGTCCTCTCCTGCCTGGGATTCCTCCGATGCATCCTTGAGTGTAACGCCTACTGCTGCTGGCGCTGCTGTTGTTGCTGCTGGGAGTCGATCGTCATCCCAGAGGGGAAGTCGGAAGACCACTTGTACTACTTCCAGTAAGCAATTGACTGTCCAACAGTCCTTTGCGAGGAAGATGAAATATCACAGCAGTCATCCTGCTGCAAAGCGGATAACTGAGGCCTTGGCAGCCTGGGCGGTGAGAAACGTGGTTCCGGTATCCATCGTTACTTCAGAGCCAACTATAGACTTGATTGAGGTACTGTGTCCCCGGTACCAAATACCATCTAGGTTCCATTTCTCTAGGCAGGCGATACCGAAAATGTACACAGACCTCAGAAAAAGAGTCACCAGTGTCCTAAAAAATGCAGTTGTACCCAATGTCCACTTAACCACGGGCATGTGGACAAGTGGAGCAGGGCAGACTCAGGACTACATGACTGTGACAGCCCACTGGGTAGATGTATTGCCTCCCGCTGCAAGAACAGCAGCGGCGGCACCAGTAGCAGCATCTCGCAAACGCCAACTCGTTCCTAGGCAGGCTACGCTTTGTATCACCGCTTTCCAGAATACGCACACAGCTGAAAACCTCTTACGGCAACTGAGGAAGATCATCGCAGAATGGCTTACCCCAATTGGACTCTCCTGGGGATTTGTGGCATCGGACAACGCCAGCAATATTGTGCGTGCATTACATCTGGGCAAATTCCAGCACGTCCCATGTTTTGCACATACCTTGAATTTGGTGGTGCAGAATTATTTAAAAAACGACAGGGGCGTGCAAGAGATGCTGTCGGTGGCCAGAAGAATTGCGGGCCACTTTCGGCGTACAGGCACCGCGTACAGAAGACTGGAGCACCACCAAAAACACCTGAACCTGCCCTGCCATCATCTGAAGCAAGAGGTGGTAACGAGGTGGAATTCAACCCTCTATATGCTTCAGAGGATGGAGGAGCAGCAAAAGGCCATTCAAGCCTATACATCTGGCCACGATATAGGCAAAGGAGGTGGAATGCACCTGTCTCGAGCGCAGTGGAGAATGATTTCAACGTTGTGCAAGGTTCTGCAACCTTTTGAACTTGCCACACGTGAAGTCAGTTCAGACACTGCCAGCCTGAGTCAGGTCATTCCCCTCATCAGGCTTTTGCAGAAGAAGCTGGAGACATTGAAGGAGGAGCTAAAACAGAGCGATTCCGCTAGGCATGTGGGACTTGTGGATGGAGCCCTTCATTCGCTTAACCAGGATTCACGGGTGGTCAATCTGTTGAAATCAGAGCACTACATTTTGGCCACCGTGCTCGATCCTAGATTTGAAACCTACGTTGTATCTCTCTTTCCGGCAGACACAAGTCTGCAGAGGTTCAAAGACCTGCTGGTGAGAAAATTGTCAAGTCAAGCGGAACGTGACCCGTCAACATCTCCTCCTTCACATTCTCCCGCAACTGGGGGTGCAAGGAAAAGGCTACGCATTCCGTGCCCACCCACTGGCGGTGATGCAGGGCAGTCTGGAGCGAGTGCTGACATCTGGTCGGACTGAAGGACCTGCCAACGATTACTGACATGTCGTCTACTGTCACTGCATATGATTCTCTTACCATTGAAAGAATGGTGGAGGATTATATGAGTGACCGCATCCAAGTAGGCACGTCAGACAGTCCGTACGTATACTGGCAGGAAAAAGAGGCAATTTGGAGGCCCTTGCAGAAACTGGCTTTATTCTACCTAAGTTGCCCTCCCTCCAGTGTGTACTCCGAAAGAGTGTTTAGTGCCGCCGCTCACCTTGTCAGCAATTGGCGTACGAGGTTACTTCCAGAAAATGTGGAGAAGATGATGTTCATTAAAATGAATTATAATCAATTCCTCCGTGGAGACATTCACCAGCAGCAATTGCCTCCAGAAAGTACACGGGGACCTGAGATGGTGGATTCCACTGGGGACGAATTAATAATCTGTGAGGAGGGGGATGTACACAGTGAAAGGGGTGATGAATCGGACGATGATGATGAGGTGGACATCTTGCCTCTGTAGAGCCAGTTTGTGCAAGGAGAGATTGATTGCTTCTTTTTTGGTGGGGGCCCAAACCAACCAGTCATTTCAGTCACAGTCGTGTGGCAGACCCTGTCGCTGAACTGATGGGTTCGTTAAAGTGTGCATGTCCTGTTTATACAACATAAGGGTGGGTAGGAGGGCCCAAGGACAATTGCATCTTGCACCTCTTTTTTCTTTCATTTTTCTTTGCGTCATGTGCTGTTTGGGGAGTATTTTTTTGAAGGGCCATCCTGCGTGACACTGCAGTGCCACTCCTGGATGGGCCAGGTGTTTGTGTCGGCCACTTGGGTCGCTTATCTTAGTCACACAGCTACCTCATTGCGCCTCTTTTTTTCTTTGCGTCATGTGCTGTTTGGGGAGTATTTTTTTGAAGGGCCATCCTGCGTGACACTGCAGTGCCACTCCTAGATGGGCCAGGTGTTTGTGTCGGCCACTTGGGTCGCTTATCTTAGTCACACAGCTACCTCATTGCGCCTCTTTTTTTCTTTGCGTCATGTGCTGTTTGGGGAGTATTTTTTTGAAGGGCCATCCTGCGTGACACTGCAGTGACACTCCTAGATGGGCCAGGTGTTTGTGTCGGCCACTTGGGTCGCTTATCTTAGTCACACAGCTACCTCATTGCGCCTCTTTTTTTCTTTGCGTCATGTGCTGTTTGGGGAGTATTTTTTTGAAGGGCCATCCTGCGTGACACTGTAGTGCCACTCCTAGATGGGCCAGGTGTTTGTGTCGGCCACTTGGGTCGCTTATCTTAGTCAGACAGCTACCTCATTGCGCCTCTTTTTTTCTTTGCGTCATGTGCTGTTTGGGGAGTATTTTTTTGAAGGGCCATCCTGCGTGACACTGCAGTGCCACTCCTAGATGGGCCAAATGTTTGTGTCGGCCACTTGGGTCGCTTATCTTAGTCAGACAGCTACCTCATTGCGCCTCTTTTTTTCTTTGCGTCATGTGCTGTTTGGGGAGTATTTTTTTGAAGGGCCATCCTGCGTGACACTGTAGTGCCACTCCTAGATGGGCCAGGTGTTTGTGTCGGCCACTTGGGTCGCTTATCTTAGTCAGACAGCTACCTCATTGCGCCTCTTTTTTTCTTTGCGTCATGTGCTGTTTGGGGAGTATTTTTTTGAAGGGCCATCCTGCGTGACACTGCAGTGACACTCCTAGATGGGCCAGGTGTTTGTGTCGGCCACTTGGGTCGCTTATCTTAGTCACACAGCTACCTCATTGCGCCTCTTTTTTTCTTTGCGTCATGTGCTGTTTGGGGAGTATTTTTTTGAAGGGCCATCCTGCGTGACACTGCAGTGCCACTCCTAGATGGGCCAGGTGTTTGTGTCGGCCACTTGGGTCGCTTATCTTAGTCACACAGCTACCTCATTGCGCCTCTTTTTTTCTTTGCGTCATGTGCTGTTTGGGGAGTATTTTTTTGAAGGGCCATCCTGCGTGACACTGCAGTGCCACTCCTAGATGGGCCAGGTGTTTGTGTCGGCCACTTGGGTCGCTTATCTTAGTCACACAGCTACCTCATTGCGCCTCTTTTTTTCTTTGCGTCATGTGTTGTTTGGGGAGTATTTTTTTGAAGGGCCATCCTGCGTGACACTGCAGTGCCACTCCTAGATGGGCCAGGTGTTTGTGTCGGCCACTTGGGTCGCTGAGCTTAGTCACACAGCTACCTCATTGCACCTCTTTTTTTCTTTGCGTCATGTGCTGTTTGGGGAGTATTTTTTTGAAGGGCCATCCTGCGTGACACTGCAGTTCCACTCCTAGATGGGCCAGGTGTTTGTGTCGGCCACTTGTGTCGCTTAGCTTAGTCACACAGCGACCTTGGTGCGCCTCTTTTTTTCTTTGTGTCATGTGCTGTTTGGGGAGTATTTTTTTCAAGTGCCATCCTGTCTGACACTGCAGTGCCACTCCTAGATGGGCCAGGTGTTTGTGTCGGCCACTTGGGTCGCTTAGCTTAGTCACACAGCTACCTCGGTGCAAATTTTAGGACTAAAAATAATATTGTGAGGTGTGAGGTGTTCAGAATAGACTGAAAATGAGTGGAAATTATGGTTATTGAGGTTAATAATACTTTGGCATCAAAATGACCCCCAAATTCTATGATTTAAGCTGTTTTTGAGGGTTTTTTGAAAAAAACACCCAAATCCAAAACACACCCGAATCCGACAAAAAATTTTCGGTGAGGTTTTGCCAAAACGCGTCCGAATCCAAAATACGGCCGCGGAACCGAACCCAAAACCAAAACACAAAACCCAAAAAAATTCCGGTGGACATCACTAGTTTGGATAAGGTTTAGTTGCGCCTGTTGCGCTAACCCAAAAACTGTGTTTACCTGTCAGTTTTTGAACAGTTAGCGTTCAGGAACTGAGGGTGCAAAGTTAATTTTGTAATTTTCCTCCGAGGGGGCCTAATTAAAATTGGCATATCAAAGGTCCATGGGAGGTTTTTTGAGTTTTCTCCTTCACTTGGGTTTTTATTGTACTGCTTATTGTGTTTTTAGTGTCTGTTCAGTTGCTGATGTTAGGGATCTTTTCTTTTGCAGCTGTTCTCGACACACCAGAACAAGTGTGACTGGTTGGCCACTCTTATGGTTTTTGGGCGGCTATGTATCCAATGGTAAGTAGGACGCCTGAAGTTTTTGGTCACAGGATAGTCCGTTGGTTAGGGGTTCGCGGCTTGCAATGGGGTGATTTGCTTAGGCTTCTTTTCAACCACGAATGTAGGTGGGGTCGCCCCGATTGAATTGTCAATCACTTAGGCAGAAATTACATGGGTTGTGTTAAAAGCATCGACCTCATATTGACTATCAAGGCAGATTTAGTGGCTGTATGCAGCCATTGGCCGGGTGTGTATTTTGTGTGGTCTGAGATAGTGCCTCGGTTTCATTGGCGAGGAGCGGTGCATTTCTCTGCTGTCGATAAGGCCCATAAGAAAGTGAATTCTGCAGTTTCGTTGTTGCAGCTTTAGGCGGTGTGGTAGTGAGGCATCCTTTACTGGTTCTCTGTAACAAGCAGTTTTACAAGAATGATGGTGTTCATCTTTCACCCGCAGGTGTCAGTGTTTTTCTGGATGGCCTTTTTGTTTTTTTGCGTTAGCTTACGGGGCTGTTTTCTCTGTTAGGATGGTGGTTGCAGTTTAGTTAAACCTCTGTTGTGGCGGGTAAGTCGCTATCAGCCAGCAGTAAGTAAGGCCTAAGTGGTTATTGTTTGGCACCCTCTTTTGTAAAGACGGCAAGTGTGTCCTTACCCTGCGGGTGGACAAACGGACGTTCCCGTGTGGGAGCATCCATATTTGCCAGAGGAAAGGGTGGTGAGTCCTGCACAATGCGGGTTAGGCATGCAGGAGGTGGTTTTTGGTTAGTCCCCTCCTCAGCTTTGATGGTATAATTAAGTGACTGGAGCTGGTATCGCCTTTCTTTTGCCATCCTCCAACGTAAAATTTAGATTCAAATCTAGTTTAAAGTTCAGGTCAGCCATCAATAAATACCGTCTGACCTTTTAAATCTAGCTTTTGATGTCTGTGTCTTTATTTGTAGTGTTAGACTAGCTTAACGTTAAGGTATAAGTTCATCACAATAAAATTATGGGCGCCTTATAGTATCTCCTCCTGGCACATTGGGCAGCTTCTATCAGACATTTATAGGAAAGTATATTGATTAACCCTAATAATGGGCACTGAAAAAAGTGATGTTAGAGTTGACAATGAATAGTTGTAACAATAAAGGCTGCTTTTTCAAGAACACAAGCGTTTCTTACAGCAGTTAAAATCTTATACAGTACAATGTGCAGTTCCCAGATTCCTAAAGGGCCATAAACCGTACATCGGTGGTAATTCCAAGTTGATCCCAGCAGGATTTTTGATAGCAATTGGGCAAAACCATGTGCACTGCAGGGGAGGCAGATATAACATGTGCAGAGAGAAATAGATTTGGGTGGGGGGTGTTCAATCTGCAATCTAATTTGCAGTGTAAAAATAAAGCAGCCAGTATTTACCCTGCACAGAAACAAAATAGCCCATCCAAATCTTACTCTCTCTACACATGTTTATATCTGCCTCCCCTGCAGTGCACATGGTTTTGCCCAATTGCTATCAAAAATCCTGCTGCGATCAACTTGGAATTACCCCCATCATACAACACATACTTGAACAAGACTACTGTACTTGTGGGTATGGCATATTTTATACTATTACATAGCTGAAAAGTCACATAATCCATGGAGCAGTATTATTTTGGAAAACAATTTTAGGAATAAATCTCAGAAGTAATTTTCAGACACTTGCATTACCAAATTTAATGCTATTAAAGTGTCACTTATGCAACATGTGTGTATATATATATATATATATATATATATATATATTCCTAGATGGATAGGCGATCATCGCTGGCCTCAGATCAGATCAGTGGATCAGATCTTCTGGTCCGGTTGGGGATACGGGTCTTGATGTATGAAGGCCCTACTAAAGGCTCTGATCCTCTAAAGGCCCATACATACTACGCGATTTTGAGCTCAAAGTAGCTAACTTTTGGCATTTTGAGCTACAGTACTTTGAGCTCAAAATCGCCTAGTGTGTATGGCCGGGCGATGAGCGGTGAGTGCCAACGCACGCTCCCACGTCATCACCAGCCACCGCCTTCTGTCGGCCTGTTTTACCAGCCGAGTGAACCACTTTCCACAGTCTCCTATTGAATGAAAGTGGTTCACCCCCGTGTGTATGCACTGTACGATTTTCCGGCCAGCAATTTTCACATCATCTCTCTGCATACACACTTGCCCAGTGTGTATGCACCTTTAGCCAGTGGTTCCCAAACAGGTCATCAGGGACCTTTAACGGTGCATGTTTTACAAATCTCAAGTTGGTGCACAGGTGTGCTCATTACTGGCTGACACATTTTAAAAGACCCACACGTGGAGCTAATTACTTCACTTGTAATACTGAGAAAACCTGTAAAACACGCACTGTTGGGAGACCCTGAGGACTGGAGTTGGGAAACACTGCTCTAAGCCATACTTGCCTACCTGACCCTCTCCATGAGTGAGAAAATGCTCTGTTCCTGGACTTTCCTGGTAATGTATGATTGCCATCACCTGTGGTGAAACACCTTTCTTATCAATTAACTAGCTCACCACAGGTGATGGCAATCATACATTACCAGGAAAGTCCAGGAACAGAGCATTTTCTCCCTCATGGAGAGGGTCAGGTAGGCAAGTATGCTCTAAGCTTATCAGTGTGCACCCTGTACACGCTGAGCTAAGTTAGCTTAAAGTGTGCTTTTATCAAAGGGGCTGCTAAAATAGGAAAAGTATCAAGCTCCCCAATATTTATCAGCATCGACAGATGGTGTTAGTCTTTGTAGCCCAGTGTTTTTCAACCACTGTGCCGTGGCACACTAATGTGCCCTGAGCAGTCTCTAGGTATGCCGCCATAGAAGCACAGCCAGGCCCCTCAGTGTTTTGCCGCTACTGAGGCCCTGGAACGATTAATACTTGTGGGTTTAGGGTTTGCAGAGCCAGTTCTAATTTTAGGCCCGGGCAGTGTTGGGCTCTTCTGGCTTTCTCAGATGTGGCTCAGGCGTTACCTATGGAGAAGCTGCAACATGACATCCTAGGACACTCAACTGCACCATGCATCACTATTATATTTGAGTGTGCCTTTGCTGGACTGACTGGCGACTTGGAGAACGGATCTGACATCGTGGGGACGCCTTGAGTAAACCGGGACTTGCGGTGATTATAATCCCATGCTGCTGGTGGCTGTTTCCTTTTGTCCTGAAGTCCACGCAACTTTTATTTGTTTTATGCTGTTATCAAGTCTGTGTTTGTGAGTGTTTTTATTAAAATAATCTCTTCCCTATACACAGACAGTATTGCACTATTTTCTATCTTTCCATTTTAAGTGCCAATTGGAGTTTAGGCTGGGTGCATATTTATGAAGTTGAACCATCTTGATGCACTGATTCCTACATGCAAATTAAATCCTTACATCATGTGAGTGAGACCAAGAAGCAATAAAGCTTTACTAATCAATTTAATTGGAATACACTATGGCCCTCATTCCGAGTTGATCGCTCGCAAGGCGATTTTAGCAGAGTTACACACGCTAAGCCGCCGCCTACTGGGAGTGAATCTTAGCTTCTTAAAATTGCGACCGATGTATTCGCAATATTGCGATTACAAACTACTTAGCAGTTTCAGAGTAGCTTCAGACTTACTCGGCATCTGCGATCAGTTCAGTGCTTGTCGTTCCTGGTTTGACGTCATAAACACACCCAGCGTTCGCCCAGACACTCCTCCGTTTCTCCGGCCACTCCTGCATTTTTTCCGGAAACTGTAGCGTTTTTAACCACACGCCCCTGAAACGCCGTGTTTCCGCCCAGTAACACCCATTTCCTGTCAATCACATTACGATCGCCGGAGCCGTGAGTAAAAATACTATCTTCATTGTTAAATTACTTGGCGCAGTCGCAGTGCGAATATTGCGCATGCGTACTAAGCGGAATTTCACTGCGATGCGATGAAATATACCGAGCGAACGACTCGGAATGAGGGCCAATGTTTTGTGTTCTTTTACTATCTTTTTAGTATCCATCTTCATGGAAGGTGAATTTTAATCCACCTGTCGTTTTTCCCACCAATTTTTATTGGTGTAAGCATCTCATTATATGTCTCTAGAAGTGACAAGTGGCGCCTCTTTTGCCTCACGTTTTTTCTTGGTGCATATTTGTAAAGTGTAACCACGGTGAAGGTTTCTTTTGTGGGACAAGGGGCTGACATTTGTTTTAAGCGCAAAAAAGGTCTCTCCGCCTTTTTTTGTTAATATTTAAATCTTGTTCAGTGTAACGCGAGTTGTAAAAGGTTGAAAATCTCTGTAGTAGCCTATAGACTACATTATCCTAGATTGTTTGGAGAGGGAACCTTAGGATAATCTTGTTGGCAGAGTATACTGGGCTATCTGGTGCAGTGACATCAGTCCGCACACTTGAAGACTTAAACCAGGGGTGGGGAACCTCCGGCCCGCGGGCCGTACAAGGCCTGCGAAGCCGTTTGCTCCGGCCCACCTGCTTCTCCCAGTGAGACACGCCGCCGCTCAGTCCGGCGGCAGCGTGTCTCAGCTGTCAGTGTCAGGACAGGGAGGAGAGCGCGGCGGCGGCGGCGTGTAGAACTTGAAACCAGCCGGGGCTGCCGGTCCGCGAGCTCTGATTGGCTCTCGAACCGGCGGCTGGCTTCAAGTCCTAAACGCCGCCGCCCAACATAGCCGCGCTCTCCTCCGTGTCCCGCCGAAAGGAGCGGTAAGTAGCACGGAAGGGGGGGGGGGCACTGTGGGGGCATCTGTATACCTGGCACTGTGGGGGGCATTTGTATACCTGGCACTGTGGGGGGCATCTGTATACCTGGCACTGTGGGGGCATTTGTATACCTGGCACTGTGGGGGCATTTGTATACCTGGCACTGTGGGGGGCATTTGTATACCTGGCACTGTAGGGGGGCATCTGTATACCTGGCACTGTGGGGGCATCTGTATAACTGGCACTGTGGAGGCATTTGTATACCTGGCACTGTGGGGGCATCTGTATACCTGGCACTGTGGGGGCATCTGTATACCTGGCACTGTGAGGGGCATTTGTATACCTGGCACTGTGAGGGGCATTTTTATACCTGGCACTGTGAGGGGCATCTGTATACCTGGCACTGTGGGGGGGCATCTGTATACCTGGCACTGTGGGGGCATTTGTATACCTGGCACTGTGGGGGCATTTGTATACCTGGCACTGTGGGGGGCATTTGTATACCTGGCACTGTGGGGGGCATCTGTGTACATGGCACTGTGGGGGCATCTGTATAACTGGCACTGTGGAGGCATTTGTATACCTGGCACTGTGGGGGCATCTGTATACCTGGCACTGTGGGGGCATCTGTATACCTGGCACTGTGGGGGCATCTGTATACCTGGCACTGTGGGGGCATCTGTATACCTGGCACTGTGGGGGCATCTGTATACCTGGCACTGTGAGGGGCATTTGTATACCTGGCACTGTGAGGGACATTTGTACGCCTGGCACTGTGAGGGGCATCTGTATACCTGGCACTGTGGGGGGGGGGGCATCTGTATACCTGCCACTGTGGGGGCATCTGTATACCTGGCACTGTGGGGACATCTGTATACCTGGCACTGTGAGGGGAATTTCTACACCTAGCACTGTGAGGGGCATTTGTACACCTGGCACTGTGAGGGGCATTTGTACACCTGGCACTGTGAGGGGCATTTGTATACTTGGCACTGTGGGGGCATCTGTATACCTGGCACTGTGAGGGGTATCTGTATACCTGGCACTGTGGGGGCATCTGTATACCTGGCACTGTGGGGACATCTGTACACCTGGCACTGTGAGGGGCATTTGTATACTTGGCACTGTGGGGGCATTTGTATACCTGGCACTGTGGGGAGCATCTGTATACCTGGCACTGTGGGGGCATCTGTATACCTGGCACTGTGGGGTCATCTGTATACCTTGCACTGTGGGGGCATTTGTATACCTGGCACTGTGGGGGCATCTGTATACCTGGCACTGTGGGGACATCTGTATACCTGGCACTGTGAGGGGCATTTGTATACCTGGCACTGTGGGGGGCATCTGTATACCTGGCACTGTGGGGGGGTCATCTGTATACCTGGCACTGTGGGGGCATCTGTATACCTGGCACTGTGGGGACATCTGTATACCTGGCACTGTGAGGGGCATTTGTACACCTGGCACTGTGAGGGGCATTTGTATACTTGGCACTGTGGGGGCATTTGTATACCTGGCACTGTGAGGGGCATCTGTATACCTGGCACTGTGAGGGGCATCTGTATACCTGGCACTGTGGGGGCATCTGTATACCTGGCACTGTGGGGACATCTGTATACCTGGCACTGTGAGGGGCATGCACTGTGAGGGGCATTTGTATACTTGCCACTGTGGGGGCATTTGTATACCTGGCACTGTGAGGGGCATCTGTATACCTGGCACTGTGAGGGGCATCTGTATACCTGGCACTGTGGGGGCATCTGTATACCTGGCACTGTGGGGACATCTGTATACCTGGCACTGTGAGGGGCATTTGTACATCTGGCACTGTGAGGGGCATTTGTATACTTGGCACTGTGGGGGCATTTGTATACCTGGCACTGTGAAGGGCATTTGTATACCTGGCACTGTGGGGGCAATTGTGGATCTGGCACTGCACTATTGGGGGCATATGTGTATCACGTCCCATTTTAACTGACCACACCCATTTTTTGGCGCACGCTCCTCTGTCGCGCAAACACAGTACCTCTATGGGGCAGACCTGCTGGGGGGCAGGGTCATTTTTTAAATTGAGAATTTTTGTATGGCCCCCGAAGGATTTTATAAATATCCAAATGGCCCTCGGTAGAAAAAAGGTTCCCCACCCCTAACTTAAACAGTAATGCAGGTTTATTTAGTGTACACAGGTGACTCAGATGTAACACTGATAGCGGTAATCAGGAGCCCGTATATCACTCAAGGTAACAGCATTAGGTAATGGTACGTATCAGGAGATGTCTGTGGTGGTGAAGCATGGAGAACTTCACAGCCGTGCAGTCTGACTGTAGCTGTAGAGAAGATGCTGCAGCATGCACTGGAACACTGTGAGTCTCTTTAGCTGATATTTGCTCCCAGTCTCAGCTCTGCACGCTTGTACACCAGGACTCTGTCTCACAGTCTCTATGTGTCACACTCTCCTCACTCTCTCCTTGAGATGGAGGAACAGGAACTACATCATATGACTCCACCTCCGAGTGACTCCTGGCACTAGAGGTCTAACACTAGGGGATGCGCCCATAGACTGATACACAGAAGAAGACAGGCACAGAGCGGACCATATCCTAACAAATCTGGGGTTATATGTGCCTGCACATATGCGGTGTGATATATGCATGTGCGCAGTAGCTGTGTAGGGGTCTGAAGTGGAAGTACTTCCTACTGATTGCTGGGATGGGCTCTTACTTAGCTGGTGTCCTGGCACCTCTCCTTTCATAAATTCTGCCGAAAAAAAGATTCCTTATTGCAATGAGGAATATTTATTGTCAGTGGCACACCATACTTAATAATAAATATGATGCTAAAGAAGGTCACCTGACTATCCAGATAACAGATTCTCTAAATGTCTTTTGGATGGAGATAGTGAAGAGGCAGTAACAGTGTGTTGGTTTCTCTTGTGACAGAAACTTTGTATGATTTGATAACCACTGTTTGATGTTTTTGATGTTATTAGTAAAGTTGTGTTTAATTATATGGGCCCTCATTCCGAGTTGTTCGCTCGTTCTTTTTCATCGCATCGCAGTGAAAATCCGCTTAGTACGCATGCGCAAAGTTCGCACTGCGACTGCGCCAAGTAACTTTACTATGAAGAAAGTATTTTTACTCACGGCTTTTTCTTCGCTCCGGCGATCGTAATGTGATTGACAGGAAATGGGTGTTACTGGGCGGAAACACGGCGTTTCAGGGGCGTGTGGCTGAAAACGCTACCGTTTCCGGAAAAAACGCAGGAGTGGCCGGAGAAACGGTGGGAGTGCCTGGGCGAACGCTGGGTGTGTTTGTGACGTCAACCAGGAACGACAAGCACTGAACTGATCGCACAGGCAGAGTAAGTCTGGAGCTACTCTGAAACTGCTAAGTAGTTAGTAATCGCAATATTGCGAATACATCGGTCGCAATTTTAAGAAGCTAAGATTCACTCCCAGTAGGCGGCGGCTTAGCGTGTGTAACTCTGCTAAATTCGCCTTGCGACCGATCAACTCGGAATGAGGGCCATTTATCAGTAAAATGCATGTTTTTTTGTAAAACATTTTTTTTTATTATATGTGTATATCCAGGGGCAGTTTAAGAGAGGAGTGAGCCAATTAGGTTTACCACCTCATCCCTTTAATTCTGGACACATATTAATTACACAGGTTCTGTGGCTGATTAAAACTAGGTCAAATGGAGGCTTGAAGTCAGCCAGCCACAGAACCTGTGTAATTAATGTGTCCAGAGTTAAAGGGATGAGGTGGCAACCCTAGAGCCAATGTGTAGATTCTGTGCATGCCCCCTCCTCTACGGTGGTGCCGTAGACTTTGGCTTTATGCCAGAGTCTACTATGCATGTGCAGGTCTCCGTAAACATGGCGCCTGCACCTTGTTCATGGGGACATCTCTACCCACATGCTTGAATCACAAGAAAAATGGCCACAATGGCTATTTTCCCTGTGGATTCTTCATCTCGTCAGTCAGCACTGGCCAATGGAGCAGTAAGTATAATTATATGAGTGCGGGGTGTGGGCTCTCTCTCTCTAGCTATCTGTCTGTCTGTCTATGTTTGACAAGAACTAAATTGTGATGGCTAGATGACTGTGTCAGAGTAACTACAAAAAATATGTTTCATATTTGCATAATGAAAAGTGGAAAACTGAGTGTTTTTAAGGGAGGTTGCTACAGGCATATAACAAAAATTATTAAAAGAATATTTGTCATCATAAGAATAGCTGGGATAAAGCTTTTGTAACATAGGGGTACATTTACTAAGCAGTGATAAGAGCGGAGAAGTCAGCCAGTGGAGAAGTTGCCCATGGCAGCCAATCAGCACTGAAGTAACATCTATAATTCGCATGCTATAAAATGATACAGAGCTGCTGATTGGTTGATGGGGAAATATCTCCACTGGCTCACTTCTCCGCTCATCACTGCTTAGTAAATGTACCCCATAGTGTTGAATATATACAAAGCAGGATACTGGTACTATGTACATGAACAAAAATTGTTGTGGTCTAACCAGCGATAATCCATACCTTCCAACTGTCCCGAATCCAGGAGTCCCGGTATTTGGACACTGTCCCGCTGACCCACCCATGACCCGCAGTGTCACGCGGCGGGAGGGAGGCAGCAGTTTGGAAAGCCTGTGATCCCCGCTGCTCTGCTATGTGCAGGGAGTGAGCCGAGGTACTGCCCGGCTGCTCAGGGAGCGCTGGGCATGCCCGCAAAGTGACGATAAAGGGGTTGAGAAGTGAGGAACTGCCCCCTTTATCAGAGGCCCATTCCCTTTTCCCGAGGCCCCACCTCCTTTTCCGGACTCTTCAAGTTGAGAGGTATGCTAATCAGCTTTCTTGTGGAAGATGATGGACAAGATTGACTCTGGATTTCTAACAATATACATCTTCCAGATCAGCAGTTCTCTCTAGCCAGACAATTCTCATGGTGAGGTGTCTGTTTCACATCCAGCAGATGCCCGATGTTTGACACATACTCTACCTACAGGAAAAAACTTCAGACACTGCTCACATCCTCATTGGACCTACTCCTGCATAGACTAATTGCCTTTGAGACATAAACATCTGCACCTAGGGGATGATTCAGACCTGATCGCTGGGCTGCTAACTTTGCTGTCCTGCGTTCAGATAGTCGCCGCCCAAGGGGGAGTGTAAATTCGCCATGCAAGTGTGCGATCCCATGTGTACGCCAAACTGTAAAAATCCATTGTGTGCAGTCTCTGCGCAGCCCAGGACTTACTCCTACAGTGCGATGAGAACAGGCTGATCGGGGCAGGAGCTGACGTCAGACACCCTCCAAGAAAATGCTTGGGAACACCTGCGTTTTTCCGGACACTCCCAGTAAATGGTCAGTTACCACACACAAACAACCTCTTCCTGTCAATCACCTATCAAACGCCCGTGCGAATGAAATTCTCGCATCATCCTACGCATGCACAGTCTATTGCTGATTGCCTGCTGTGCAAAAATGCACAGCAGCGTTCAGGTCTGAATCACCCCCTAGTTAGGGCGGTCTCCATTTGTATGACAACATGGTTTGACCAGGCACCCATATCTTTTGACCTTACCTTGACCCAGTCACTCTCAGAATGTTGGCAGTAGATTTTTTTTTAACAATTCTTTATTACTTGACCCTTTACTGTAAATCCCAATGAGATAAGACTATTTTGGATTACAACTGGACTCCTGAGACCTTTAATAATACTGTAACCTTTAGAATGTAAGCTCTCATGAGCTGTGGAACCATTGTGGCGCCATATAAATAAAGGATAATAATAATAATAATAATAATAATAATAATAAACAATAATAATACTGTCTAGTAAACATATAAGTGCTTCAATTGTAGGAAGTGCATTCAGTTAGGGATCTTACTAAAGAATAAAGGCAGGGACAAATGTCATTGCTACTTCACATAATTAGGGTTTTGGAGACCGCACATTCATTTTTCCCTGACACTCTCACAGACCTATAAACAGCCCACTATGCACTTAATAAATTATTGCTTGATAGACTCAAATTATCCCTTAGAATTGCCATAGTCGCTATAGAATGCTAGCCAGTGCTTTTAGCAAACAAAGCGGGGAGTTCAAATGTTTGAAAAGTCGGTTGGGTGTCTGTTTTTTCCTGTCTATTAGATAGGGAAAAAAAGACACCCAGCTGACTTTTCAAACAATTGAAAACCCCCCAAAGAGTCATATCCTTTTTCCACTCCATTAAGGATGATACTGGGCAACTTCTCTTACTAGGCTAAATTGTATATGTGACAAAAATAGGATTCACAGAGATTTCTACAGAGGACAGACACCATCTAAGAAGCCATTCTCCCTAGGTGAACTATAGGACAAGGCAAAAGTCCAGGCCTGCGTAGTTTCACTATAAGCTACTACAAAACATACAATACCTTCCAGGTGACTCTTGCCGAACTCCTTCCGGAGGCAAGCAACACTGTCTTAGATGAATCCCTATTCTCACATCAAGTTCTAGAGGCCCGTATTATGGTCACCCTAAAAAGAAGGAAAGGATCCCTTCCCGTGTCATTGTTACTGACCAGTTTCCCTTCTTAATGTCAATGTGAAGCTTTTTGGCAAGTGTCTGGTGAAAAGACTGAAAGTTCTTTTACTAAATCTTGTACCAGGGAACCTGGTGGGTTATGAACCAGGCCAAGAAACTCATGACAACACTACCAAAGTGCTGTCACTTTCTACTACATTTCTTCACCTTCATTAAGGATCATCCTTCCGTCAACTGATGCAGAAAAAGCTTTTGACAGAGTTAACTGAGATTTAATGGCTGGTATACTTTAACTCATGGGACAGGGCCCTGTCTGCTACCACAGTGTTTTTTTTCCTCTTTCATTTCCCCTCCACTGGGATAAAAGTGGTTCTATCACTTCCTCTTTCAATATCAGCAATGGCAGTAGACAGGGATGTCTGCTCTCTCCGTTGTTCTTTGTACTCTGCGCGGGAGATGTAACATGGTCTTATTCCTGTTGTCTCTGGATTCTGTTCAAATATAAGGAATTTAAATTAGCTTTTTTCCCCGACACGCTGCTCATTAATCACATTGCCTAACTTGATAGAGGAGCTCATGGCTTTTGGAGCATTGTCTAATATAAAAATTAATTACACAAAATCAGTAGCACTAAACCTTATTACACCTTTGGGTAGTAGAAGGTCTTAAGCAGTCTTTCCCTTTTATTTGGCACTGGACTCACTAGACATACCTAAGTTTGTTCCTCACCAGTGACCTAGTCTCCCTATTCCAGGTTAACTTTCTCTCAATTTTAGCTAAACTACAAATTGATCTACAATCTTGACAATCTAAACCCCTCTGGTTCAGGAGAGTCAGAGTTCCCGAACAGAGCCTTCATCTGGGGTGGCAAGTGCTCTCAGGTAAAGCTAGATAAGCTTTACAGGCGTAAACTCCTAGGAGGCCTCTACCATCCTAACATATATGATTACTACCAGGCCAGAGGGTCCTGGAATGGACCAGGGGTGATAATTAGAGGAACAGGCACTTTATGTCCCAATGAATATCCCACCTTGGCTCCCGGTTTTACCTTGTTTCTCATATTCCACCATCACCCCTACTTGTTGGAAATCCCTTGCGACAGTTCATTTGGCAACTTCCTCCTTGATGCAATGTCTTTTGAATCCTCAATTCTCATCCAGTTTGATCCTTGAGGCTTTTAGACACTGGTAGAATTCAGGGATTTTACATGTTGGGTAGTGAGCTGTTTTGAAGGTTGCTGTGGTTGGTGTAAACTGTCAGGAAATTTTGCCCCCCTCCAAGAGGTATGGCCATTCTTACAGTATCATCTTGATGGCTAATAATTCTTTATCCCTGAAGGCATCAATTTTCTCAGGAGCTGAAAACTTATGGGAAAAGAAGCCACAAGAGTACTATTTTCCCTCTTCATCTTTTTGCGAAAACACCACCCAACCATTGAGGCATTCACCTCCAGGAAGAAAGGCTTCTCACAGTTGGGTTATATTAGAATGGGTGCTGGAATGAAACACTGGTTCAGTCGAGAAAATAATAATAATAATAATAATAATAAAATAATAATAATAATTTTATTTATATAGCGTTCTTTCTCTTTCTCAAGGCGCTTTACAGACATCAAAAACAATGCACATAATACAGAAGATTTAAGTAATACAACAATAGATAAGTCACACAGAAAGCATAATGCATGATTGGTGTAGGCATTTTGGGTACTAACTTCCAAGGGTTGTGTATTCCACCCTCACAAGGTACCAGGTGCGGCAGCCATCTTGGGCGCACTGCGTGGGATTACCTAGGGTGGAATAGTCTACCCCTAGAAGAGATAACATAAAATGGGTAAATTGCAGAGTCCTAAAGTTCAGAGTAGGGTTCCAACAAAACCATCAGGACCTAGTATTTTTCATCCCATCCACAAACGCACCAGATGAGACAGCCATGTTGGGCGGACTACGAAGGTTACACAGTGCGAGATGAGCCAAGGGACAAATGCATGTATGATCAAACTGACATGTGTGTAGTAGCATGCTATACCCAAATGAAGCACAGCCTGCCCATGGAGGATCCATCCGAGGCAGCCATGAGGGGCGAACTGCATAGGTTGCTGCTGGCAGGGTGTGCAATCAGTGGAAGTAAACATTACAGGAATAGCATACAGTGGGGTGGACGTTCGCAGTAAGAAGAAAAAGAAGAGAAAACACATTTGCAGGAACCAACGGAGAAAAACTGTAATAACATTATTTTTAGAAAATTATGAATGACTTGGTCTCATGGGAGCAGTGCAGGTGAGTGTGAGAATGTGGGGAGCACACTAACGTCCAATGGAAATGACCCTTCTGGGCCTCGTCCTGATGCTCACCCCTCTCAGTTCCCTGCTTAGCTTGAGGGGTAGGCCCTGGGGCAGTCATGATGTTCTTGGACGGAGGGGTAGTGGCATTGGTCCTGGTTTTCTCATGGCAGTGGTGAGTAGAGGACACATAATGATCCTGAGATGCAGTGTTTGTGGAACTAGATTTAATTAGAGATTCTAGTGTAGTCCAAAGTCCAAATCCAGTTCAAACTCCGGTTCTAACTTCATCCTTAAAATACATCCTTAACAAATGCATACTTCACAAATGCTTGCAGGTCAAGTCCTGACTGCAGACCTTGAAGATATTGCTCTTAAATGCTACAACTATATCAGCTGGCAAAGGGGGAGGTGTTCAATCAGAAGTTCAGCTAATTAACAGAGGGGATTTTGCATTGGAGACAGATCACAGACAGTTGCAGACAAACTTTCTTGGGGTGTGAAAAGTGTATCCAGAGAGAGATGATAAACTCAGATACACAAGCATGAGGATGTATTTTGTTTTTTTTTACCTGTGAAAAAAGGAGAGATGGGTTTCAGTTCTGGTTCTAACTTCATCCTTAAAATACATCCTTAACAAATGCATACTTCACAAATGCTTGCAGGCCAAGTCCTGACTGTAGGCCTTTTTCTACCTCTGCCTTACTTGGTGAGTGCGGTAATGGGATCTGAATAACTGTCAGTAGAAATTGCAGAATCCCAGGAAGTGTTGTACCTCCTTCAACCCAGTCGGATGAGGCCAGTTGACAATAGTGGAGAGTTTCTCTGGATCAATCTGGAGACTAGAGCCCAAAATGATGTATTACAGCAATGCCAATTCTTTTTGCTTGAAGGAGAATTTCTACAACTTAACCCAGAATTAAGGTAGCACTTCACATACATGCTGATGATGACTCTCTACATCCTTGGAGAATATCAGGATGTTGTCTAAGTAAGCCACCACCACATTTTTATTTAAGAGATCCCAGAAGATGATGTTCATTGCATAATCCAAAAGCCATGACCAGATTCTCGTAGTGACCATCGCGAGTGTTGAAGGCTGTCTTCCGCTTGTCCCCTGACCGGATTATAATTAGCTTTGCCCCTTTTATCCTATCAAAGAGTTCCGAGATCAGGGGTAAGGGGTAACCTTAACAGTCCTTAACATCCTTAACAGTGATGGTGTTCAGACATGGTATTCAATACAAGGTCTTTTTAGCCAAAAACAGACCAGCTGCTGCGGGTGACTTGGACACTCAAGACACAGCCTGAGTTTCTGGGCATTTTTTGAGGTAACAGTTGATAGAACAGTCCCATTCCTGACGAGTAGGTATTGTTTCATCTACTTTCTTGCTATACACATACCTGAAGGCTTGATATAGGGCTGGCAGAGGGTCATCTAGAGAGTTGTTTGAATTTCGAATAACAAAATGTGGAGGTCTGATTGTTAGCAACCATCTCTGATGGCACTGAGATCCCAATAGCATGATTTGGGGTTCACTCCAATCTAATGTAATGCTTGCATAGCCATGGAAGACCCAGTATAACTGGACTCTTAGCTCATGGGAGTATATAGAAGGAAATTAACTATCTATGAAAGACACCAACCTGCATGGTAACTTCTGAAGTCCAGGAGCAGATGGTAACTATAAGAAGTTTATTCCAATCTACTCCGATGAGAAAGAGTGAAGTCTTCAGAGGCACACTAGGAATTCCTAATTCTTGAACTTTTTTGGCTGTGATGAAGTTGTCTTTGCGCCAGAATCCAAAAAGACCTTGAGAGTTTCAGACGTTTTTTCCAATAGTAGGATCACATCGATCAAAAACTGTGATAAAGCATTTTTGTTTTGGGGTGTGGTGAAATGCACCTTATCTGGCCACTCCACGATAAGTTAGGCGCTCTTGTTCTCCTGACATTGGGGTAACCAGTAAGAATTTGACCTTGTTCACCACAGTATTAGCACAGCTAATTCTTGAACCTCCTTTCCCTCTCATTTGGTGTGGCGACTTGATTCACAACCTGCATTGGCTCTTCAAGAGCAGCAACAGGAACTGTGAAATGAGGAGCAAGCTTGAAGTTTCGTGACCCTTCTCTTTCCTGCTGTCACGAGCTGCTGCGGTGGTTGAGCAGTAGCCCCAGTCGCTGCTAGGCGACTGGGATGTCATAGCACTTCCGCCCAGCAGCTTCCCCAACGGTGGCCCAGGCAATGGAGACACCGGGCAGCTGAGGGGTATTGTGGACCATCCTCTGAGATGTGCAGCGCTCCGGCTGCCCAGAATTAGTAATCAGAGGAGGCTTGTCTCAGTTGGCCTCCGGATTGGCTCCTCATATCTTTATCTTGCTGACACTTCTGTCTAAACCTTGCCTGTTATAGTCCTCAGTTACTTGCAAAGTCATTGTCGCTCTGTGTTCTTAAACTGGATCTTCCTGGCTTTTCTGTCTGCTACAGTAGTTCCTGTAAACCACCTGGTCCATCAACTAACATCTTGCAAGACTAAGCTTCAGCCAATCCTGCGCCACTGGCCTGCCGGTTAACATCCTGCAAAGCTAATCTTTGGTCACTTCTGCACACCTGGCCTGTTAGTTAACATCCTGCAAAGATAAGCCTTTGCTAATCCTGTACACCTGGCCTGTCGGTTAACATCCCGCAAAACTGAACTTTGGTCAATCCTGCACAACTGGCCTATCGGTTAACATCCTGCAATGCTAAGCTGCGGTCTATATTGCACACCTGGTAAACATCTTTCAAGGTCAAGCTGCAGTCTATTCTTAAAGCCTCGTCTGCCTGCTATCATCCTGCTAGGCCGAGCTCTGGCCAACTCTGCATTCCTGGTCTGCCTGCCAATCTCCTGCTAGGCCAAGCTCTGGCCAATCCGCACACCTGGTCTGTATGCTAACATTCCGCAAGGTCAAGCTTCTACTGTTCGTATATATCTAGAAGCTAAGACTGCAGAGCAATTTAAACATGCTTGGGATAGGCATATGAATATCTTTACAAAGAATTAAGGTTCAAAAAGGGCTGAGATTGCCTAAAGGATAAAAAAAGGGGCAGACTAGATGGGCCAAGTGGTTCTCATCTGCCGTCAAATTCTATGTTTCTATATGTAAATAGGGAATTAAGATATCTCCCTGCGCACTCTATAGCTGCCAACAAAAGATCCTCAACACACATACCTGGCAATATGCAAACAATTTAGGATGAGACCCTATTGTGAACTTCTACGAAGTTCGTCAACTTCGTAGAAGGCAGTCCATACAAGAATTCAGTCTCGATGGCCGATATGCAAAATCAACAAAATATATATACAAATGTTCAGTTCCAGTCCCTATAATCGCTTCAATCAAATATATCTCCGCCAAGGGTTTTCAATAGAAGATAATCCGGGGTGTTAAGATTTAAATCCTATGGGTTCACCTTGGTGCCAGTGATGAAATATTACTTACATGTGTGCTTACATGCATACACACTGTGTCACACTTATAAAGGTTTCTTTTCCTCACTGGAAAATTTTTGTGTCACAAACAATCATGTATCACCATGCATTCGTGTTAGGATTCCATATAATCAGATGCTCACTCGAGTGCTTACTTCGGATGACGCTGTACTTTCAGATAACGGTTTCTTTTGGTTTCACTTTGGTCTCCTCCTCAATAATTCCAGGAATTCGTTTAGGCTCGGTAATAAGCACAAAAACGGTGGGATTGATGAGGATTTGCACACAAATTTATTATTAAAATAAATAAAAATACTTAAAATTGACACATGTACATTTGCATGTCAAACCATTCCAGTGTTTGCAGATTAAATATTGCACAACTAAAAGGGGAGAAGATGGTAACCCGGGATGTCTCACCATTAAGTCTGGTACACTGGTATGGGGTGATTCTCCAATTCTCACATGCTCCACCAACGCTTTTCGACTATAGTATTTGTTTTTGTCACGGTGCATGTGAGAGGTTGACTTTACCTGGTTTTATACTGTATAGTGTAAGTATAACGGCCCCTTCCTGGGCGGGGTAGGGCTAATTGGACATTTACTTAAAATACTTATAACCATAACACTTATACTTAATACAATGGCTGGATGTACCAAAACGGATCACAAGAAACACTGTAAACACACACAAGATATGTAAATATAAGCATAGTGCCCGTAAAAATAGGATTTTAATTACCTACCGGTAAATCCTTTTCTCGTAGTCCGTAGAGCAGCGTTTTTCAACCGCTGTGCCGCGGCACGAGTGGTTGCCATGTGTGCCGCTGCCCACCAGAGATACCCGCTGCCATCACCCGCCGGAAATGCCCGCCGCCTGTCAGAGGAACCTGCCCGGCAGCCGCTGCCATCACTTGCTGTCTCGGGCAGGGCTGTCCTCTTCCGCAGGCAGCGCTTTGGTGACGTGCGTGACTCATAGGTCACGCACGTCACGTAGCCCTGCCGCCCGCCTGCTGCTGCCGGAGTCTCAGTCCCTTCTCAGCGTTATTCGCTGCTCGCGCAACAGACGAGGGAGAGATTTTTTTTGTGTACAGCAGCAGATTAAATTAAAATAATGTGTTCAATTACTGGGAAGGAGAGAGGGAGGTAGGCTGTGTGTGTTATTACTGAGGGTGGGGGCTGTGTGTGTTATTACTGGGGGGGGTGCAGGTTGTGTGTGGTATTACTTGGAGGGGGGTGGCAGGCTGTGTGTGAAATTGCTGGGGAGGAGGCTATATGTGGAATAATATGGGGGGACAGTTTGCAGGATTACTGGGGAGGGGGGGGTGAGGCCAATGAGTGGAATTACTATGGGGAGCAGTGTGTGGCATTACTGTGGGGGCCAAGGTGTTTTATTACTGCAAGGACTGATGTGCTTTTTTATTTCTGGTGGCCAAAGTTCTTTATTAATGTAGGGACCAATTTTTTTTTATTACAGTGAGGGTGAAAGCATTAGTTTTATTACAGTGTGGGCCAATATATGCTGAGATTTGTTGTTATATTTGATTTAAAAAAAAAAAAACTGATGGTGTGCCTTGGCAATTTTAAAATCTTGTTCAGTGTGCCATGGGTTTAAAAAGGTTGAAAATCACTGCCGTAGAGGATGCTGGGATCCACATTAGTACCATGGGGTATAGATGGGTCCCTTGGGAGCCATGGGCACTTTAAGAGTTTAATAGTGTGGGCTGGCTCCTCCCTCTATGCCCCTAAAAGACTCAGTCTAGAAACCGTGTCCGAGGAGATGGACATACATCGAGAGAAGGAAATACACAGATAGTGGTGAAATTCACACCAACTCACACATAACAACAGAAAACCAAGATAACCAGCTTGAAACAATTCAGAAATGGCTGAACAACAGTACCTAACCAAGTGACAAAACAGTACTTAACCAAGTAACAATGCAGAAAAACGAAGCGCTGGGCGGGTGCCCAGCATCCTCTACAGACTACGAGAAAAGGATTTACCGGTAGATAATTAAAATCCTATTTTCTCTTACGTCCTAGAGGATGTTGAGGTCCACATTAGTACCATGGGGATGTACCAAAGCTCCCAGTATGGGAGGGAGAGCGCGGAGGCTCCTGCAGCACGATTGACCAAACTTGAGGTCCTCAGAGGCCAAAGTATCGAACTTGTAGAACTTAGCAAAGGTGTTCGACCCTGAAGTTGTAAAGCCGAGACACCCCGGGCAGCCTCCCAGGAAGAAACCACTTTACGAGCAGAGTGGGCCCTAACAGATCTTGGACCCGGCAATCCTGCCGTAGAACAAGCATGCTGGATAGCGAACCTGATCCAGCAAGAAATTGTCTGCTTAGAAGCAGGACACCTAACCTTGTTGGGATCATAAAGGACAAACAGAGCGTCCGACTTTCTGTGACGAGAAGTTCTCTTCACATAAATCTTCAAAGCCCTCACAACATCCAAGGACTTTGAGGTGATTGAGGAGTCAGTAGCCACTGGCACCACAATAGGTTGTTTGATATGAAAAGCCGACACAACCTTCGGAAGAAATTGATGACGCATCCTGAGCTCAGCTCTATCTTCATGGAAAATCAAGCAGGGGCTCTTGCAGGACAATGCCCCCAATTCTGACACACGTCTAGCAGATGCTAATGCCAATAGTGTGACCGCTTTCCAAGTAAGAAACTTGACATCAACCTCCTGTAAAGGCTCGAACCAATCCGACTGCAGGAACTGCAGTACCACATTAAGATCCCAAGGTGCCGTAGGAGGCACAAAGGGAGGCTGGATGTGCAGAACCCCTTTAAAGAAAGTCTGAACCTCAGGGAGGGCAGCCAATTGTTTCTGGAAAAAAATGGACAAGGCCGAAATCTGGACTTTTATGGAGCCCAAACGCAGGCCCACATCCACATCTGCTTGCAGAAAAAGGAAAAACCGTCCTAGTTGAAACTCCACCGTAGGAAATATCTTGGATTCACACCAAATGCGATGGTAGTGTTTAGCCGTTACTCCTTTCCTAGCCTGTATCAGGGTAGGAATAACCTTGTTCGGAATGCCCTTCCGAGCTAAGATCTGGCATTCAACCTCCATGCCATCAAACGTAGCCGTGGTAAGTCTTGATAGGAGAACAGCCCCTGTTGCAGAATATCCTTGCGAAGAGGAAGAGGCCTCGGCTCACAGCAGTAACTCCAGAAGATCCGCGTACCAAGCCCTTCTTGGCCAGTCCAGAGCAATGAGGATTACCTGAACCCTTGTTCTTTTTATTAGTTTGAGAATCCTTGGTATGAGTGGAAGTGGAGGGAACACATACACGGACTTGAACACCCACGGAGTCACCACTGCCTGTGGGTCTCTCAACCTGGAACAGTACCTCCGAAGCTTCTTGTTGAGGTGGGAGCCATCATGTCTATGTGAGGTACGCCCCAAAGACCTGTCACCTTTGCGAACACCTCCGGGTGGAGGCCCCACTCTCCTGTATGGAGATCATGTCTGCTGAGGAAGTCCGCTTCCCAGTTGTCCACTCCCAGAATGAAGATTGCGGACAGCGCCACTGTGTGCTTTTCTGTCCAGAGGAGGATTCTTGTTACCTCTGACATTGCAGCTCTGCTCTTCGTTCCGCCCTGTCGGTTTATGTAGGCCACCGTCGTTACATTGTCCGACTGAACTTGAATGGCCTGATCTTTTAGAAGATGTGCCACTTGTAGAAGACTGTTGTACACGGCCCTTAGTTCCAGAATGTTTTTCAGAAGGATACATTCCAGACTTGACTACCTTCCTTGGAAGTTTTCCCCCTGGGTGACTGCTCCCCAACCTCTGAGACTTGCATCTGTGGTTAGAAGGATCCAATTCTGAATCCCGAACCTGCGGCCCTCTAGTAGGTGAGAAGTTTGCAGCCACCAGAGGAGCGAAATTCTGGCTTTCGGTGACAGACATATCCTCTGGTGCATGTGAAGATGAGATTCCGACCATTTGTCCAGGAGATCTAGTTGGAAAAACCGTGCATGAAATCTTCCGTACTGACAAGCCTCGTAGGAGGCAACCATCTTCCCCAGAATGCGAATGCACTGATGAACCGATACCCGGGCTCAGGCTGGCTTCAGGACATCCCGGACCATTGTTTGTATCACCAACGCTTTCTCCACTGCCAGAAACACCCTCTGTACTTCCATGTCGAGGACCATCCCCAGGAAGGACAGTCTCCTTATCGGCTCCAAATGCGACTTTGGAAGATTCAGGATCCATCCATGATCCTCGAGTAGTTGAGTTGAGAGAGCAATGCTCTGTAACAGCTTCTCCCTGGAAGACGCTTTTATCAGCAGATCATCCAGATAAGGAATTATGTTCACATCCTGCTTGCGGAGGAGTAGCATCATCTCCGCCATGACCTTGGTGAACACCCTTGGTGCCGTGGAGAGGCCAAACGGCAGTGCCTGGAACTGATAGTGACAGTCCAGCAGTACAAATCTTAGATAAGCCTGGTGAGGCGGCCAGATCGGGATGTAAAGGTATGCATCCTTGATATCTAGGGATACTAGAAATTCCCCCTCCTCCAGACCTGAGATCACCACTCTCAGAGACTCCATCTTGAATTTGAATTCCCTCAAATAAGGGTTCAATGACTTTAGGTTCAATATCGGCCTGACCGAACCATCCGGTTTCGGTACCACAAACAGGTTTGGGTAATAACCCTTGTTTATTAGGTGAGGTGGAACTGGAACAATGACATTTGACTTTAGCAATTTTTAAATGGCCTCCTGTAGGATAGCACTTTCTATCAGCGAAGCTGGTAAGCCTGATTTGAAGCATCTGTGAGGTGGGAGTTCTTAAATTCCAGTCTGTACCCCTGGGTAACAATATCTTGTACCCAGAGTCCTGGCACGATGATGCCCAGACGTGACTGAAATCCCTTAGTCTTGCTCCCACCTGCTCGATCTCCAGGCTGGGAGGTCCACCGTCATGCCGAGGATTTTGAGGAAGCAGAATCAGGTTTCTGTTCCTGTGAACCTGTTGGTGCAGGTTTTCTGGATTTCCCCCGACCTCTTTTAGAGAAAGTGGAAGGGGGTTTGGACTTTTTAACTTTTGCGGTCCGAAAGGACTGCATTGTAGATGTAGGATAAGATTTCCTAGTTGGCGGTGTTGCTGAGGGAAGCAAGGTTGACTTACCCGCAGTTGCCGTGGAGATCCACGCATCTAATGCTTCCCCAAATAGAGCCTGACCTGTGAGGGGTAGGTTCCCCACACTTTTCTCGGATTCTGCAACCGCAGACCATTGGAGCAGCCAGAGTCCCCTGCGTGCCGAAACAGCCATGGAAGAAGCCCTCGCATTAAGATGGGCAAGGTCATTCATGGCCTCCACCATGAAACCTGCAGAATCCTGTATGTGACGTAAAAACAATTCAATGTTACTTCTATCCATAGTATCTAATTCCTCTATTAATGTGACTGGCCACTTTACTATGGCTTTAGAAATCCACGCACAAACAATAGTGGGTCTTAAAACTACGCCAATAGCTGTGTATAGTGATTTGAGTGTAGTCTCAATCTTGCGGTCTGCCGGCTCTTTTAAAGTGGTGGACCCAGGGACAGGTAAAACCACCTTTATACAACCTAGATACAGAAGCGTCTACTACAGGCGGGGTTTCCCACTTTTTCCTGTCCTCCTCAGGGAAAGGAAAAGCAATGAGAACCTTTTTTTGGGATCTGGAACTTTTTCTCCAGGTTTTACCAGGATTTTTCAATCAATGCGTTTAATTCCTTAGACGCAGGGAAGGTAAGGGAGGTTTTCTTATTGTCTGTAAACTAAGCCTCCTCTACCTGCTCAGGTACCTTATCAGTAATGTGTAAAATGTCCCTAATAACCTCAATCATGAGTTGCACCCCCTTAGTAAGGGATGCAGCTCCCCCTTGCATATGGCCATCACCGTCCCCGGTATCAGAGTCGGTATCCGTGTCAGTTTGCATTATCTGGGCAAGAGCACGCTTCTTTGGGTATGTAATAGGGGTTTTTTGATGAGGGGGCAGTGGGAGCTGAATATGACAAAAACTCAACAGACTTTCTCAAAACCTATGTTTCAGTCTCATTTTGAGCTATCTGAGATGAAATCTGGAATATCATTCCTCTAATAGAATCCACCCATGGGGGTTCGGATTCAGAAGGCTGAGACAGCATATTGCAGTCCTGAGTACATGGAATAGACTCTTCAGGAGAAGATACACACTCTGCAGCACAGGACACAGAGTCCCTAGACATGCTTATGTGAGATATATAAACACACACACACACACGAAAATGTCAGACACAGTTTCCCCAGAGTACCTTCAGAGAGTCGCAGAGTATATGGAGCCAACCACACAGCGCCCCAGTAGGCAGTTATACACTAAACAGCCGGCGCTGACTGAATAACCTTAATAGGATTAAACAGCTGTGATAGCACTCTCCCCCCCTGTCTATAACACCCTGGTACCGCAGCGGTATGGTGGAGTTATGTGGAGGGCAGCGCTCCCTGTGTGCGTCTCTTTATTATGATCTGCAGGGAGAAAATGGCGCTGGTGAGTGCTGGATCCGCTCTGAGAAGCCCCGCCCCCTGTAATGGCGTGTCTTCCCACACTTTATAGATTATACTGGCCTGAGGTTTCGTGCTGCTAACAGGAGGATTATAGAAAAAGAGAGTGGTCCCTACAAAGAAATAGGGTGTCACGATCCGGGTATCTGGACGCCATTTCTTACCCATCAGATGCCTCCTAAGGCTGGCTCAGCGCTCCAGGACCGGATCCCATCTGTTATCCTGATGTGTACATTCCTGTATCCTCTCCTGTCACTCTGGGACGCTGTCACAGTAAACGCCATATTACACCTGGCATGGCGTCTCCCGCGGCCTCCGCCGCCGTCCCTGAACTTCTGCATGCAGAGTGTCTGAGTGGCGATTACGTCAGCCGCGGCCTCCGCTGTGTCCGCGTGGTTGGATGTGCATCTGTCAGCCTGGCGCCTCCTGTCTCCGGTGGCCGGCGCCGCCATTACTGTTTTCATTACCACATGGATTACAAACCAAACTTCCCTCCAAGTGTCTGCATGGGCGCAGCCATCTTGGATTCTGTCAGCTGATCATTTCCACCAATCTGTTCTCAGTATTGATAATCTGCATAATTGCCTAGCCAATCCCTTCCTTGCTGCAGGTATAAATACACTGTGCCTGAGCAAGGAAGGCGTCAGTGCTTTGGTTGTCAAACCTAGTTCCTGTTTGTCTCTCTCCTGTGATTGTCTTCCAGGTTCCAGCTCCTGTCTCAAGACTTCCACCGTAGAGACCCGCACCAGCATTCCACCTGCGGTGTAGCCTGACTCTCCAATCCATTGTGGATTCATCTGTTTCCAGCTACAACATTACCTGCTTCCAGCTCAGCTTCCAGCAGAGTACAGCTTCCCTTAAAGGGCCGGTGTCCTTTCTACACTTTACCACTCTCCACCGGTATTATTATTTCTCCGCTCTCAAGTTCTACATTTCAGTTCATATTTCATCGCTCCCAAGTTCATTTATTATTTAACTGGTTCCAGCCAGTATCCACTCCGTGCTAACAACAGTCTGGTTCCAGCCAGTATCCACAGCAGCTGTTTTATCTTCAGCAACCCAGCTTTTCCTGGAACACCAGCTGGCACAATCCTGGGTTATCTCCATTGCTACAGTCGGGCCTGGTAAGGACTTTCCATCTAGAAGATCATAAGAACTATCTCACACTACCAGTGCCCTGTGGCTCCTGCCATCCTGTAGTACCCAGGAACTGTATTTATTCTTTGCTGACTTTTACGTTTTCTTTTACTGCTGCTGTGTTGCGGAGTTGTCATAATAAACATCATTGACTTTTATCCAAGTTGTCGTGGTCACGCCTTCGGGCAGTTATTATTCATGTTACTTACATGTCCAGGGGTCTGATACAACCTCCCAGGTTCCGGTACATCTCAGCCCCTACAACTGAGGCTGCCTCCCGTCAGCTCAGGCCCTCAGTTGTGACAGTAAGCACTGACCTAATGAATCCAGCCGGAGACCAGGATCAAGCGGCCAGGCCGATGCAAGAACTGGCAGCCCGACTAGAACATCAGGAGGCTGCACAGGGCCACATCATCCGCTGTCTCCAGGATCTCTCTACTCGGCTGGATGGGATTCAGACAACTCTCCGTGGATCAGGCGCGTCTGGTGCGTCAACCACAGTGACTCCAGCTATAACCCCACCCACCTTACCCATTTCTGCTCCACGTCTTCATCTTCCAACGCCAGCAAAATTTGACGGATCTCCAAGATTCTGCAGAGGATTTCTCAACCAGTGCGAAATTCAGTTTGAGCTACAACCTGGCAATTTTCCCAGTGACCGTACAAAAATTGCCTACATTATTTCTCTTCTCAGTGGCTCAGCCCTTGATTGGGCATCACCGTTATGGGAGAGGTCCGACACCCTGCTATCTTCCTACACTGCCTTCGTGTCAACATTCAGGCGCATCTTCGACGAGCCAGGCCGGGTAACCTCAGCTTCATCCGAGATTCTCCGTTTACGCCAGGGGTCACGTACTGTAGGACAATATCTGATACAGTTCCAGATCCTGGCATCCGAACTGGCATGGAACGACGAGGCCCTGTATGCTGCATTCTGGCATGGCTTATCTGAGCGTATTAAAGATGAGTTAGCTACCAGAGACTTACCTTCTAAGTTAGATGAGCTAATCTCACTCTGCACGAAAGTTGATTTACGTTTCAGAGAGAGAGCAACTAAGCGTGGAAGATCATCTGCTCCAAAATCTTCTGCTCCTCCTCCTCGTCAACTGTCACCATCTAAAGATGAGCCCATGCAACTTGGCCGTTCCCGTTTAACTCCTGCTGAGCGCCGAAGACGTCTCTCTGAGTCTCTTTGCCTTTACTGTGCAGCTCCGTCTCACACCATCAATGCCTGTCCCGAACGTCCGGGAAAACTCCAAACCCTAGCTCGCCCAGGAGAGGGCCGGCTAGGAATAATGATCTCCTCTCCATCTCCTCATGATTGTAATCTCCCAGTGTCGCTCCAAATTGCTCAACGTTATCGGAACGTCATTGCCCTCCTTGATTCCGGAGCAGCTGGGAACTTTATTACCGAAGCCTATGTTAAACGGTGGTCCCTACCCACCGAGAGACTTCCTTCGTCCATCTCCTTAACTGCCGTGGATGGCAGTAAAATTTTTGATACAGTTATTGCTCTAAGGACTCTACCAGTTCGTCTGAGAGTGGGAGTTCTTCATTCCGAACTTATTTCACTTTTAGTGATTCCAAGAGCCACACATCCTGTGGTCCTGGGCCTTCCATGGCTCCGTCTTCACAATCCTACAATTGATTGGACGACTACGCAAATCCTGGCATGGGGTTCCTCCTGTGCTGAGACATGTTTGTTTAAAGTATTGCCTGTCTGTTCTTCCTCCCCCAGGTCGTCTGATGTTCCACCTCCTCCATATCAAGATTTCACGGATGTGTTCAGTAAAGCTTCTGCTGATATCCTTCCTCCTCATAGAGAATGGGACTGTCCGATTGATCTCGTTCCAGGGAAGGTTCCACCTCGAGGCCGAACTTATCCATTGTCTCTGCCTGAGACGCATTCTATGGAGGAATATATTAAAGAGAACCTAGCAAAGGGGTTCATTCGACCTTCTTCTTCTCCAGCCGGCGCAGGCTTCTTTTTTGTAAAAAAGAAAGATGGTGGTCTGCGGCCGTGCATCGACTACAGAGGTTTGAACGACATTACCATCAAGAACCGTTATCCTTTACCCCTGATTACTGAGCTCTTTGACAGAGTTAGCGGAGCTACCATCTTTACAAAGCTGGACTTGCGAGGTGCATACAATCTCATCCGGATCCGTGAGGGTGACGAGTGGAAGACCGCCTTTAACACCCGTGACGGACATTATGAGTACCTCGTCATGCCCTTCGGATTGAGCAATGCTCCAGCTGTCTTCCAGCATTTTGTCAATGAGATCTTCAGAGACATTCTATACCGTCATGTCGTGGTCTATCTAGACGATATCCTCATTTTTGCCAACGATTTAGAGGAACATCGTTTTTGGGTTAAAGAGGTTCTGTCCCGTCTCCGTGTCAATCATCTCTATTGCAAATTAGAAAAATGCGTCTTTGAAGTCAAGTCCATTCCGTTTCTAGGGTACATTGTGTCCGGTTCCGGACTAGAGATGGATCCTGAGAAACTACAAGCAATCCAAAATTGGCCGGTACCCTTAACCCTCAAAGGGGTCCAGAGGTTCTTAGGGTTCGCCAACTATTACCGAAAGTTTATACGAGACTTTTCCACCATTGTGGCGCCTATTACTGCTTTCACTAAGAAGGGTGCTAACCCGTCCAAGTGGTCTGAAGAAGCCATGCAAGCATTTCATCTTTTAAAACAAAGGTTCATCTCTGCGCCTGTTCTGAAACAGCCTGACATCGACTCTCCTTTCATCTTAGAGGTGGATGCCTCCTCCGTTGGAGTAGGAGCGGTGTTATCTCAGAGGGCTAAAGATGGCCATTTACACCCTTGCAGTTTCTTCTCCCGGAAGTTCTCCCCAGCTGAGCGCAACTATGCCATTGGCGACCAGGAGTTGCTAGCCATCAAGCTCGCTCTAGAAGAGTGGAGGTATCTGTTGGAGGGAGCTTCTCATTCAATCACCATACTTACAGACCACAAGAACCTTTTATACCTGAAGGGCGCACAATGTCTCAACCCTCGTCAGGCCAGATGGGCACTTTTCTTTTCCAGGTTCGACTTTAAACTCCAGTTCTGTCCGGGCTCTCAGAATCGCAAGGCCGATGCCCTTTCCCGCTCATGGGAGCAAGAAAATTAGTCAGAGTCTTCAGACAAGCATCCTATTATAAATCCGTTGGCATTCTCCACGGTAGGGATGGACTCTACGCCCCCATCAGGGAAAAGTTTTGTGAAGCCGATGCTAAGGAAGAAGCTCATGCATTGGGCCCATGCTTCCCGTTTTGCCGGACATACAGGTATCCAAAAAACCCTGGAGTTTATCTCTAGGTCCTATTGGTGGCCAACTCTGAAAAAGGACGTCTTGGAGTTTATTGCATCTTGCCCAAAGTGTGCCCAACATAAAGTATCCCGCCAGTCGCCTGCGGGGCAACTGGTTCCACTATCCGTTCCCCGTCGACCATGGACCCACTTGTCGATGGATTTCATTACAGACTTACCCATGTGCAACAAGTTCAATACCATCTGGGTGGTAGTTGACCGGTTCACCAAGATGGCACACTTCATTCCTCTCACCGGTCTTCCGTCAGCTTCCAAGTTGGCTCAAGTATTCATACAAGAGATCTTCCGACTCCACGGTCTTCCTGAAGAAATTATCTCAGATCGAGGAGTTCAATTCACAGCCAAATTCTGGCGAAGTTTATGTCAAGTCCTCCAAGTCAAGCTAAAGTTTTCCACGGCTTACCATCCTCAGACCAATGGTCAAACCGAGAGGGTGAATCAGGACTTGGAGGCCTTCCTCCGCATCTATGTGTCCTCCTCTCAAGATGACTGGGTTCAATTACTTCCCTGGGCCGAGTTCTGTCATAACAACCAGTATCATTCTTCATCTGCTTCAACACCATTCTTCACTAACTTTGGATTCCACCCTAAAGTCCCTGAGTTCCAACCGCTTCCAGCAACTTCTGTTCCCGCAGTGGATATCACCTTGCGTCAGTTTGCCAATATCTGGAAGAGCGTACGATCAGCTCTGCTCAAGGCATCGTTCAGGTACAAGAAGTTTGCGGATAAGAAGCGTCGAGCAGTTCCTGCTCTCAAGGTGGGTGATCGGGTATGGTTATCCACGAAGAATTTGAGGTTAAGAGTTCCCAGTATGAAGTTTGCACCTCGCTATATCGGTCCTTTCAAGATTGAACAAGTCATCAATCCTGTTGCTTACAGACTCCAGTTGCCTCCCTTCTTAAAAATACCCAGGACATTCCATGTTTCCCTGTTGAAACCGCTGATCTTGAATCGGTTTCATTCCTCACTTCCTCCAACTCCGAAAGTCCGAACTCGGCGAGGCGTTGAGTATGAAGTGGCCAAGATCCTGGACTCACGTCACCGTTACGGTCAACTACAATATCTTATTGACTGGAAGGGTTATGGTCCTGAGGAACGTTCATGGACCAATGCTTCTGATGTCCATGCTCCTGCCTTGGTCCGGAGATTCCATTCCAAGTTTCCTCAAAAGCCAAAGAAGTGTCCTGAGGCCACTCCTAAAGGGGGGGGGGGGGGGGTGCTGTCACGATCCGGGTATCTGGACGCCATTTCTTACCCATCAGATGCCTCCTAAGGCTGGCTCAGCGCTCCAGGACCGGATCCCATCTGTTATCCTGATGTGTACATTCCTGTATCCTCTCCTGTCACTCTGGGACGCTGTCACAGTAAACGCCATATTACACCTGGCATGGCGTCTCCCGCGGCCTCCGCCGCCGTCCCTGAACTTCTGCATGCAGAGTGTCTGAGTGGCGATTACGTCAGCCGCGGCCTCCGCTGTGTCCGCGTGGTTGGATGTGCATCTGTCAGCCTGGCGCCTCCTGTCTCCGGTGGCCGGCGCCGCCATTACTGTTTTCATTACCACATGGATTACAAACCAAACTTCCCTCCAAGTGTCTGCATGGGCGCAGCCATCTTGGATTCTGTCAGCTGATCATTTCCACCAATCTGTTCTCAGTATTGATAATCTGCATAATTGCCTAGCCAATCCCTTCCTTGCTGCAGGTATAAATACACTGTGCCTGAGCAAGGAAGGCGTCAGTGCTTTGGTTGTCAAACCTAGTTCCTGTTTGTCTCTCTCCTGTGATTGTCTTCCAGGTTCCAGCTCCTGTCTCAAGACTTCCACCATAGAGACCCGCACCAGCATTCCACCTGCGGTGTAGCCTGACTCTCCAATCCATTGTGGATTCATCTGTTTCCAGCTACAACATTACCTGCTTCCTGCTCAGCTTCCAGCAGAGTACAGCTTCCCTTAAAGGGCCGGTGTCCTTTCTACACTTTACCACTCTCCATCGGTATTATTATTTCTCCGCTCTCAAGTTCTACATTTCAGTTCATATTTCATCGCTCCCAAGTTCATTTATTATTTAACTGGTTCCAGCCAGTATCCACTTCGTGCTAACAACAGTCTGGTTCCAGCCAGTATCCACAGCAGCTGTTTTATCTTCAGCAACCCAGCTTTTCCTGGAACACCAGCTGGCACAATCCTGGGTTATCTCCATTGCTACAGTCGGGCCTGGTAAGGACTTTCCATCTAGAAGATCATAAGAACTATCTCACACTACCAGTGCCCTGTGGCTCCTGCCATCCTGTAGTACCCAGGAACTGTATTTATTCTTTGCTGACTTTTACGTTTTCTTTTACTGCTGCTGTGTTGCGGAGTTGTCATAATAAACATCATTGACTTTTATCCAAGTTGTCGTGGTCACGCCTTCGGGCAGTTATTATTCATGTTACTTACATGTCCAGGGGTCTGATACAACCTCCCAGGTTCCGGTACATCTCAGCCCCTACAACTGAGGCTGCCTCCCGTCAGCTCAGGCCCTCAGTTGTGACATAGGGAACATAAGAAAAAAAGCCTCTTTGTGGGGGCACTCTTTCAAAAAAAATTTTTTATATTTATTGTTTAAAAATTACATTTTATTTCAATAATTTAAAATAATGTGTATAGAAAAAGGGCAAAAATATACCTATTGGTATAACCCTATAAGACAGACAAACAAAATTCAGTGGTGAGTATAATATAATATTCTCCTCCAAACTGGCAATATATCTCAAAATTAGATAGTTTGTAGCACCTCTGTATCCAGTGATATGTCTTAAGGGCCCTACTCACTTGGCAATGTGCCGCCGAGGTGCCCGACGGCCGATACGGCCGACGAGCAACCCGGCGGCGGGGGGGCAGTGACGGGGGGAGTGAAGTTTCTTCACTCCCCACGTCACCCGGCTGCATTGAAGTGCAGGCAAATATGGTCGAGATCGTCCATATTGGCCTGCATGCACAGCCGACGGGAGACCAGCGATGAACGAGCGCGGGGACGCGCATCGTTCATCGCTTAAGTCTCCACACTGAAAGATATGAACGAGTTCTCGTTCATTTATGAACGAGATCGTTCATATCTTTCAGAATATCGCCAAGTGTGTAGGGCCTATTAGAGTGCAGGTAACAATCCCTATACTCTTGACACAGGATGCAAATTAATTGAATATTTGCCTTAAGCAATATTTAATGGAGGGAAATTAATTAATTAAATGCTAGGTGAAAATTATAAGCAAGTAGTTAATATATTCAGTAGGCAAAAACAACCATAGCAGCAGTATTCTTGTTAGTGTCCTCATAGAATATAAAGCAATATAATTGCTGATACTTTTGTTTCAAAACAGGTGCCAGAAATAACAAATCCCACAGCAGAAATTTGTAGCTGACAATCACTCAAGAAGATAACTTATTTGTATCGATTTATCTGGCGCATGCATACAATAAATACAATTGGTTAATGACCATATTTGCTTCAACAGGTGCCAAAATGGTGAATTTTCATAGCACAAAAAAATGTGATGAAGAATGAATTTATATACTGATTGAATAATACCATTAACCTTGTATTAGTATGGATAGATAGTGAAAGTGCCCGTGCCGTTTATCTGCTAACTTCTGCTGCCTTCCCATATGTGAAAGTTGTCACAGTGAATGGGAGGTGAGAGAGTCAGCGGCCGGAACGGGTATGAAGAAAGAAAGTGGCGTTACTTGCTGTTGAGTGATTGTCAGCTACAAATTTCTGCTGTGGGATTTGTTATTTCTGGCACCTGTTTTGAAACAAAAGTATCAGCAATTATATTGCTTTATGTTTTGAAACAAAAGTATCAGCAATTATATTGCTTTATATTCTATGAGGACACTAACAAGAATACTGCTGCTATGGTTGTTTTTGCCTACTGAATATATTAACTACTTGCTTATAATTTTCACCTAGCATTTAATTAATTCATTTCCCTCCATTAAATATTGCTTAAGGCAATTATTCAATTAAATTGCATCCTGTGTCAAGAGTATAGGGATTATTACCTGCACTCTAAAGGGCCCTACTCACTGGCCGACCCGCCGACGAGCGACCCGGCGGCGGGGGGGCAGTGACGGGGGGAGTGAAGTTTCTTCACTCCCCCCGTCACGCGGCTGCATTGAAGTGCAGGCAAATATGGACGAGATCGTCCATATTGGCCTGCATGCACAGCCGACGGGAGACCAGCGATGAACGAGCGCGGGGCCGCGCATCGTTCATCGCTGGAGTCTCCACACTGAAAGATATGAACGAGTTCTCGTTCATTTCTGAACGAGATCGTTCATATCTTTCAGAAAATCGGCCAGTGTGTAGGGCCTATTAGACATATCACTGGATACAGAGGTTGCTACAAACTATCTAATTTTGAGATATATTGCCAGTTTGGAGGAGAATATTATATTATACTCACCACTGAATTTTGTTTGTCTGTCTTATAGGGTTATACCAATAGGTATATTTTTGCCCTTTTTCTATACACATTATTTTAAATTATTGAAATAAAATGTAATTTTTAAACAATAAATATAAAAATTTTTTTTTGAAAGAGTGCCCCCACAAAGAGGCTTTTTTTCTTATGTTCCCAATTTCTTTGTAGGGACCACTCTCTTTTTCTATAACTATATTAATACCTCTGGGGTTGCACCACCAACATATATAGAAATTTTTCTCACTACATCATGTTTATGATTATTCTGAAACTGTTGGTTTAACATGATTAAATAAAATTATTCATAGCGGTGCAGGCAAACACAACCTCTTGCTTTAACAGGAGGATTAGCCTGTTAGCATATGTGACCTGTGTAGGGTATGTTGCGCTGGCCCAGGACGCCCCTCACAGCACCGTACACCAAGTGCCGCTAAGACTTCCAGAAGCAGCCTGTCAGAGCTGCGCTCCCACCCTTGTGCCACCATTCCCGACGGCGACCCGCTTCTTGGGCCGCCGTCGTCAACCACACCACTCTTCTATCTTCTGGCTCTGTTAGGGGGTGGCGGCCGTGCTGCGGGAGTGAGCGGTCGCCTCGTGGGCTTGCGATTAGTACCCTCAGGAGCTCAGTGTCCTGTCAGCAGAGATAGAGAACTATTAACTTCTAGAGTTGGTTCCTACTCCCCCCCCTAAGTCCCACAAAGCAGGGAGGATGTTGCCAGCTGCCTCCCTATACCTAACACTTTTAGAAAAACAATAAAACTAGAAAAACTCTTAGGAGCTCCCCTAGCTGTGACCGGCTCCTCCGGGCACATTTTATAAACTGAGTCTGGTAGTCTATACCCCATGGTACTAATGTGGACCCAAGCATCCTCTAGGTTGTAAGAGAAATGCCTTGCGTTCCAAAATACTGTGCAATTCCCGGGTGCCTTTAGTGGGATGACAGGTAGTATAAGCAGAAATACTGTGGCATTCTCTGGACTTACTAATGTAACAATATAGCCTGGTGATGGACACTAATTTGCAAGTCAAAATTTCAGTTTATTCAACTTTAATCACAGTAAGTCCTGAAAGGGGGGGTGGGGAGGGTGTGTGTGGGAGGATCCTCTTTCACAAAATGATGGTGTTCCAGGGAATGCGCTCTGCAACAAATGCAGCTTTTATGTGACTGTCCCACCATTTTAATAGTGAACACTTTTGTCCCAGCTGCTGAATGCCCCCAAAGTGCACTGCAACTAACTGGGTGTGGACACACCTCTTGCAAGAAGGCCCCGGGAGGTTACTGTACCGGGGCCCAGGGTTTCTCTTGGCAGCCCTGCCCACTTTTAACCCCTGGCTGTGTCTAAATAGAAATATAACTTGCAGTGTGAACATAAAACCAGCGTGTGTGGGCTACATGCAAAGGTAGCCTGTATTAACCATGGTGGTCATTCCGAGTTGTTCGCTCGGTATTTTTCTTCGCATCGCAGCGATTTTCCGCTTATTGCGCATGCGCAATGTTCGCACTGCGACTGCGCCAAGTAAATTTGCTATGCAGTTAGGTATTTTACTCACGGCTTTTTCATCGTTCTGGTGATCGTAATGTGATTGACAGGAAGTGGGTGTTTCTGGGCGGAAACTGGCCGTTTTATGGGTGTGTGTGAAAAAACGCTACCGTTTCTGGGAAAAACGCGGGAGTGGCTGGAGAAACGGGGGAGTGTCTGGGCGAACGCTGGGTGTGTTTGTGACGTCAAACCAGGAACGACAAGCACTGAACTGATCGCAGATGCCGAGTAAGTCTGGAGCTACTCAGAAACTGCTAAGAGAGGTCTAATCGCAATATTGCGAATCCGTCGGTCGCAATTTTAAGAAGCTAAGATTCACTCCCAGTAGGCAGCGACTTAGCGAACAACTCGGAATGAGGGCCAATGTACGCAAAAATAATAAACGTATTTGCATTCCTTCCGTTGCAACAGAGTCGGCCTTAGGCATAGGCAAACTAGGCAAATTCCTAGGGCATTTGGTATGCTTATGGGCACCAGCAGCTTCTGCTGATTAAAATTATATGCGGCATACCTATATTCTGTGTGTGACTGCGGCTGTATCTGCATACGAAATGCTACGTTACAGTGTATTCCTGGAAATCACTGTAATGTAGCAGTTTGTATGCAGATACAGCCGCATTCGCACAAAGTATATAGGCATGCTGCATATCATTTTAATCAGCAGAAGCTGCTTGTGCATCCTAGCCACATAGTAATTCAAATAATAAGAATTTAATTACCGATAATTCTATTTCTCGTAGTCCGTAGTGGATGCTGGGAACTCCGTAAGGACCATGGGGGATAGCGGCTCCGCAGGAGACTGGGCACAAAAGTAAATCTTTAGGACTACCTGGTGTGCACTGGCTCCTCCCCCTATGACCCTCCTCCAAGCCTCAGTTAGGATACTGTGCCCGGACAAGCGTACACAATAAGGAAGGATTTATGAATCCCGGGTAAGACTCATACCAGCCACACCAATCACACCGTACAACTTGTGATCTGAACCCAGTTAACAGCATGATAACAGAGGAGCCTCTGGATAGATGGCTCACAACAATAACCCGATTTAGTTAACAATAACTATGTACAAGTATTGCAGACAATCCGCACTTGGGATGGGCGCCCAGCATCCACTACGGACTACGAGAAATAGAATTATCGGTAAGTAAATTCTTATTTTCTCTGACGTCCTAGTGGATGCTGGGAACTCCGTAAGGACCATGGGGATTATACCAAAGCTCCCAAACGGGCGGGAGAGTGCGGATGACTCTGCAGCACCGAATGAGAGAACTCCAGGTCCTCCTCAGCCAGGGTATCAAATTTGTAGAATTTAGCAAACGTGTTTTCCCCTGACCAAGTAGCTGCTCGGCAAAGTTGTAAAGCCGAGACCCCTCGGGCAGCCGCCCAAGATGAGCCCACCTTCCTTGTGGAATGGGCTTTTACAGATTTTGGCTGTGGCAGGCCTGCCACAGAATGTGCAAGCTGAATTGTATTACAAATCCAACGAGCAATAGTCTGCTTAGAAGCAGGAGCACCCAGCTTGTTGGGTGCATACAGGATAAACAGCGAGTCAGATTTTCTGACTCCAGCCGTCCTGGAAACATATATTTTCAAGGCCCTGACTACGTCCAACAACTTGGAGTCCTCCAAGTCACTAGTAGCCGCAGGTACCACAATAGGTTGGTTCAGATGAAACACTGAAACCACCTTAGGGAGAAAATAAGGACGAGTCCTCAATTCCGCCCTGTCTGAATGGAAGATCAGATAAGGGCTTTTACAGGATAAAGCCCGCCAATTCTGACACGCGCCTGGCCGAGGCCAGGGCCAACAACATGACCACTTTCCATGTGAGATATTTTAACTCCACAGATTCAAGTGGTTCAAACCAATGTGACTTTAGGAACCCCAAAACTACATTGAGATCCCAAGGTGCCACTGGAGGCACAAAAGGAGGCTGTATATGCAGTACCCCTTTTACAAACGTCTGAACCTCAGGAACTGAAGCTAGTTCTTTCTGGAAGAAAATTGACAGGGCCGAAATTTGAACCTTAATGGACCCCAATTTTAGGCCCATAGACACTCCTGTTTACAGGAAATGCAGGAATCGACCTAGTTGAAATTCCTCCATCAGGGCCTTACTGGCCTCGCACCACGCAACATATTTTCGCCAAATGCGGTGATAATGCTTTGCGGTTACATCCTTCCTGGCTTGATCAGGGTAGGGATGACTTCATCCGGAATGCCTTTTTCCTTCAGGATCCGGAGTTCAACCGCCCTGCCGTCAAACGCAGCCGCGGTAAGTCTTGGAATAGACAGGGTCCTTGCTGGAGCAGGTCCCTTCTTAGAGGTAGAGGCCACGGGTCCTCCGTGAGCATCTCTTGAAGTTCCGGGTACCAAGTCCTTCTTGGCCAATCCGGAGCCACGAGTATAGTTATTAACTCCCCTCCGTCTTATAATTCTCAGTACTTTTGGTATGAGAGGAAGAGGAGGGAACACATACACTGACTGGTACACCTACGGTGTTACCAGAGCGTCCACAGCTATTGTCTGAGGGTCCCTTGACCTGGCGCAATACCTGTCCAATTTTTTGTTTAGGCGGGACGCCATCATGTCCACCTTTGGTTTTTCCCAACGGTTTACAATCATGTGGAAGACTTCTGGGTGAAGTCCCCACTCTCCCGGGTGGAGGTCGTGCCTGCTGAGGAAGTCTGCTTCCCAGTTGTCCACTCCCGGAATGAACACTGCTGACAATGCTATCACATGATTTTCCGCCCAGCGAAAAATCCTTGCAGCTTCTGCCATTGCCCTCCTGCTTCTTGTGCCGCCCTGTCTGTTTACGTGGGCGACTGCCGTGATGTTGTCCGACTGGATCAGCACCGGCTGACCTTGAAGCAGAGGTCTTGCTTGGCTTAGGGCATTGTAAATGGCCCTTAGCTCCAAAATATTTATGTGAAGTGATGTCTCCAGGCTTGACCACAAGCCCTGAAAATTTCTTCCCTGTGTGACTGCTCCCCAGCCTCGCAGGCTGGCATCCGTGGTCACCAGGACCCAGTCCTGAATGCCGAATCTGCGGCCCTCTAGAAGATGAGCACTCTGCAACCACCACAGGAGAGACACCCTTGTCTTTGGTGACAGGGTTATCCGCTGATGCATCTGAAGATGCGATCCGGACCATTTGTCCAGCAGGTCCCACTGGAAAGTTCTTGCGTGGAATCTGCCGAATGGAATTGCTTCGTAGGAAGCCACCATTTTTCCCAGGACCCTTGTGCACTGATGCACTGACACTTGGCCTGGTTTTAGGAGGTTTCTGACTAGTTCGGATAACTCCCTGGCTTTCTCCTCCGGGAGAAACACCTTTTTCTGGACTGTGTCCAGGATCATCCCTAGGAATAGAAGACGTGTCGTCGGGATCAGCTGCGATTTTGGAATATTGAGAATCCAACCGTGCTGCCGCAACACTACTTGAGATAGTGCTACCCCGACTACCAACTGTTCCCTGGATCTTGCCCTTATCAGGAGATCGTCCAAGTAAGGGATAACTAAAACTCCCTTCCTTCGAAGGAGTATCATCATTTCGGCCATTACTTTGGTAAAGACCCGGGGTGCCGTGGACAAATCAAACGGCAGCATCTGAAACTGATAGTGACAGTTCTGTACCACAAACCTGAGGGACCCTTGGTGAGAAGGGTAAATTGGGACATGGAGATAAGCATCCTTGATGTCCAGAGACACCATATAATCCCCTTCTTCCAGGTTCGCAATCACTGCTCTGAGTGACTCCATCTTGAATTTGAACCTTTGTATGTAAGTGTTCAAGGATTTCAGATTTAAAATAAGTCTCACCGAGCCGTCCGGCTTCGGTACCACAAACAGCGTGGAATAATACCCCTTTCCCTGTTGTAGGAGGGGTACCTTGATTATCACCTGCTGGGAATACAGCTTGTGAATGGCTTCTGCTGCAGCCTTTTTCCTCTCCCTCTGCCACGGGGCAGAAATGAGGAGTCTTTTGCCCGCTTGCCCTTATGGGGCCTAAAGGACTGCGCCTGATAATACGGCGTCTTCTTATGTTGAGAGGCTACCTGGGGTAAAAATGTGGATTTCCCAGCCGTTGCCGTGGCCACCAGGTCTGTTAGACTTACCCCAAATAACTCCTCCCTTTTATAAGGCGATACTTCCATATGCCTTTTGGAATCAGCATCACCTGACCACTGTCTTGTCCATAACCCTCTTCTGGCAGAAATGGACAGCGCACTTACTCTTGATGCCAGTCGGCAAATATCCCTCTGTGCATCACGCATATATAGAAAATGCATCTTTTAAATGCTCTATAGTCAGTAATATACTGTCCCTATCTAGGGTATCAATATTGTCAGTCAGGGAATCCGACCAAGCCACCCCAGCACTGCACATCCAGGCTGAGGCGATTGCTGGTCGCAGTATCACACCCGTGTGAGTGTATATACATTTTTATCGGGGGAAACCCACGCATCATCACACACTTCATTTAATTCCTCAGATGCAGGAAAAACTACAGGCAGTTTTTTCTCACCCAACATAATACCCTTTTTAGTGGTACTGGTATTATCAGAAATATGTAAAACATTTTCCATAGCCTCAATCATGTAACGTGTGGCCCTACTGGAAGTCACATTCGTCTCTTAATCGTCGACACTGGAGTCAGTATCCGTGTCGGCGTCTGTATCTGCCATCTGAGGTAACGGGCGTTTTAGAGCCCCTGATGGCTTTTGAGACACCTGGACAGGCACAGGCTGTGTAGCCGGCTGTCTCATGTCATCAATCTTTTGTAAAGAGCTGACACTGTCACGTAATTCCTTCCATAAGCTCAGCCACTCAGGTGTCGACTCCCTAGGGGGTGACATCTCCATTACAGGCAATTGCTCCGCCTCCACACCATTTTCCTCCTCATACATGTCGACACAATCGTACCGACACACAGCACACACACAGGGAATGCTCTGATAGAGGACAGGACCCCACTAGCCCTTTGGGGAGACAGAGGGAGAGTATGCCAGCACACACCAGAGCGCTATATATATACAGGGATAACCTTATAGAAGTGTTTTTCCCCTTATAGCTGCTGTTTTATTAATACTGCGCCTAATTAGTGCCCCCCTCTCTTTTTTAACCCCTTTCTGTAGTGTAGTAACTGCAGGGGAGAGCCAGGGAGCTTCCCTCCAACGGAGCTGTGAGAGAAAATGGCGCCAGTGTGCTGAGGAGATAGGCTCCGCCCCTTTTTCGCTGACTTTTCTCCCGCATTTTTATGGATTCTGGCAGGGGTTAAAATACATCCATATAGCCCTGGGGGTTATATGTGATGTATGTTTGCCAGCCAAGGTGTTTTTATTGCTGCTCAGGGCGCCCCCCCCCAGCGCCCTGCACCCTCAGTGACTGCAGTGTGAGGTGTGTATGAGGAGCAATGGCGCACAGCTGCAGTGCTGTGCGCTACCTTGGTGAAGACTGATGTCTTCTGCCGCCGATTTTCCGGACCTCTTCTTGCTTCTGGCTCTGTAAGGGGGCCGGCGGCGCGGCTCTGGGACCGGACTCCGAGGCTGGGCCTGTGTTCGGTCCCTCTGGAGCTAATGGTGTCCAGTAGTCAAGAAGCCCAAGCTGGCTGCAAGCAGGCAGGTTCGCTTCTTCTCCCCTTAGTCCCTCGATGCAGTGAGCCTGTTGCCAGCAGGTCTCACTGAAAATAAAAAACCTAAAACTAAACTTTCACTAAGAAGCTCAGGAGAGCCCCTAGTGTGCACCCTTCTCGGCCGGGCACAAAAATCTAACTGAGGCTTGGAGGAGGGTCATAGGGGGAGGAGCCAGTGCACACCAGGTAGTCCTAAAGCTTTACTTTTGTGCCCAGTCTCCTGCGGAGCCGCTATCCCCCATGGTCCTTACGGAGTTCCCAGCATCCACTAGGACGTCAGAGAAAACATGCATTTTCATAACCAAAAGGCGCCCGACGTTAGCAGAGCTGCCAGCTGACTCATGCCAGGCATCTCCTGAAGAACTAGCAGTGGTGCTAGGGAGCACCAGCCAAAATCTTGCCTAGGGCATCATATTGGTTAGGGCCGGCTCTGCGTTGCAACATGGGTTATCCAGGTGCAAAGTTACTTGCATTTTTTGTTTTGTTTGCTACCAGCTGAGAATCAGCCCCCTAATAAGTATATTGCGGCCGGCCCCAGTGTATGACGGGTTAATAGTAGTAGTTCTTACAGCCCACATGTGACATGTGCGATCATGTGACCACGGTTTTTTATTTGTCCTTCCCCCAAGATGCCACGCCCTCACTTTTACTGAAGACACCAACATGGCGGCCAGTAATTACTATGGTTTTGGCAACGACGGACATAGCGGGTAAGCAGGTAGATAGGGCGGCGGATAGGGGCTCTGGGAGCGGGGTGATTACCTGGAAAAGGGCAGATGCTTTGCTTTGATATACTGGGCAGTGTGTGAGCGGCACTTTTTGCTGTTGATGCCCATTCTCGCGACGGGAGTAGAACGGAAGTAGCGCGGCCCCGTCTTCGTCCTCCCCCTCAGGTTGTGCCGCTGCCACACACTCCCGTCGTTACACATGTACAGTGGCCCGTACAGGCACGAACTGCAGGTAGTTCCAGCGTAACGTACGTGTCTGCAGTAAAACCAGTTTATTCCAGGATCCTCGGTATTGCGCACGTTGGGGGCCATTTACTAGCCGTCTACAAAATGCCGCCTGGGAGCAGGCTGAGCGTGGCATGATGGGCCAGACGTTTTGCCTTTTGTACTGTTCGCATATTAAATGCTAAACCAGGAGCCCTGTAGCAGGCCGGTGAGTTGAGACGTTTTTTTTGTGAGGCCGCTCGGTAATTTGCCATGATAGTAGAGCTGCAAGTGGATCTACGGTTACAGACTGCACGGCCTGGTGTACGCGCTGCTGCAGAGCATTTAGGATTGTCTGATCAGTGCACGTTTCACACCGGCTTCTCGTAGATTTTCACTCAGGCTATATGTTGTTCAGGATCATATTATCGTAACTGAAAGATGTATTTTCTTTTCACTGCTATTCTGATGGGTTTTGACAACTATTAACTTATGAAAGTATATGTAATTTGTATTGTACTTGCAACATGTTTTGTTCATTAGGGGTTTTGTATGCGGGTGGGTAAGTTGTTCATTCTTTTGTCTACTTTTTAAAAATAAATAAATACAGGAGGTTGGGGGCATATGTATCAGAATATATTCCCCTGAAAACACCAGTTTTTGGCATGGAAAGTCCCCAGAAATATAAAGGACACCCTGTATTTATGTAAAGGTCACTGCTGTGACCCCTAATTTTCGATTGAAAAAAACGGCATCCTTATGGGATGCTGAATGCCAGTATACAGACATCGGCATCCCGTTCGCCATGATGCCGGCAGGGGGGCGCGAGTGCTACGAAGGCCCTATGCGGGCTTGGTGGCAAGCGAGAGGCTCATTCTCCCTCTATAGGTGTTGAGGACAACCACAGAGGTGTAATCATCTACTTTGCCAGTATTCCTGCAGCAGTATCGTACCCCGGTCAGGATCCTGGCGTCTGTACTGAGACAGCCGGGATCCGACGGGCGGTATTTTAACTGCATACCGCAAGAACATCTCCCATAGGCTTCTATGAGGCTTGCTAAAGGCTGCATTTACCAAGCTCTGGTAGCTAACGCCATCTTCATATGTCATTAGCGGTTGAAGCCTATGGGAAACAGATGATAATTGTTGTTATACTTTATGTGGCACCACGAGGGTTCCGCAGCGCCCAGTTAGAGTACATAAACAAATAATCAAAACAGGAAAACAGTAACTTAAGGGCCCCATACACTAGTACGATTTCATACAATTCCGATATATCCGTCTGATATATTGTATGAAATTGTGTACAATCGTATGTGTCTTAGATCGTATCCAATCAAATGCGCGTCCCCGTGGCTGTCGGATAGTATCCCCTAGGTCGTTGGTGCACTAATGATATATCGGAATTGGATGGAATCAGAGGAAAAAAGTGTTTTTTGTGCATGTGCTATATCGCATGCAATGTATCACAGGGAAGTTTGACTGACATTCCCAGCCCCCGTAGCCCTCTATCCAGCCCATCAGATATATCTCATGGTACAATTGTATGCCGTACGATATACTGCATGAGATGTATAGCGGCTTCATCAATAGCATGCAATATATCTTATGCAAAAATAGCACAAAATTACCAAATCATATGGAATCACTCCCGGGAAGGTCCCGGGGGAGTTCAAGGGAAACTGCATCCAACTTCAGCCTCAGACATATCGTTGTAGTGTATGGGGCCCTTTACAGTTGAAAACAATATAGGATAAGTACAGGGTAAATAAACATAGCTACAAAAGCAGATGACACTGAAATGAATATCAGGTGGCAGAGGACTGCTGGAGTTGAAGATTATTAAAGAGAAAGGATAAGCACATGAGAGAAGAGGGTCCTACTCATGAGAGGGTTACATTCTAAAGGTGAGGGGTAGACGGGTGACACACACGAGGTACATAGAAAGCGTGTAACAGAGGGTTAGGATGAGATTTGGCTGGGTTTGGTGAAGAAGTGGGTCTTGAGAGCCCGTTTGAAGTTTTGTGGAGAGTCTGAGGGGGTGAGGTAGGGAATTCCAGAGTATTGGAGCAGCACGTGAAGAATCTTGGAGGAAGCAATCGGGCAGGAGAGTCAGCTTGCATTACTGGGAGGATCCCTTGCTCTGGCAGTGGCCATTCTCATGTGCAGTAGTGCTGTTGGCCTCCGAAGCAGATTGTAATCGCATTAACTGTTTTTTAATAAGCAAATTAAATTATTAGGTTTAAAATCTGAGAGTTAAGTACACCCCCAAGTTTAGCACATTTACCAATGTCCTGTAATGCTTTTTTACTTATTACTTTCAAGTTGAGATAGAAGTGTTTGTAAACAACTAAAGGTCTTGCAAGTATGGTGGTTACATATACTATTACTGAAAAGTTATGAGATGAAATTGCTCAAAGTGAGTTCTAGAAAATTGGTGGTTCTTTCTCCAGAACTCATTGTAGCTTCACACTTATCTCTACTTTATACGAGAATCTTTGACCTTTAATTAGAGCTTTCTACCCAGGAACAAAGGCAAAATAAGGTATAGGGCTAAAGCTGGTAACGCAAAAGCAGATAAATTGTGCTGATGCAACAAAGTAATTATCTGATTGGTGTACACACTGAGCAGTTTCTAGCTTAAGATGCATACACACGGTACAATGTATGCTTAGGATTTTGACTATATAGTCAGTATCGCACCATGTGTACACAACTTGTGATACCGATGCACGCTCCCGTGGGTTCGGTATCGCAAGGAAAAATAGACTGTACAGGCAAGACAATTTTGACTATCTAGTACAAAGTATAGTATAGTCAAAATCGCACATAGCCAATATCTCAAGTAAAGATGGTCAAAATTGGCACATAGTCAATACCTCACCGTATGTATGCACCTTAAGGTGTGTACACACAGAGCGATATGGCTCAGTGATTTTGACTATATAGTCAAAATCGCTAAGAAAGTTTGTGCATATCACTCCTTGTGTACCCGCTGGGTCGCTATTGCTGGGAAAAATAGACTGTGCAGGCAAGTCAATTTTGACTAGGTCGCTGGAAAAGTAAAAGCATTACCCTATTTAAATGAGTTAGTCAAAATCGCTCATAACCATAATCGCTTGCACAGTTAGTCAAAATCGCTGGTACAGTTACAGATAGTCAAAATCGCTTCCTGCCAGTTCACGGTAAATCGCTCAGTCAAAATCACTCGATATCCAAAATCGCTCCGTGTGTTCGGACCTTTAGTTTGTAGTTTCTTTAGATATCTTCAACAGGATCTGGACGCCATGACTGAGATACAGATGGCCCCTCTCAGGTGAGACTCTGCTAGCGCCTGGCATATTTTTTTGCTGGAATTGCATCTTAGTCACAATGCACCAGGAGACTTTGCTAATCAGGTTGATATGCAACAGTTGTACATCTGTGTCTAGGTTGATGTACATTAGGGTTAACAAGGCAGTGTAGGAAATGTTTTTTTAGTTTCTCTAACGTCCTAGTGGATGCTGGGGACTCCGTAAGGACCATGGGGAATAGACGGGCTCCGCAGGAGACTGGACACTCTAAAGAAAGCTTTAGTACTACCTGGTGTGCACTGGCTCCTCCCTCTATGCCCCTCCTCCAGACCTCAGTTAGAATCTGTGCCCGGCCAGAGCTGGGTGCCTTTAGTGGGCTCTCCTGAGCTTACTAAGAGAGAAAGTATTTTAGTTAGGTTTTTTATTTTCAGAGAGCTTCTGCTGGCAACAGACTCTCTGCTACGTGGGACTGAGGGGAGAGAAGCAAACCTACTAACTGCGGCTAGGTTGCGCTTTTTAGGCTACTGGACACCATTAGCTCCAGAGGGATCGAACACGGGTACCTAACCTTGATCGTCCGTTCCCGGAGCCGCGCCGCCGTCCCCCTCGCAGAGCCAGAAGTACAGAAGCAGCAGAAGCATGAAGACATCGAAATCGGCGGCAGAAGACTCCTGTCTTCACTTAAGGTAGCGCACAGCACTGCAGCTGTGCGCCATTGCTCCCACAGCACACCCGCACACTCCGGTCACTGTAGGGCGCAGGGGGGGCGCCCTGGGCAGCAATTAAGATACCTTTTGACACAATTAGACATATATACAGTCAGGCACTGTATATATGTGTGAACCCCCGCCATTTTTTACACATAGAAGCGGGACAGAAGCCCGCCGCTGAGGGGGCGGGGCCTTCTTCCTCAGCACACCAGCGCCATTTTCTCTTCACAGCTCCGCTGGAAAGACGCTCCCCATGCTCTCCCCTGCAGTATCCAGGTGCAAAAAGGGTAAAAAAGAGAGGGGGGGCACATAAATTTAGGCGCAAATTATCACAAACAGCAGCTACTGGGTAGACACTAAGTTACTGTGTAATCCCTAGGTTATATAGCGCTGGGGTGTGTGCTGGCATACTCTCTCTCTGTCTCCCCAAAAGCCTTTGTGGGGTCCTGTCCTCAGTCGGAGCATTCCCTGTGTGTGTGTGTGCGGTGTGTCGGTACGTCAGTGTCGACATGTTTGATGAGGAAGGGTACGGGGAGGCAGAACAAGTGCAGATGAATGTGGTGTCGCAGCCGACGGTGCCGACACCTGATTGGATGGATATGTGTAAGGTGTTAAATGATAATGTAAGCTCATTGCATACAAGGTTGGATAAAGCTGAAGCCTTGGACCAGTCAGGGTCTCAACCCATGTCTGGTCCTACAGCTCAGAGGCCGTCAGGGTCTCATAAGCGTCCAATATCCCAGATAGTTGACACAGATGCCGACACGAAGTCTGACTCCAGTGTCGATGACGATGATACAAAGTTGCAGCCTAAAATGACTAAGGCCATCCGCTACATGATTATAGCAATGAAGGATGTACTGCATCTTTCAGAGGAAAACCCTGTCCCTGACAAGAGGGTTTATATGTATGGGGAGAAAAAGCAAGAAGTGACTTTTCCCCCTTCACATGAATTAAATTAATTATGTGAGAAAGCGTGGGATTCCCCTGATAGGAAGGTTATAATTTCCAAGAGATTACTGATGGCGTATCCTTTCCCGCCAACGGACAGGTTACGCTGGGAATCCTCCCCTAGGGTAGACAAGGCGTTGACACGCTTATCTAAGAGGGTGGCCCTGCCGTCTCAGGATACGGCCGCCCTAAAGGATCCTGCGGATAGAAAGCAGGAAGCTATCCTGAAGTCCGTTTATACACATTCTGGTACACTACTGAGGCCAGCAATTGCTTCGGCCTGGATATGCAGTGCTGTAGCAGCATGGACTGATAATCTCTCGGAGGAGATAGATACCCTGGAAAGGGAAACTGTTCTATTGACCCTGGGACATATCAAAGACGCTGTCCTATATATGCGGGATGCCCAGAGGGACATTTGCCTGCTGGGCTCTAGAATAAACGCAATGTCCATTTCTGCCAGAAGGGTCCTATAGACTCGGCAATGGACAGGTGATGCCGACTCTAAAAAACACATGGAGGTGTTACCTTATAAGGGTGAGGAATTGTTTGGGGACGGTCTCTCGGACCTAGTGGCCACAGCTACGGCTGGGAAGTCAAATTTCTTGCCATATATTCCCTCACAGCCAAAGAAAGCACCGTAATACCAAATGCAGTCCTTTCGTTCACAAAAAAGCAAGAAAGTCAGAGTTGCCTCCTTTCTTGCCAGAGGCAAGGGTAGAGGAAAAAAGCTGCACCCATGCAGCCAGTTCCCAGGAACAAAAGTCCTCCCCGGCTTCCACTAAATCCACTGCATGATGCTGGGGCTCCACAGGCGGAGCCAGGAGCGGTGGGGGCGCGTTTCCGGCATTTCAGCCACCAGTGGGTTCGCTCACAGGTGGATCCTTGGGCTATACAAATAGTGTCTCAGGGATACAAGCTGGAATTCCAGGTGATGCCCCCTCACCGTTACCTAAAATCGGCCTTGCCAGCTTTCCCCTTGGAAAGGGAGGTAGTGTTGGCAGCAATTCACAAACTATATCTCCAGCAGGTGGTAGTGAAGGTTCCCCTCCTTCAACAGGGCAGGGGTTAATATTCCACCATGTTTGTGGTACCGAAACCGGACGGTTCGGTCAGACCCATTTTGAATTTAAAATCCCTGAATATTTATCTGAAGAAATTCAAGTTCAAGATGGAATCGCTCAGAGCGGTCATTGCAAGCCTGGAGGAAGGGGATTTTATGGTGTCTCTGGACATCAAGGATGCGTACTTGCATGTCCCCATTTATCCACCTCATGAGGAGTACCTCAGGTTTGTGGTACAGGACTGTCATTACCAATTCCAGACGTTGCCGTTTGGCTTGTCCACGCCACCGAGAATATTTACCAAGGTAATGGCGGAAATGATGGTGCTCCTTCGGAAGCAAGGGGTTACAATTATCCCATACTTGGACGATCTCCTCATAAAGGCGAGGTCCAGGGAGCGGTTGCTGATCAGCGTAGCGCACTCTCAGGAAGTGTTGCAACAGCACGGCTGGATTCTGAATATTCCAAAGTCGCAGCTGATTCCTACGACGCGTCTGCCCTTCCTGGGCATGATTCTGGACACAAACCAGAAAAAGGTGTTTCTCCCGGAGGAGAAGGCTCAGGAACTCTTGACTCTGGTCAGAGACCTCCTAAAACCAAAACGGGTATCTGTGCATCACTGCACGTGAGTCCTGGGAAAGATGGTGGCGTCATACGAAGCCATTCCCTTCGGCAGGTTCCATGTGAGGATCTTTCAGTGGGATCTGTTGGACTGGGTCCTGGTGACCACGGATGCAAGCCTCCTAGGATGGGGGGCAGTCACTCAGTGAAGAAACTTCCAGGGGCTGTGGTCAAGTCAGGAGACTTGTCTGCACATCAATATCCTGGAGCTAAGGGCCATATACAACGCCCTGAGTCAAGCGGAGCCTCTGCCAACCAGTGCTGATTCAGTCAGACAACATCACTGCAGTGGCCCATGTAAACCGCCAGGGTGGCACAAGAAGCAGGATGGCAATGGCAGAAGCCACCAGGATTCTTCGTTGGGCGGAGAATCACGTACTAGCACTGTCAGCAGTGTTCATTCCGGGAGTGGACAACTGGGAAGCAGACTTCCTCAGCAGGCACGACCTCCACCCGGGAGAGTGGGGACTTCATCAAGAAGTCTCCACGCAGATTGCAAATCGATGGGAACTGCCACATGTGGACATGATGGCGTCCCGTCTCAACAAAAAGCTACAAAGGTATTGCGCAAGGTCAAGGGACCCTCAGGCGATAGCGGTGGACGCACTATTAACACCGTGGGTGTTCCATGTGTTTCCTCCTCTTCCTCTCATACCAAAGGTGCTGAGAATTGTAAGAAAAAGAGGAGTGAGAACAATACTCATTGTTCCGGATTGGCCAAGAAGGACTTGGTACCTGGAATTGCAAGAAATGCTCACAGAGGACCCATGGCCTCTGCCTCTCAGACAGGACCTGTTACAACAAGGGCCCTGTCTGTTCCAAGACTTACCTTAGCTGCGTTTGACGGCATGGCGGTTGAACGCCGGATCCTGGCGGAAAAAGGCATTCTGGAGGAAGTTATTCCTACGCTGATAAAGGCTAGGAAGGACGTGACAGCAAAGCATTATCACCGTATATGGCGAAAATATGTTGCTTGGTGTGAGGCCAGGAAGGCCCCTACAGAGGAATTCCAGCTGGGTCGATTCCTGCACTTCCTACAGTCAGGTGTGACTATGGGCCTAAAATTAGGGTCCATAAAGGTCCAGATTTCGGCCCTATCCATTTTCTTTCAAAAAGAACTGGCTTCACTGCCTGAGGTTCAGACGTTTGTTAAGGGAGTGCTGCATATTCAGCCCCCTTTTGTGCCACCAGTGGCACCTTGGGATCTTAATGTGGTGTCGAGTTTCCTGAAATCCCACTGGTTTGAGCCACTTAAAACTGTGGAGCTAAAGTATCTCACGTGGAAAGTGGTCATGCTGTTGGCCTTAGCTTCGGCTAGGCGTGTGTCAGAATTGGCAGCTTTGTCATGTAAAAGTCCTTATCTGGTTTTCCATGTGGATAGGGCAGAATTGCGGACTCGTCCGCAATTTCTGCTAAAGGTGGTGTCATCTTTTCATTTGAACCAACCTATTGTCGTGCCTGCGGCTACTGGTGACTTGGAGGATTCCAATATGCTGGACGTAGTCCGGGCTTTGAAGAGTTGTGACCAGAACGGCTGGAGTCAGGAAGACTGACACGCTGTTTGTCCTGTATGCATCCAACAAGCTGGGTACTCCTGCTTCAAAGCAAACTATTGCTCGCTGGATCTGTGGCACGATTCAGCAGGCTCATTCTGCTGCTGGTTTGCTGCATCCAAAATCAGTGAAAGCCCATTCCACAAGAAAGGTGGGCTCTTCTTGGGCGGCTGCCCGAGGGGTCTCGGCATTACAGCTTTGCCGAGCTGCTACTTGGTCGGGTTCAAACACATTTGCAAAATTCTACATGTTTGATACCCTGGCTGAGGAGGACCTTGTGTTTGCCCATTCGGTGCTGCAGAGTCATCCGCGCACTCCCGCCCGTTTGGGAGCTTTGGTATAATCCCCATCAGTGATCGCGCAGAGCCAGAAAAAAAGTGGGTCCCAGGGACCCCTCACTTTTAAAAATTGGGGTCCTACCGTTCCTTTTCTGGGTCCCATTGAAGTGAAGGTTCATATTAATCTCCTTACCGATACAAACATGAAAACACAGACTTGATTTGGACACTACAAAAGTGTAGCAGGAGGGGGGAAGTGACAAAGCCGCTGGGCTGTGTAGCATACAGACACTGCACCAGAGCTGTAACTAGACATTTTGGCGCCCTTGTGGCAGAAAGTGAATTGGTGCTCCCGGTCCTACACTGCAAAGAACAGATAATGCGCGCCGCAAAAATTTAGGGGCGTGGCCACATAATAGTGCCAATTCACATTACACCACACAGTAGTGCCGTTTATGCGCATTGCACCGGGTAGAGCACATTATACACTCTGCATCGGGTACAGCACGTTACACACTTTGCGCCGGGTACAGCACGTTATACACTTTGCGCCGCAGCACGTTATACACTTTGCGCCGGGTACAGCACGTTATACACTTTGCGCCGGGTACAGCATTTTATACACTTTGCGCCAGGTACAGCACATTATACACTTTGCATCGGGTACAGCACGTTACACACTTTGTGCCGGGTAGAGCACATTATACACTTTGCATCGGGTACAGCAAGTTACACACTTTGCGCCGGGTACAGCACTTTATACACTTTGCACCGGGTAGAGCACGTTACACACTTTGCGCCGGGTACAGCACGTTACACACTTTGCACCGGGTAGAGCACGTTACACACTTTGCGCCGGGTAGAGCACGTTATACACTTTGCGCCGGGTAGAGCACTTTATACACTTTGCGCCGGGTAGAGCACTTTATACACTTTGCACCGGGTAGAGCACGTTACACACTTTGCACCGGGTAGAGCACGTTACACACTTTGCACCGGGTAGAGCACGTTACACACTTTGCACCGGTTAGAGCACTTTATACACTTTGCACCGGGTAGAGCACGTTACACACCTTGCGCCGGGTAGAGCACGTTACACACCTTGCGCCGGGTAGAGCACGTTACACACTTTGCGCCGGGTAGAGCACGTTACACACTTTGCGCCGGGTAGAGCACGTTACACACTTTGCGCCGGGTAGAGCACGTTACACACTTTGCGCCGGGTAGAGCACGTTACACACTTTGCGCCGGGTAGAGCACGTTACACACTTTGCGCCGGGTAGAGCACGTTACACACTTTGCGCCGGGTACAGCACGTTATACACTTTGCGCCGGGTACAGCACGTTATACACTTTGCAGCCACCACCTCAGACCCCCCCAGACACAGCGATCACGGGTGTCAGCGAGGGAAGGTGGTATCCACAGTGATTGTGCGGAAAAGGGTGGGGGGGGGGAATTGTGCAGGAAGGGGGTGCTCAGTTATTGCAGGTGTCTCTGGAGGGGGTGTCCTGCCTGTGACTCACAACACCATATCGATATTAGCTTATCCAGCCTGTAGCAATGGCCCCCAGCAGCCGCATCTTACCAGCGCCGCATCACCCTCCCTCCCTCCCTATGTAATGAGCCAGGCGAGGAGCGGACAGAGCAGCAGAGTAGCCGCTGCCCCGCTCACTGTCCCGTCTGCCAGGCTGTGTGGACATTGCCTCCCACTCGCAGCGTCGGTCCCGTATCCCGCGGCAGCGCACAGACGGGTGAGGACAGGGAGGAGGACGGATCACACACTGACAGTGCATTGCCGCGCAGCGCGTCCTCACCTTTAAATTCAAACCTGGAGTCCGCCCTGCAGCCGGCACAGAGAGCGCTGCTAAATCCCGTCTCAGCCCCAGCATTCGACTGCTGTCACCCGGAGCCCAAGGAGGAGGATTCAAGCTGCAGAGCGGGAAGAGAAGTCAGGACGGAGGCTGCCGCAGTGATTGGATGAGAGGAAACGCTGCCAGCAGTGATTGGTTGGGGACTCTGCTGGCTATGACTGGTTGAAGAGACGCGACGTGCAGCTGCCTGCAGTGATTGGTAGGGGAGTCACAGCGCGTCCCGCAGGACCCCCTCATTTTTCAAAACTGAGTCCCCCACTGCCTATAATGCGTAAAATACGCGTTATAGCGCGTTTTTGCGATCACTGCCCATGGTCCTTACGGAGTCCCCAGCATCCACTAGGACGTTAGAGAAAATAAGAATTTACTCACCGGTAATTCTATTTCTCGTAGTCCGTAGTAGATGCTGGGCGCCCGTCCCAAGTGCGGACTTTCTGCAATACGTGTATATAGTTATTGCTTAACAAAGGGTTGTGGTTATGTGGCATCGGTTGAGTGATGCTCGGTTGTTCATACTATTAACTGGGTAAGTTTATCACAAGTTGTACAGTGTGATTGGTGTGGCTGGTATGAGTCTTACCCTGGATTCCAAAATCCTTTCCTTGTAATGTCAGCTCTTCCGGCACAGTTTCCTTAACTGAGGTCTGGAGGAGGGGCATAGAGGGAGGAGCCAGTGCACACCAGATAGTACTGAATCTTTCTTTAGAGTGCCCAGTCTCCTGCGGAGCTAGTCTATTCCCCATGGTCCTTACGGAGTCCCCAGCATCCACTACGGACTACGAGAAATAGAATTACCGGTGAGTAAATTCTTATATATAGATATATATAGATATATATAGATATATAGATATAAAGTCACATGCCAAACACTCGGGGTGAGGTTTAAGACAGAACCAGCACTCTGCGTAGTTTTCAAGACAAGTTTTACTCCAAGCCGTGCTCCAATCATAAAGTAATCACATCGACATCAGCATGAAAGACAAAGGCATATACTCATCACTGGTAAATTCCCAAACAGCCGTTTTCGGTGAAAAACCTTCCTCAGGGGAATAACCATGCATAGGATCTAGCTGCCATGTGAAAAAGTGCTTGCGTGCCGTGCAACTTTTACATCAATTGTGTGCACATTTTATGTGCTCACAATACTGTACTCACCACAAACACCTGGAGTCCAGTGCCGCCCAGGGAGGCCAGTCCCGCCGCTGTAAGTACACCCGGAGATACGGGCAGTGGAACGCACGCCGTTCACCACGTGTCCGGAAGTTCCGGCACGTGGAGCGCAGGCTGCGTATCACGCGGCGGAAGTCCCCCCAAACGGTGTAGTGCACGCTGGCAAGATGTCCCCGGGCAACAAAAAACTGTCCCCCGTGGTCCAGGTGGCAGTAACAGTAACACATGTAATACAGCAATTCTTGATTCACCATGGATTACAATGCTGGCCACAGGATTAACATAAGCAAAGACATTAAATATAACGAAAGTCAAAATTACACAAAATAGGACACCTATGTGCCATCAGTATTAATTAATGTAATAAATAATGTTCTAATGTGCTCATGAGATCAAAATAATCCTGTAGAAATACTCACATGGGTGCATCAGAAAAAAGAAAGAGAAAAAACCAACATAAAAAAGTAAAAGACATGAGAGATAATAGGTGGGAAATGCAGACATGTGTACACAGAGTCTCAGAAAGCAGTAAATATCAAAATGTTATTGTTATAGTGGACACATTAATCATCGTGTCCATCAGCATATCACGGGATCCAACAGATCACTGCACCCTAAAGAAAGGGTACCAGGGAAAATTCTTCATTGAGCCCATGGGGCGTCATAGCGTCCATCTGATATATCCATCGACATTCTTGCTGAAGTAGCAGTCTGTGTCTGTCACCTCCCCTCCTCAGGGGGGGTATATGATCAATCGGCATGTAGGTGAATTCACTCAATTTGTGTCCAGCAGAGACAAAATGCTTGGCAACAGGAGGTGTACTGCCATCAACCTTCTGGTAAGCTTTTTTAATCGAGGATCTATGCATGGCAATCCTCTCTTTGAGCATCCGTATGGTTTTACCAATGTAGATCTTCTTACACGGGCAAGCAATCATGTAGGTCACAAATTTAGTTTCACAGGTCATTCTGTGCCTCAAGGTATATTTGGTTCCCTTATACGGATGATAGCAGAACTTGCCAGTTAGCATAAAGCTACAGTTAACGCATCCATGGCATCGGTAAGCACCAGATTGAAGCCGTAGCCACTGAGTTCCCCTGCCCACTCGTGGGCTAATATATGAGAAGGTTACTCGCTCCTTCATGTTGCGACTTCGTCGGTAGCAGAAAAGTGGCAGCTGTTCACAATATTGCCCCATCACAGGATCCGTTTGTAAGATATGCCAGTGTCTACGGATGGATTGTCGGGCATCATTGGAAGAAATCGAGTATGTGCTGGCAAACACCAATCGGTCTGACTCCGATTTGGCCCGAGGTTTCAATAGATCCTCTCGTGAGAGCTGCATGCACTTATCAATGGCTTGGCGTACTTCTGTCTTCTGGTAACCCCTACTGATAAAGTTATCGCCCATCCTGGTGAGTGCCTCATGTAGTGTCCTACGATCAGAGGTGATTCTGGCAACACGAACCAGTTGGGAATAGGGTAGACCCCTCTTCAATGCCATGGGGTGAAAACTAGATGCAAGAAGGAGGGAGTTTTTGTCAGTGGGCTTCCTGTATATCCCTGTGACTATAGAGCCATCCTGCACTCGTACAGACAAATCGAGGAAATTAATCTCGGAAATGTCATAGGTGCAGGTAAATCTGATGGATCCCGGAATGCTGTTAAGTTTGGCAACAAAATCAATCAACCTCCGTTCACCCCCAGTCCACAGCACAAATAGGTCATCGATATACCGTACGTAAAATTTAATGTACTCGGAAAAAGTTGAATCACCCATAATGTGCCTCTGTTCATATTGGTACATGAACAGATTGGCATACGATGGGGCCATGTTAGACCCCATCGCGGTGCCCTTCAGTTGTAAATAGAACGAGTTGTTGAACAGGAAGTAGTTTTTGTGAAGTACAACTTCCATCAATAAAAGAACAAATTCCAACGGAGGACCCTTGTACTGTGGACTGAGGGAGACGGACTCTTTTACAGCAGACAGTCCCTCAGTATGCCCAATGTTTGTGTATAAACTGGTGACATCCAAGGTCACCAGTATACAATCCCTTGGGAGCGGGCCAATGGCATTAAGTTTAGAAAGGAAATCGGTGGTGTACTCCAGGTGTTTGTGGTGAGTACAGTATTGTGAGTACAGTATTGTGAGCACATAAAATGTGCACACAATTGATGTAAAAGTTGCACGGCACGCAAGCACTTTTTCACATGGCAGCTAGATCCTATGCATGGTTATTCCCCTGAGGAAGGTTTTTCACCGAAAACGGCTGTTTGGGAATTTACCAGTGATGAGTATATGCCTTTGTCTTTCATGCTGATGTCGATGTGATTACTTTATGATTGGAGCACGGCTTGGAGTAAAACTTGTCTTGAAAACTACGCAGAGTGCTGGTTCTGTCTTAAACCTCACCCCGAGTGTTTGGCATGTGACTTTATTTACGATTTAACCGGACACCTGCTTTTTATTAATGGAGAGTGTCAGTGCGGCTTCCCGGGACTTTGTTCTGTGATTTTGATATATAGATATATATATATATATATATATATATATATATATATATATATATATATATATATATATATATATATATATATATATATATAATATATATATATAGAGTTATATAGTCAGGAAGAAAGACTGCGGCACTCAGGGTCTTGTTTTAGTATAGAGATGTATTAAAAATACATTACAAAGACCATCCAGTATAGAGATGTATTAAAAATACATTACAAAGACCATCAACGTTTCGGGGTGTCTAGCCCCTTTGTCAAGATGTGAGAGAGTGAAAGAAGTGCTAAAGTGACTTACCTATAAAGGAAAGAAAATCCGCCAAACCGCCAGTGAGTGGCCGTCCGTGATCCCGGTGCGCGGCCAGAGCGGCACTGTGTAGTGACGTGCGTGCGCGGCTCGTGATGACGTGGCTGTTCCGTTGCTAGGTAGCAGTCGGGACGCCGAGGACGGGATGCGTGCACGTGACCTAAACACGATATAAAAGATCAGTGCACTGTGACCACCCCAGGCCCCCGGAAAAGCATGTAAATCACAACATATAAAGCATAAATGGCAACCAATCTTGTCAGAGAGGGGATAGGAGCCAGTTAAGGGCAACGCTGTGACAGTGCTTGGGCAGGCGGCATGCAGGGCCATGAACCATACAACACTTGTGATAGATATACATGCATAAAAGGAAGGGGGAAAAAACAGAGTGCAGTAAATTGGGTAAACCCCTATGTTACCAAACAAATCAGGCAAAGCTAATACAAAGCTGAGATCATGACGGATGTCGACCATGATCTGTCAGTTCTTGTAATGATGAAGGCTGTATTGTTGGAAAGTCATCCAAATGTGCTCCACACTATTCTTTCATTGAGCCCATCCGGCTGTGTGGTATTGAGTCTGAAAATCCAGGAGGTCTCCCTGCGAAGGAGTAGACCATCCCGGTCCCCCCCTCGGAGGGATTTTGGAACGTGATCTATGATGACATGCTTAAGATCAGATAAACAGTGCCTTGCTTCATGGAAGTGTCTGGCCACCGGTTGTTCCGAGGAACTCCCGGCGAGGGCCGCCTTGATTGCAGAGCGGTGTAGAGCCATGCGTTCCCGTAAGGATCTAATAGTCTTGCCCACGTAGCATAAGCCACAAGGGCAAGTGATCAGGTAAATGATGTAGGTGGAAGTACAGGTTACCACGTGACGTATGGCAATCTTCTTACCTGTCCGTGGTACGATGAAGATAGAACCCGTCAACATATGGCTGCAGGTTGTGCAGCCCAAGCAGCGGTAGCACCCTGGCTTCTTGGTCAAGAATGAGTCCTTTTGAAATCGGGTGGAAGGGCTCGAGATGTTAGTAATGTCGGTATGTACTACCAAGTCCTTGATGTTACGGCCTCTTCTATAACACATCATTGGGGTCTTGTGCTTGTGCTTATAGTTATATAGATATATAGATATAGATATATATATAGTTACATATAGATATATAGATATATAGATATATAGATATATAGATATATAGATATATAGATATATAGATATAGATATAGATAGATATATATATATATATATAGATATATATAGATATATAGTTATATATATATAGATATATAGTTATATATATATATATATATAGTTATATATATATATATATATATATAGTTATATATATATATATAGTTATATATATATATATATATAGTTATATATATATATATATATATATATATATATATAGTTATATATATATATATATATATATATATATATATATATATATATATATATATATAGTTATATATATATATATATATAGTTATATATATATATATATATATATATATAGTTATATATATATATATATATATATATATATATATATATATATATATAGTTATATATATATATATATATATAGTTATATATATATATATATATATATATAGTTATATATATATATATATATAGTTATATATATATATAGTTATATATATATATATAGTTATATATAGTTATATATATATATAGATATATATATATATATATATATATATATATATAGATATATATATATATATATATATATATATATATATATCTATCTATATTAACTTCCCAAACAGGCGGCACTTGGAGTCTTTCAAAAGTGCATAAAGTGCTTTATTGCAGTGCTGTCATCATATCAACAGTTTCGGGGTCGCAGCCCCTTCATCAGGATAACAATACAAACAAAAATTAAGTGTTTAAATACCTTAACCCCACACCAGTTCTCCTCGCTACCTCCAATCACGCCGCCCGGTTTCCGGTCACGTCCACCAGGAAGTGACGCGTACCTTGATCCGACCAGCTGACGTGTTGGGGCTGAAAGAGAGGTTACCATAGAAACCACTCCGTTACTAACATATAAAATGTAAACAAACTCCATGTGCAATACTTTCTAAGAGCAGATATAGCTGCGCTGTTTCCAACATTTCTAGCAAAGGTTAAACAGGGAATCACTCATATACAACTGGTTACTACCAATATTCTTAACGGCATAATATCAATCTAACATTAAAATATGTCCTCTGCAGCCAGGCTGGTTTTTCTATCTCTTGTTAAGACTATGTAGCATGAATCAACAAAACGTAACAACTCATAGCTCAAGTTTATTTAAATTGTTACAAATGTAACATAGTCTAGACATCCTGTATCACAAAAAGCATCTAAGACTAAGAGACTCATTTAAACCCTTCGGGGATTGTGTTTAATTTAAATATCCACATCGCCTCTTTCTGTAGTAATTTCTTCGATCTGTCTCCTCCCCTCAAACTTCCTGGGACCTGATCGATAATTTTATAGCGCAAGGTTGCCATTCTGTGTTTTGCCAATAGTGTCTGGCCACAGGCTGATCACTGTGGCCCACCTTATAAGCTTCCCTAATGGCATACCGATGCTGCGCCATTCTGATCTTAAATTCACAATCAGTTTTTCCCACGTATGTCATACCGCAGGGGCAAGTAATCGGATAAATTACAAATTTAGAATCGCATGATAAAGGGTAACGTATAAAGAATTTTTTCCCGGTATGTGGGTGTTGGAATGTATCTCCTGTGCTTAAGTAGCTACAGGTTACACACCCACTGCAGCGGAAACATCCATTTTTACGTGATAAGTGTGTTTTGGATGACTTAAATTTAGATAAATCAGTTTTCACAACCATATCCCTTATACTCTTGTTTTTGGAATAACCAAACAATAGTTTGGACTGATACACTTCACCCAACTCTTTATCAGTAGATACAATAGGCCATAGTTTTTTGACATTGCTAGCTATTTGAGGACTGGTGGCATTATATTGTGTAACCCAGGGATATCTCCTTTTACATTGTTTCTCAGACCCAGGTTGCAGGAGTCTATCACGTGGTTTGCTTAAAGCTTTTAACCTAGCCTTTCTTAGTTCCTCCACAGGATAGCCTCTTTGTATAAATTTTTGAAACATCTGATTAAGCTGCAGATCCCTTTCTTCACAGCTGCTACTAATCCGACATACCCGTAAAAACTGTGAATATGGGAGACTTTGTATTGTGGACCTAGGATGGAAACGATCATACTTTAACAGATTATTCCTATCAGTAGGTTTTGAAAACATGCTAGTTATAATTTTACCATCCTTAATTGTTATACTCACATCCAGAAAATTAATCTGGGCAAAATCACTCACCATGGTAAACTTGATAGGACTATCTGTTAAATTATGTTGTTCAATGATGGTTTTAAGGGAAATTTCTCTATCGTCCTAGTGGATGCTGGGGTTCCTGAAAGGACCATGGGGAATAGCGGCTCCGCAGGAGACAGGGCACAAAAAGTAAAGCTTTTCCAGATCAGGTGGTGTGCACTGGCTCCTCCCCCTATGACCCTCCTCCAGACTCCAGTTAGATTTTTGTGCCCGGCCGAGAAGGGTGCAATCTAGGTGGCTCTCCTAAAGAGCTGCTTAGAAAAAGTTTAGCTTAGGTTTTTTATTTTACAGTGAGTCCTGCTGGCAACAGGATCACTGCAACGAGGGACTGAGGGGAGAAGAAGTGAACTCACCTGCGTGCAGGATGGATTGGCTTCTTGGCTACTGGACATCAGCTCCAGAGGGACGATCACAGGTACAGCCTGGATGGTCACCGGAGCCGCGCCACCGGCCCCCTTGCAGATGCTGAAGTCAGAAGAGGTCCAGAATCGGCGGCTGAAGACTCCTGCAGTCTTCTAAAGGTAGCGCACAGCACTGCAGCTGTGCGCCATTTTCCTCTCAGCACACTTCACACGCAGTCACTGAGGGTGCAGGGCGCTGGGGGGGGGCGCCCTGGGAGGCAAATGTAACCTATATAAAGGCTAAAAATACCTCACATATAGCCCCCAGAGGCTATATGGAGATATTTAACCCCTGCCTGGATTCACTAAATAGCGGGAGACGAGCCCGCCGGAAAAGGGGCGGGGCCTATCTCCTCAGCACACGGCGCCATTTCCTCTCACAGCTCCGCTGGTCAGGACGGCTCCCAGGTCTCTCCCCTGCACTGCACTACAGAAACAGGGTAAAACAGAGAGGGGGAGGCAAATTTATGGCGATATTTTGATATATATAAAGCAGCTATAAGGGAGCACTTATTATAAGGCTATCCCTGTTATATATAGCGCTTTTGGTGTGTGCTGGCAAACTCTCCCTCTGTCTCCCCAAAGGGCTAGTGGGTCCTGTCTTCGTTAGGAGCATTCCCTGTGTGTCTGCTGTGTGTCGGTACGTGTGTGTCGACATGTATGAGGACGATATTGGTGTGGAGGCGGAGCAATTGCCAAATATGAGGATGTCACCCCCTAGGGAGTCGACACCAGAATGGATGCCTTTATTTATGGAACTACGGGATAGTGTCAACACGCTAAAGCAGTCGTTTGACGACATGAGACGGCCGGACAATCAATTAGTGCCTGTCCAGGCGACTCAAACACCGTCAGGGGCTGTGAAACGCCCTTTGCCTCAGTCGGTCGACACAGACCCAGACACAGGCACTGACTCCAGTGGTGACGGTGACGAATCAACCGTATTTTCCAGTAGGGCCACACGTTATATGATTTTGGCAATGAAGGAGGCGTTACATTTAGCTGATACTACAGGTACCACTAAACAGGGTATTATGTGGGGTGTGAAAAAACTACCTATAGTTTTTCCTGAATCAGAAGAATTAAATGACGTGTGTAATGAAGCGTGGGTTGCCCCTGATAAAAAGCTGATAATTTCAAAGAAATTATTGGCATTATACCCTTTCCCGCCAGAGGTTAGGGAGCGCTGGGAAACACCTCCTAGGGTGGACAAGGCGCTAACACGCTTATCTAAACAAGTGGCGTTACCCTCTCCTGAGACGGCCGCACTTAAAGATCCATCAGATAGGAGGATGGAAAATATCCAAAAAAGTATATACACACATGCAGGTGTTATACTACGACCAGCTATAGCGACTGCCTGGATGTGCAGTGCTGGGGTAGTTTGGTCAGAGTCCCTGATTGAAAATATTGATACCCTGGACAGGGACAATATTTTACTGTCGTTAGAACAAATAAAGGATGCATTTCTTTATATGCGTGATGCACAGAGGGATATCTGCACACTGGCATCACGGGTAAGTGCTATGTCCATTTCGGCCAGAAGAGCTTTATGGACGCGACAGTGGACAGGCGATGCGGATTCAAAACGACATATGGAAGTTTTGCCGTATAAAGGGGAGGAGTTATTTGGAGTCGGTCTATCAGATTTGGTGGCCACGGCTACAGCCGGGAAATCCACCTTTCTACCTCAAGTCACTCCCCAACAGAAAAAGGCACCGACTTTTCAACCGCAGCCCTTTCGTTCCTTTAAAAATAAGAGAGCAAAGGGCTATTCATATCTGCCACGAGGCAGAGGTCGAGGGAAGAGACAGCAACAGGCAGCTCCTTCCCAGGAACAGAAGCCTTCCCCGGCTTCTACAAAAGCCTCAGCATGACGCTGGGGCTTCTCAAGCGGACTCGGGGACGGTGGGTGGTCGTCTCAAAAATTACAGCGCGCAGTGGGCTCACTCGCAGGTAGATCCCTGGATCCTGCAGATAATATCTCAGGGGTACAGGTTGGAATTAGAGACAGATCCACCTCGCCGTTTCCTGAAGTCTGCTTTACCAACGTCCCCCTCCGAAAGGGAGACGGTTTTGGAAGCCATTCACAAGCTGTACTCTCAGCAGGTGATAGTCAAGGTACCTCTTCTACAACAAGGGAAGGGGTATTATTCCACTCTTTTTGTGGTACCGAAGCCGGATGGCTCGGTAAGGCCTATTCTAAATCTGAAGTCCTTGAACCTGTACATAAAGAAGTTCAAGTTCAAGATGGAGTCACTCAGAGCAGTGATAGCGAACCTGGAAGAGGGGGACTTTATGGTATCCTTGGACATCAAGGATGCGTATCTCCACGTTCCAATTTACCCCTCACACCAGGGGTACCTCAGGTTCGTTGTACAAAACTGTCACTATCAGTTTCAGACGCTGCCGTTCGGATTGTCCACGGCACCTCGGGTCTTTACAAAGGTAATGGCCGAGATGATGATTCTTCTTCGAAGAAAAGGCATATTAATTATCCCATACTTGGACGATCTCCTAATAAGGGCAAGGTCCAGAGAACAGCTAGAGATGGGATTAGCACTGTCTCAAGAAGTGCTAAAACAGCACGGGTGGATTCTGAATATTCCAAAATCCCAGTTAATGCCGACAACTCGTCTGCTGTTCCTAGGGATGATTCTGGACACGGTTCAGAAAAAGGTTTTTCTCCCGGAGGAAAAAGCCAAGGAGTTATCCGAGCTTGTCAGGAACCTCCTAAAACCAGGAAAGGTGTCTGTACATCAATGCACAAGAGTCCTGGGAAAAATGGTGGCTTCTTACGAAGCAATTCCATTCGGCAGATTCCACGCAAGAATTTTCCAAAGGGATCTGTTGGACAAATGGTCAGGGTCGCATCTTCAGATGCACCTGCGGATAACCCTGTCTCCAAGGACAAGGGTGTCTCTTCTGTGGTGGTTGCAGAGTGCTCATCTATTGGAGGGCCGCAGATTCGGCATACAGGATTGGATCCTGGTGACCACGGACGCCAGCCTGAGAGGCTGGGGAGCAGTCACACAAGGAAGAAACTTCCAGGGAGTATGGACGAGCCTGGAAACGTCTCTTCACATAAACATTCTGGAACTAAGAGCAATATACAATGCTCTAAGCCAGGCAGAACCTCTGCTTCAGGGAAAACCGGTGTTGATCCAGTCGGACAACATCACGGCAGTCGCCCATGTGAACAGACAGGGCGGCACAAGAAGCAGGAGTGCAATGGCAGAAGCTGCAAGGATTCTTCGCTGGGCAGAGAATCATGTGATAGCACTGTCAGCAGTGTTCATCCCGGGAGTGGACAACTGGGAAGCAGACTTCCTCAGCAGACACGATCTTCACCCGGGAGAGTGGGGACTTCATCCAGAAGTCTTCCACTTGCTGGTAACCCGTTGGGAAAGACCAATGGTGGACATGATGGCGTCTCGCCTCAACAAAAAACTGGACAGGTATTGCGCCAGGTCAAGAGATCCGCAGGCAATAGCTGTGGACGCGCTGGTAACGCCTTGGGTGTACCAGTCGGTGTATGTGTTTCCTCCTCTGCCTCTCATACCAAAAGTATTGAGAATTATACGGCAAAGAGGCGTAAGGACGATACTAGTGGTTCCGGATTGGCCAAGAAGGACTTGGTACCCGGAACTTCAAGAGATGATCACGGAAGATCCGTGGCCTCTACCTCTAAGGAGGGACTTGCTTCAGCAGGGTCCCTGTCTGTTTCAAGACTTACCGCGGCTGCGTTTGACGGCATGGCGGTTGAACGCCGGATCCTAAAGGAAAAAGGCATGCCGGAAGAAGTCATTCCTACTTTGATTAAAGCAAGGAAGGAAGTAACCGTGCAACATTATCACCGAATTTGGCGAAAATATGTTGCGTGGTGCGAAGATCGGAGTGCTCCGACGGAGGAATTTCAACTGGGTCGATTCCTACATTTCCTGCAATCAGGATTGTCTATGGGTCTCAAATTGGGATCTATTAAGGTTCAAATTTCGGCCCTGTCGATTTTCTTTCAAAAAGAATTGGCTTCAGTCCTTGAAGTCCAGACCTTTGTTAAGGGAGTGCTACATATACAGCCTCCTGTGGTGCCTCCAGTGGCACCGTGGGATCTCAATGTGGTTTTGGACTTTCTAAAATCTCATTGGTTTGAACCACTAAAGAAGGTGGATTTGAAATATCTCACATGGAAAGTGACCATGCTTCTAGCCCTGGCTTCGGCCAGGAGAGTGTCAGAACTGGCAGCTTTATCTTACAAAAGCCCATATCTGATTTTCCATTCGGACAGGGCAGAACTGCGGACTCGTCCGCATTTTCTCCCTAAGGTGGTGTCAGCATTTCATCTGAACCAGCCTATTGTAGTGCCTGCGGCTACAAGTGACTTGGAGGACTCCAAGTTACTGGACGTTGTCAGAGCATTAAAAATATATATTGCAAGGACAGCTGGAGTCAGAAAATCTGACTCGTTTATATTGTATGCACCCAACAAGATGCTCGTTGGATCTGTAGCACAATCCAACTTGCACATTCTGTGGCAGGCCTGCCACAGCCTAAATCTGTAAAGGCCCACTCCACAAGGAAGGTGGGCTCATCTTGGGCGGCTGCCCGAGGGGTCTCGGCATTACAACTTTGCCGAGCAGCTACGTGGTCAGGGGAGAACACGTTTGTAAAATTTTACAAATTTGATACTCTGGCTAAGGAGGACCTGGAGTTCTCTCATTCGGTGCTGCAGAGTCATCCGCACTCTCCCGCCCGTTTGGGAGCTTTGGTATAATCCCCATGGTCCTTTCAGGAACCCCAGCATCCACTAGGACGATAGAGAAAATAAGATTTTACTTACCGATAAATCTATTTCTCGGAGTCCGTAGTGGATGCTGGGCGCCCATCCCAAGTGCGGATTATCTGCAATAATTGTACATAGTTATTGTTAACTAATTCGGGTTATTGTTGAAGGAAGCCATCTTTCAGAGGCTCCGCTGTTATCATACTGTTAACTGGGTTTAGATCACAAGTTGTACGGTGTGATTGGTGTGGCTGGTATGAGTCTTACCCGAGATTCAAAATCCTCCCTTATTGTGTACGCTCGTCCGGGCACAGTACCTAACTGGAGTCTGGAGGAGGGTCATAGGGGGAGGAGCCAGTGCACACCACCTGATCTGGAAAAGCTTTACTTTTTGTGCCCTGTCTCCTGCGGAGCCGCTATTCCCCATGGTCCTTTCAGGAACCCCAGCATCCACTACGGACTCCGAGAAATAGATTTATCGGTAAGTAAAATCTTATTTTCACCATCTCTCCATAAAATCAACACATCATCTATGTATCTTTGGTATAACCAAATCTGTGATGTTACCTCCACCTCCTGAAAAAACAGTTCCCTTTCCACTCCCCACATGTAAATATTTGCGAAGGCCGGCTCAACCGCCGACCCCATCGCGCAACCAGTGCGCTGAATGTAGAAACTTTTTTCAAACAAAAAATAATTGTGGGTAAGAGTAAATTCAAGTAAACTAAGAAAGAAACTGATGTCAGGGCCCCTATATCGTGGGTTATTGGTAATCAGATGTTTCACTGCTAAAAGGCCTGCCCCATGGGGAATACATGTATATAAACTAGTTACGTCAATTGACGCTAACATTATGTTCTCGGGTACAGCCTCTAGCATCGCTAGCCTACGTAATAGTGTAGAAGTGTCAAGTAAATGAGTCGGGGTGTCTTGAATACAAGTTTGCAAAAAGCAATCACAATAAATTGACAAAACCTCACACAATGACCCCCTGGCAGAAATAATTGGTCTGCCAGGTGGGTTAAGAGGATCCTTATGTAATTTCGGGATCACATAAAATACAGGAACCACAGGAAATTCAACCAACAATGCTCTGCGTACTGCCTCTGCAATAATACCATCTTTCACAGCCTGAGACAATAGACAATCTAATTCTGCTTTAAACACTTTTGTTGGATCTGCAGATAGTCGTCTATAAAGGGGGGTACACACGGAGAGATCCGTACTTAAAATCTAAGCAATCTTGCTAGATTGCTTAGATTTTAAGCACGGATCTGCCGTGTGTATGCCCTATAGCGATGCGCTGCCCCGCGCATCGCTATCGCCGATGCTAGATTGAGCTGCATGCAGGCTCAATCTAGCGGGTCGCTCACTTCACCGTTGTGTGAAGTGAGCGGCCCCCCGTCGGCTTTCCCCCTCGCTCAGCACATCGCGCTGTGCTGAGCGGGGTGAGAGATGTGTGCTGAGCGGTCTGTGTTAAGATCGCTCAGCACACATCTCTCCCGTGAGTACCCCCCTTAAGTCTCGGCATCAGACAGTAATCTTGTGCACTCCAATTTATATTTGTCAGTGTCCAAGATCACTATAGCTCCCCCCTTATCTGCACTCCTAATTATTCTATCCTCACGCTTACCTAGACTTTTCAGCGCCCCAAACTCCTCTCTCGATAAATTCGGGTAAGGATTAGTATAACACTTATTTGGTACATCTTCCAACAATCTACTAAACGTCTTAATTGACGAATTAACAGAATTTGGTTCAAAGCTGGATTTAGAATGTTTTCTCACCTTGGGGGGTAAGCTAGTGTCATCAGCATCTACAGGACCTGACCCTTGTTTACAGAAAAACTATATAATCTATATATCTGGCTTGCGGATATACAGTTGCACACCAATGTTCTGGTTTAAACCTGCACAAAGCAGTCTGTATTTACTTTCTGATTCTAGGGGGCCAATTGTATTGTTTTGGGCATTTAAAAATCCCATCTAAACTGGACTTTTTAGATGCACAATCAACTGTCACAACTCAATTGTGTTTTGGCGCCCATGCGTGTCACACCCAAACAGACCATGTTTAGCCGCCTAATACTGCTAAACCCCTATAAACTCCCTGCTTTGGGCGTCCAAATTCCCGTTTGGACACCCAAAGTGCCGAGTTTCAACACATTTTCTCTATCATCCATAAGGGATACTTAGTACGATGGGGTATAGATGGGGTCCAAAGGAGCCGGTGCACTTTAAAAAAAATTAAACAGGGTGTGCTGGCTCCTCCCCTCTATGTCCTGCCTCACAGCTCCGTTTAGAAAAATGTGCCCTCATGAGAGGATGCACACTCTGGAGATCCAGAGTTTTTTTTCAGGTAAGCTGTTGGGCAACAGCTTACCTGCACAGAGGGATACGAGGGGGACAGATATCGGCCTCCTGGAGGTGCTGAGTCAGATCCCGCTGACAGAACAGTGGTCCTGAGGGTCAGTGTACCGTAGGCATTGTGCTCTCGCGTGCACACACCCGCAGCACGCCGCACACCCCCAGTACGGAGCCTGATGTTCGGCAGAGTGGTGAGTGACAATTGAGGACCCCACTTGCTGGGACCTCTGTTCTATGTGCAGCACAATCTCGGGTCGGGCATACGGACTCCCCTTGGGGTGATCCCATAGCCCCCCTCCACCGCGTAGACTGGCCAGCGGTTGTGAAAATAGTTGTTGGGGACTTTTGCCAGTATAAATATACATGTAGCTCCAGCGCCATTGCAAGGGGCAGAGATTCCTCAGAGCAAAACCAGTGGCTTCCTGGCGGCATTTCCTGCGCACTCAATGTTGCTGCAGGACTGCCAACTGCTCCAAGTGGTTCTCCATGGCCAAACACTGGTACAGGGGTATAGTTAAGGGACCCTTGTATTAGGCTCCTCACACACTATTCTCCAAATTGCCTCTCTTCTAACTGTACAAGTGTTAGTTTCAGGCTATGTGCTGGTCCTCCCTCTGAGTCTCTCCACACATACTGGGCTTAGGCAGGCTTGCTTGTACCTGTGTATGTGTGTGAATGTAAATAACCTTTGTCAGCATGGTGAAAAAAGTTGTGTGCACTATTTGTCACACCAGGTCTTCCCCTTTCCTACAGATTATCTCGTGTGAACAGTGCAGTCAGCCTTCACAATGTAGTGGGGCTTCTGGGGGCGATTTGCAGGAGCCAGCTTGGCTCAGTTCTTTTAAAACTCTTGCTGACATGTCCAATAAATTGACTACTGCCAGACTGGAAAGGCAGCAGTTGCAACAGTCTGTGGCTGCTCTGACAAAATCATAGGACTTCTTTCTCATCTTCCAAATCTATTACCCCAAAAAAGGGGGTTTACGGATATCTTCTCGGAATCCAAGGAGAAGGTGCCAGAGGTGGAAGAGGGGGAGGAGCTGGAATCCAAGTTAGATGTTTCCTCTGCTGCACAGGGTGTAGACTCGCTTATCATTGCAATAAGGGATGTCCTAAATATTCCTGGGAAATGAGACAGATGTGCAGCAATCCTTTTTCTCTGCACAGGTTACATTTCTTGACTCAAAGGAACTGGATGATCTTTTCAGGGAGCCATGGGCTACTCCTGACAAATTCCAAGTGTCAAAAAAATGGGTGACTGCCTTTCCTTTTGCTCAAAAGGGGCGAAAGTTCTGGGAAACTCCCCCTGCTGTCGATGCGTCAGTATCACGTCTGTCAAAAAAGACAGTACTGGCGGTTCCAGGGGCTACAGCCTTAAAGGAACCCGCATACAGGAAAATAGAGACAACCTTAAAATCTATTTATGTTGTAGCAGGGGCCTCCCAAAGGTGTTGGGTGACTGATGCCATACATACCTGGGCTGGTAATCTTCAGGAGGGCCTCACTAGGTATAAGTCTATGGCTGATATGGTGACGCTGATTCAGCACATCCAGAAATCTGGCCGATTGCTCTGTGATACCATCAAAGGAATTGGCATAATGCCCGTACCTCTACCGTGGTGGTTTCTGGACGCATAGCATTGTGCTTGCGTCGGTGGGTGACTGACGCGGAGTCTAAAAGGAGTGTGGAAGCCTTGCACTTCACAGGTGATTGGCTGTTTGGAGGTGAATTAGATACCTGGATTTCAAAGGCTACTGCTGTAAAGTCCACGTACGTCCCCTCTGCTGCTCCACTGGCTAGACGTTCTTACACTGGGCCTTCACTGCAATCCTTTCGGACATTGCGCTTTAAGGGTAAGGCAAGAGGTGCCTCAAATGTGGTACGAGGCTCCAGAGGTAAGTTACGGAAACCTGCCACCACTGGGTCTCAGGACCAGAGAGTAAGCTCTGTCTCCTCAAAACCCTCCACATGACTGTGATCACGGGGTTGGAGTTCGTCTGAGATTCTTCAGCTCCATTTGGAACAGCTCCTGCCAGGATGCCTGGGTAAAAGACCTGTTCTCTCATGACTACAAACTGGAGTTAGAAAGTTCTCTGTCTCACAGGTTTACCGACTTGAGCGGAACCTTCTAGTTGAGAAGGGAATTCCGGTTAAGGTTATTGCCACCATGATTCAAGCCAGGAAAGCTGTCACGTCGAAGCATTACCACCATATCTGGAAACGATACATCTCCTGGTGTGAGGGACGAAAATATCCACCTGCGGATTTCAACCTGGGGCGCTTTTTGCGTTTTACAGGCTGGTGTGGATATGGGCCAAAGGTTGGGCTCTATTAAGGTTCAGATCTCGGCCTTGTCCATTTTCTTTCAGAAAAAAATTGGCTGCTCTGCCTGAGGTACAGACGTTCCTGCAGAGTGTCCTTCACATCCAGCCTCCTTTTGTGCCACCCACAGCACAATGGGATCTACATGTGGTTCTGTCCTTTGTACAGTCCTCTTGGTTTGAACCTCTGATGTCGGTAGAGGACAAGTACCTTACGTGGAAGACTGTCATGCTCCTTGCCTTGGCTTCCGCTATGCGCGTTTTAGAACTTGGCGCTTTGTCCAGTAGGAGTCCCTCCCTACCTGGTCTTTCATGAGGACAGAGCGGAACTCAGGACTCAACAACAGTTCCACCTGAATCAGCCTATTGTGGTTCTGGTGGCTTCGACCGCTTCCTCAATTTCAGTCCTTGGATGTGGTGCGAGCCCTGAGGATTTACGTCAAGAGGACTGCTGCTGTCTGAAAATCGGATTCCCTCTTTGTGCTGTATGATGCTCACAAAAAGGGTCCTCCTGCTTCAAAGCATTCTATTGCCCGTTGGATTAGGCAAACTATTCTACAGGCATACACTTCGGTGCCCTTGCCTATTCCTCGGTTTGTCAAGGCCCACTCTACCAGGTCTGTGGGTTCTTCCTGGGTGGCTGCCTGTAGTTTCGGCCTTGCAACTGTGCCGAGCCGCTACCTGGTCGGGGTCAAACACGTTTGTCAAATGTTATGGGTTTGATTCCCTGGCTACTGAGGATGTCCAGTTTGGAGATACGGTGCTGCAGGCATCTCGACATGTTTCCACCCGTTCTAGGAGCTTTGGGACATCCCCATTGTACTAAGTGTCCTCAGTATCCATTATGGATGATAGAGAAAAGAGGATTTTAATTACCTACCAGTAAATCCTTTTCTCGTAGTCCATAAGGGATACTGGGCACCTGCCTCTGTGCTTCACCTTCCTGCAAGTTATTGTTCTTATGTGAAGTTGGTTACACAGCTATTGCTGTTTTCTGGTTTCACTAGCTATTGCTAGTGTGTGTTCTGCTGTGTGCTGGTTTGCTAATCTCACCACTAGTTGTCGTGTTATGTTTTCTTCCTCTCAAGTATGTCCATCTCCTTCGGGTACAGTTTTCCTTGACTGAGCTGTGAGGGAGGGCATAGAGGGGAGGAGCCAGCACACACTGTTGAAGAAATTTAAAGTGCAATGGCTCCTTTTGGACCCGTCTATACCCCATCGTACTAAGTGTCCCCAGTACATCTTATGGACTACAAGAAAAATATTTACCGGTAGGTAATTAAAATCCTCTTTTTACTCGCACCTCAGGAGGCTGCGAAAAAAAATGTGAGCGCCGATGAGTGCCCCCAGCGGCAGAACAATTAATTTGCTGCCGTCAGACACCCTCTAGTGGGGGCCAAGCAAAATTGCAATTGAATCGGCTCCTAGATTTGGTTGGCAATTATCATGTGAAAATGTAACAAGTTTCACTTCCAAATCCTGACTTAAAAAGCCCCACTGATAATTGCGAACCTCCCAATAAAAGAGTATAAACAAGTCCCAGCATAGCCTGCCACAGTTTTAATGTTAGGTGATGCTTAAACTGTGAAAGGGCATGCTGGGATGTATAGCTTACCAACAAGTGGAGAACCACAGGTTGCCAGGCCTGATGTAAACCAATACTAACAAGTCGGAGTGAAAAGTCTTAACTTTTCAGCAATTCCAGATACACAAGTGTGCCTAGCCTGCTTTTTAGAAGATACACTAGTTCTGCCTGGCTCCTGTCAAACATTGTAACACCTCTTCAGATTCTTACTCTTAATGTCATGCCCACTTGAGTTCTGCATTTAAATATGTCTGTCAAGTTTTTTTGTGCTGCAGTCTTGCTGATTTGTATTTAACCTCTACAGTAGATGCCTGTCTACCTGATTTCATGGATCCGTTGGATAGACGTGTTTTTTGTTGTTGTTTCTCTGACGTCCTAGTGGATGCTGGGAACTCCGTAATAGCGGCTCCGCAGGAGACTGGGCACAACTAAAAGAAAGCTTTTAGACTACCTGGTGTGCACTGGCTCCTCCCACTATGACCCTCCTCCAAGCCTCAGTTAGATTTCTGTGCCCGGCCGAGCTGGATGCACACTAGGGGCTCTCCTGAGCTCCTAGAAAGAAAGTATATTTTAGGTTTTTTATTTTACAGTGAGACTTGCTGGCAACAGGCTCACTGCAACGAGGGACTAAGGGGAGAAGAAGCGATCCTACCTGCTTGCAGCTAGCTTGGGCTTCTTAGGCTACTGGACACCATTAGCTCCAGAGGGATCGACCGCAGGACCCGTCCTTGGTGTTCGTTCCCGGAGCCGCGCAGCCGTCCCCCTTACAGAGCCAGAAGCAAGAAGAGGTCCGGAAAATCGGCGGCAGAAGACTTCAGTCTTCACCAAGGTAGCGCACAGCACTGCAGCTGTGCGCCATTGCTCCTCATGTACACCTCACACTCCGGTCACTGATGGGTGCAGGGCGCTGGGGGGAGGCGCCCTGAGCAGCAATATTAAGACCTTGGCTGGCAAAATAATCACAATATATAGTCCCAGAGGCTATATATGTGATAAATACCCCTGCCAGAATCCATAAAAAAGCGGGAGAAAAGTCAGCTGAAAAAGGGGCGGGGCTATCTCCCTCAGCACACTGGCGCCATTTCTCCCTCAGCTCCGCTGGAAGGAAGCTCCCTGGCTCTCCCCTGCAGTCTGCACTACAGAAGGGTAAAAAAGAGAGGGGGGGGCACTAAATTTAGGCGCAGTATAATTATAGCAGCTATAAGGGGATATAATTCAGTTAGTCCCTGTATTATATAGCGCTCTGGTGTGTGCTGGCATACTCTCTCTCTGTCTCCCCAAAGGGCTTTGTGGGGTCCTGTCCTCTGTCAGAGCATTCCCTGTGTGTGTACGGTGTGTCGGTACGGCTGTGTCGACATGTTTGATGAGGAGGCTTATGTGGAGGCAGAGCAGATGCCTATAAATGTGATGTCACCCCCTGCGGGGCAGACACCTGAGTGGATGGACTTATGGAAGGACTTACGTGCAAGTGTCGACTCCATACATAAAAAATTTGACGACATGCCAAATGCGGGACAGCCGGCTTCTCAGCTCATGCCTGCCCAGACGCCTCAAAGGCCATCAGGGGCTCTAAAGCGCCCACTACCTCAGATGGCAGACACAGATGTCGACACGGATACTGATACCAGTGTCGACGACGAGTCTAATTTAATGTCCACTAGGGCCATTCGTTGCATGATTGAGGCAATGAAAGAGGTATTACACATTTCTGATATAAACCCAGGTACCTCAAAAAAGGGTATTATGTTTGGGGAGAAAAAACTACCAATAGTTTTTCCCCCATCTGAAGAATTAAATGAAGTGTGTGAAGAAGCGTGGGCTTCCCCCGATAAAAAATTGGTAATTTCTAAAAAGTTACTAATGGCGTTCACTTTCTCGCTAGAGGACAGGTCACGTTGGGAAACACCCCCTAGGGTGGATAAAGCGCTCACACGTTTGTCTAAAAAGGTGGCACTACCGTCTCTGGATACGGCCGCCCTAAAGGAGCCTGCTGATAGAAAGCAGGAGGCGATCCTGAAGTCTGTATATACACACTAAGGCATTATACTGAGACCAGCTATTGCTTAAGCATGGATGTGCAGTGCTGCAGCTGCGTGGTCAGATTCCCTGTCGGAAAATATTGACACCCTAGACAGGGACACTATTCTGCTAACCATAGAGCATATAAAAGACTCAGTCTTATACATGAGAGATGCACAGAGGGAGATTTGCCGGCTGGCATCTAAAATAAGTGCAATGTCCATTTCTGCTAGGAGAGGCTTATGGACTCGGCAGTGGACAGGGGATGCAGATTCGAAAAGGCACATGGAAGTTTTGCCTTATAAGGGTGAGGAGTTATTCGGGGATGTTCTCTCAGACCTAGTTTCCACAGCAACAGCTGGGAAGTCAGCATTTTTGCCCCATGTTCCCTCACAGCCTAAGAAAGCGCCGTATTATCAGGTACAGTCCTTTCGAACCCAGAAAAACAGGCGGGGAAAAGGCGGGTCCTTTCTGTCCAGAGGCAGAGGTAGGGGAAGAAGGCTGCAACAAACAGCAGGTTCCCAGGAACAAAAGTCCTCCCCCGCTTCCTCCAAGTCCGCCGCATGACGGTGGGGCTCCACAGGCGGAGCCAGGTACGGTGGGGGGCCGCCCATAAAAATTTCAGCGATCAGTGGGCTCGCTCACAGGTGGATCCCTGGATCCTTCAAGTAGTATCTCAGGGGTACAAGCTGGAATTCGAGACGTCTCCCCCCCGCCGTTTGCTCAAATCTGCCTTGCCGACAACTCCCCTAGGCAGGGAGGCTGTACTAGAGGCAATTCACAAGCTGTATTCCCAACAGGTGATAGTCAAGGTGCCCCTACTTCAACAAGGACGGGGTTACTATTCCACACTGTTTGTGGTACCGAAACCGGACGGTTCGGCGAGACCCATTTTAAATTTGAAATCCTTAAACACATACATAAAAAAATTCAAGTTCAAGATGGAATCGCTCAGGGCGGTTATTGCAAGCCTGGACGAGAGGGATTACATGGTATCCCTGGACATCAAGGATGCTTTCCTGCATGTCCCCATTTACCATCCTCACCAGGAGTACCTCAGATTTGTGGTACAGGATTGCCATTACCAATTCCAGACACTGCAGTTTGGACTGTCCACGGCACCGAGGGTGTTTACCAAGGTAATGGCAGAAATGATGATACTCCTTCGAAAAAAGGGAGTTTTAATTATCCCGTACTTGGACGATCTCCTTATAAAGGCGAGGTCCAAGGAGCAGTTGTTGGTCGGAGTAGCACTATCTCGGGAAGTGCTACAACAGCACGGATGGATTCTAAACATTCCACAGTCGCAGCTGGTTCCTACCACACGCCTACTGTTCCTGGGGATGGTTCTGGACACAGAACAGAAAAAAGTTTCTCCCGCAGGAGAAAGCCGATGAGCTGTCATCTCTATTCAGAGACCTCCTGAAACCAAAACAGGTATCGGTGCATCACTGCACACGAGTCCTGGGAAAAATGGTAGCTTCCTACGAAGCAATTCCATTCGGCAGGTTCCATGCAAGAACCTTTCAGTGGGACCTCTTGGACAAGCGGTCGGGATCGCATCTTCAGATGCATCGGCTGATAACCCTGTCTCCAAGGACCAGGGTATCTCTACTGTGGTGGCTGCAGAGTGCTCATCTTCAAGAGGGCCACAGATTCGGCATACAGGACTGGGTCCTGGTGACCACGGATGCCAGCCTTCGAGGCTGGGGGGCAGTCACACGGGGAAGAAATTTCCAAGGACTTTGGTCAAGTCAGGAGTCGTCCCTACACATAAATATTCTGGAACTGAGGGCCATTTACAATGCCCTAAGTCAGGCAAGGCCCCTGCTTCAAAACCAGCCGGTACTGATCCAATCAGACAACATCGTGGCAGTCGCCCATGTAAACCGACAGGGCGACACAAGAAGCAGGATGGCGATGGCAGAAGCCACAAGGATTCTCCGATGGGCGGAAAATCACGTCTTAGCACTGTCAGCAGTGTTCATTCCGGGAGTGGACAACTGGGAAGCAGACTTCCTCAGCAGACACGACCTACACCCGGGAGAGTGGGGACTTCATCCAGAAGAGTTCCAACTGTTGGTAAACCGTTGGGAAAGGCCACAGGTGGACATGATGGCGTCCCGCCTAAACAAAAAACTAGAGAGATATTGCGCCAGGTCAAGGGACCCTCAGGCAATAGCTGTGGACGCTCTAGTGACACCGTGGGTGTACCAGTCGGTTTATGTATTCCCTCCTCTGCCTCTCATACCAAAGGTACTGAGAATAATAAGAAGACGAGGAGTAAGAACGATACTCGTGGTTCCGGATTGGCCAAGAAGAGCTTGGTACCCAGAACTTCAAGAAATGATATCAGAGGACCCATGGCCTCTACTGCTCAGACGGGATCTGCTACAGCAGGGGCCCTATATGTTCCAAGACTTACCGCGGCTGCGTTTGACGGCATGGCGGTTGAATACCGGACCCTAAAGGAAAAGGGCATTCCGGAGGAAGTCATTCCTACGCTGATAAAAGCCAGGAAAGAAGTAACCGCAAACCATTATCACCGTATTTGGCGTAAATATGTTGCGTGGTGTGAGGCCAGGAAGGCCCCAACAGAGGAATTTCAGCTGGGTCGTTTTCTGCACTTCCTACAGTCGGGAGTGACTATGGGCCTAAAATTGGGTTCCATTAAAGTCCAGATTTCGGCTCTGTCGATTTTCTTCCAGAAAGAACTGGCTTCACTGCCTGAAGTTCAGACATTTGTAAAGGGAGTGCTACATATTCATCCCTCTTTTGTGCCTCCTGTGGCACCTTGGGATCTCAACGTGGTGTTGAGTTTCCTAAAATCACATTGGTTTGAGCCACTTAAAACTGTGGATCTGAAATATCTCACGTGGAAAGTGGTCATGTTATTGGCCTTGGCTTCGGCCAGGCGTGTGTCAGAATTGGCGGCTTTGTCCTGTAAAAGCCCTTATCTGATTTTCCATATGGATAGGGCAGAATTGAGGACTCGTCCCCAGTTTCTCCCTAAGGTGGTATCAGCTTTTCACTTGAACCAACCTGTTGTAGTGCCTGCGGCTACTAGGGACTTGGAAGATTCCAAGTTACTGGACATAGTCAGGGCCTTGAAAATGTATGTTTCCAGGACGGCTGGAGTCAGGAAAACTGACTCGCTTTTTATCCTGTATGCACCCAACAAACTAGGTGCTCCTGCTTCTAAGCAGACTATTGCTCGCTGGATTTGTAGCACAATTCAGCTGGCGCATTCTGCGGCTGGATTGCCGCATCCTAAATCAGTAAAAGCCCATTCCACAAGGAAAGTGGGCTCATCTTGGGCGGCTGCCCGAGGGGTCTCGGCTTTACAACTTTGCCGAGCTGCAACTTGGTCAGGGGCAAACACGTTTGCTAAATTCTATAAATTTGATACCCTGGCTGAGGAGGACCTTGAGTTCTCTCATTCGGTGCTGCAGAGTCATCCGCACTCTCCCTCCAGTTTGGGAGCTTTGGTATAATCCCCATGGTCCTTACGGAGTTCCCAGCATCCACTAGGACGTCAGAGATAATAAGATTTTACTCACCGGTAAATCTATTTCTCATAGTCCGTAGTGGATGCTGGGCGCCCATCCCAAGTGTGGATTGTCTGCAATACTTGTATATAGTTATTGCCTAACTAAAGGGTTATTGTTGTGAGCCATCTATTGAGAGGCTCAGGTTATAGTTCATACTGTTAACTGGGTATAGTATCACGAGTTATACGGTGTGATTGGTGTGGCTGGTATGAGTCTTTCCCGGGATTCAAAATCCTACCTTATTGTGTCCGCTCTTCCGGGCACAGTGTCCTAACTGAGGCTTGGAGGAGGGTCATAGTGGGAGGAGCCAGTGCACACCAGGTAGTCTAAAAGCTTTCTTTTAGTTGTGCCCAGTCTCCTGCGGAGCCGCTATTCCCATGGTCCTTAGGGAGTTCCCAGCATCCACTACGGACTATGAGAAATAGATTTACCGGTGAGTAAAATCTTATTATTATTTTTTTTTGTCTTGTGTAATTGTGTGTCTAGACCAACCTTAGTAATTTCATGGTAATCAAGGGTTGCTCTTTTAATTTGTGTACTAATTGAATTATTTGGCCTGTTTACTGTTTGCAGTTCACACACTGGACCCTCATATTCCCATCCTCCACCAGCACACAATTTTCCTGTTCAGCAGCAGAGCTCTGCATACTTCGGAGACATGAAATACCAAAACGCATCACCATACACACAGCCAGCAGCTCCTAGGGGGTATGGGAATCGCCAAAATTACATGGAAAGTGATACAAGCTTTGGAGCCAGAGAGGAAAACCAATCGCAACATTCAATGCACGATCAAGGCTACCAGGTGAATATAAAAACACCTCTAACATTTTCAGTTCTATTATTGTCTTGGTTTACCACTGTTGGAGGGTATGACAAGTGAACAACAATTTTTGTTTTTTTGTTTTTTTTTAAAGTTATTTTCAGCAGTAATGGTATCAAGCACCAAACAATACTGAGTGGTATATTGGTGATACACACAAAGCAGTAAAATATAAATCAAAGATGCATGACTTGGTCATCTGTTAATGATTGTGGAATTAGCTAAGGCCTAATGTAGCTTTTACGTTAGTTAGGGTTCAGCTGATACCACAATAGTCTTTGACATGCACATCATATGGTTTCTGTGTAGAATGTTGTCAGTAGGTGAAAGCACAGTTTACTGGTTTTAGAATTTCCTGTAGAACTGAGGAAGCATAGTTTGGTAATTATATTACTGTTTACTCCAGATAGAAAATTTGGTGTGTATACCACAGTGGGTTGTAGTCATCCCTATTCAGTTTGCAAAGACAAACTCAGTTGACAGGTTCCTGTGAAATTGAAGTTCTATTTTATTTTGGAATGTATTGTTCCTGAAGCAAATTATAAATGTGAAGTATTCATTAGTTTGCAGAGGTAGAGGGGCTGACTTCACCCTTGGCTAACGTGTGCCAGCATCTTCTATAAAGGGGCACTGTGAGTACTAAAAATGTCTTCCTTAACCACTTGCCTGATTACATCAGTTATTACCACATCAGGCTCTCCCTGAGAAGGTTGCATGTCTTGTGACCAGTCAGAAATGGGTGCAGGAGCTCACAGTGCTCACCTTCTCTGTATGTCCACCCTCAGTCTCCGCCTCCCTAGTTGCAGACAATGATTATCATCCTGACATGGCTACAGTGATCACACCTGCTGCTGCAGGAGCTCACAAGGCTCACTGGAGCCACATTTCCCCTGCAATCTCTGCTCCTCTACCCTTTTGAAGATCTTGCCTGGGCTACCCTGGGATCTTTCTCCCTTGGCTATAGGAGCTTGTTGGCATGCCTATGAAATTGATTTGTATCACGCGATTCAGTTCTTCCCATCCAGATACAACCCATTTCCTGCTAACCTGTTTAAAGCTTGTTTTCACCCATGGATGCAGATCCATGCTCATATGGTGCATGCACAGTAAAATTTCGGACAAACGGGCCTATTCAATTGTCTCCCAGGGAGCCACTAGATAGCGCCCAACGGAGCAGTTCAATTGTTGCTCTGTTCAGGCGTGCATGCAGCCGTGGAGACGCATTTCAGCTTGCAGCCTCTTGAGGTGCGAGTTGAAATGTGCATAAACATCGTGGTTTGGGTGCCCAAACCTGTACTTGACACTGTTTAGGTGCTTTGCATGGCTAAACCTAATACTAATAGGCTCTATTATGGGGCAAACATGCCCAATGGGGACATTTGTCCCCAATGGGCACCCAATATGTTTGGGCACCCACAAAACAATTAAATTGGCCCCCATGACTCATGCGCAGTAGTGTAAAAATTGTTCATTCCACATAGGTTTGTGACTGCTAGAGAATACAGAGAACATTTTACTAGCTACATTGGCAGCATTTCTGGGACTGCCATACAATACTGAGTGCAATGTTGTAACTGCCATATAATACTGAGCATTTTAATGACCACTATTCAATACTGATAGCATTTTAATGACTGCCATACAAAGATGGACGTGTAAAGTAACGGATTGCGTGTGACCCAGGATAAACCAGAATACTGACCGCAAGTTAAAACAAAAATATTACCTCAATGTAATTTTATAGAAATAGCAATACAAATATAGAGAATAATAAAATTGATAAAGTGGTACTACTAAAGTTACCGCATTTAATTATTGCGTCAAGGGGTGTGCAATAAGCTTCCGAATGTACAGTGCCATAGGTAGAGTAAACACAATCTGACTGTCTGGTTGTGAACTGTAATCTCCGACTAAAGTTCTTGTGAAATGTCAAGGCACAGCACCGGTATATAAGCAGCACTGCACACCGAAGAGGTCAGCATGTGCACTTCCTCCACAGACTCTTTAAGGAGGTCAACAGAGGCCACTGGAGAGCAAAGATATAATACAACTACAAGAGTAATACGTGACAACAGGAGAATTTTGACAGATTGCGAGCTGCTTTTTGGGAGAAAGCATTGTCCTGCACCACTGCGAGTGGTATGCAGATTTTCGTCACGGGAGAGCTGTGGCTGGCCTCTGTCCACCATCAGAGGACAAAGTTGCTGTCGTTCGTGCCATAGTTGAGTTGGACGCCAGGTTGACCGTGGCCCAGTTAGAGAAGGAAATAAGTCCTCTCATTGGGAACCATCCACTTTATACGCCATAAAAATCTTGATCTGAGCAAGGTTCTGCACGCCTCATCAGCGGACTCGAGCAGAAGGAGGCTCGGGAGACTTGCTGCAACATTCTGGCCCGGTTTGATGGCGGTCACTCAAACTCTGTCTGGGAGATCACCAGTGGCGATGAATTCTGGATCCCAACACCAAATAGCCCAGTTGACCACAGTAGTCCTGATGGGAGTGTGGCTAATGGGCCCTACATACTATGCGATCCGCAGCCGAGCTGTCCGACAGGGGGGGGGGCAGTGACTGGGGGGGGGGGGGGGGGGGGAGTGAAGTTTCTTCACTCCTTCACTCCCTCCGTCACCTGGCTCCATAGCAATGCATGCGAATATGGTCGAGATCGTCCATATTGGCCTGCATGCACAAGCGATGGGGCACAAACGATGAACGAGCACAGGGCCGCGCATCGTTCGTCGTTGGTGCCTCCACACTGAAAGATATGAACGGTATCTCGTTCATTAATGAACGAGATCGTTCATATCTTTCAGTAATATCGCCTAGTGTGTAGGGCCTATGAGACTGGTCATGTAGCTACCGTACCAATTGTGCAGCAGCGCACCATCACTGGGGACTGGTATGCCAACCAATGCCTGCTGCCAGTGCTTGAAGCCATTTCCAGGTACCGTCCAAGAACATGCACTTGTGGTGCCCTTCTCCATCAGTGCGCCTGCCCACATGTTCAGGAAAGTGGTGGATTTTTTAGCCATGAATGCATCCAGGAGCTTGGTCATTCGTCAAACAGTCTAGATCTGGCCCCCCTGTGACTTTTTTCTTCCCACAAATCAATTGCAAAATGCATAGGAAGCTCCAGTGAAAACCTTCATCCGTCATGGAGAAGACATACTTGCTTTGGACTAGTCCAGCTGCATCAAGTGGTTTGAGCACATGTAGCTTTGTATAGACTTCTCCGGTGAATACGTAGAAAAAATATAATGTTCACTTTGTAAATAAAACTCTTTGGCCGGGATGTAATGAAATCCAGAGTTTGCTGGCCGAAATCTGATTTTCTGCAGCAGGATACATTGTTTTCCACAGGGAAACATCGGGGTGTAGAGTGGATCTGGATCCAGAGGCACTAACAGGCAAAGTTTAAGCTGTCCCGGGATGCATAGGGGCCTCCTCTATAACCCCACCTCCAGACACTGTGAGCTCAGGTTTTAGATGGTGCCTGCAGCATCAGGTCACTACAGCCCTAAAAGCTTTTAACTTTTTTCTTCAGGGCTGACAGCACTGTAAATCTGACCGACTTCAGTGCCGCAGGCTTATCACCTCCTGCTAGCCTGGTTCCCGGGTACTTGCAGCGGCGACATCTGCGGACATAGGCACAGTCCCGGATCACTCTCTAGGATTGCGTGGCTGCTACCAGGATGCAGGTAAGAGGGTCTCCTAGTGGGACCCACCATTAAATCTTGTTCCGTCCGCGGCCTAGGGAGACGGGCCGCGACGCTGCTGTGGACACTGTCACTGGGCAGGGACCCCACTAGATCACAGGACATTAGGAGCACAAGTCAGGTGCACAAACACCTAATTTAATAAGGCTCCATAGTACCTGAGGTGGAATACCAGCATAGGGGAGGCGGTGCTTGACCTGTAGCCATCTGCTACAAATTTCCAGCCCTGAAGCTACCTCACTTCCCTCACAGAGACACTGGGATTCCTCTTAAAAGCATAGCAGCAGTAGGTCTCCGGGATTGCTGGGTAAGGTCTCCCATGTAAAGTCGCCTGTATACATTGCTGTGTCTTTACATTACACTTAATTATCCTACCTGTCTTCTAAGACAGCGTTGGTTGAGAATTATGTACATTGCAGATTATATTGTACGAGTATTCTGCCATATCCTCCTGGTCTTCGGGCCGTGCTGTGATAGTGTAGTGCAGCTTTATTGTGATATTATGTCTGCATTGCTTGTGACTGTGTGTACCTGTACTGCTGTGTGATTTCACTTTCAGTGTTTCCCAGCTATACCAAATAACGTTGTACACAGATTTTATCTATATCGCTATAAAAATATTACATCTGTGTTAGTCACACTGTACTCTGTTTGTTTATGCCACAGATTACTGTACTTTGGCTATAATATCGTACTGTGTAAGTCCACTTGCCTACATTGTGCTATGTCTAACAAACAGAGCAGCAAATGAGCAGAAGCTCCTGCAACATGCAGACTATGCTCCGCGGGTTTGACATAGGAAGAAGCATTACTTGACGGTCTTTGTCTACAAACCCCAGTCAGTCCGCAGCTCCTGCACCTGGTCCCGAGCCACCATGGGCAGCCTTCACTGCCATGCTGGGTGCTCTGGCCCTATAGGGCTGCCTGTGGCATTACCCCCACAGATTGTATCTATGTTAAATCTGCCTTGGGCACAATATTTATCTAACCAACTACAACAACTTACTCTGTTTCTGGTTAGACAGAAACCTCCCTCAGGTCACATACACGTCCCTGGTCCTAATCGGGCTGCTTCTTCCTCTCAGTCTACAAACCTCTGATGAGGACCCCAGGGTGGGAGACTGACAATCAGTTCGCCCAGGTCTGGCTCTATTTCTGGCTATGGAGCCTGGAGACTATATGGTATCCCTGGATATACATGATGCGTATCTGCTTATTCCTATTGCCATCTCGCATCATCAGTTTCTGCGGTTTGCTATTGGCAACCTTCATTATCAATTCAGGCTCTGCCATTTGGACTGGCTGTGGCTCCTCTGATCTTCACCAAGGTCAAGGCCGTTATGACTGCTCATCTCAGTCGTCAGGGAATCAGAGTCCTCCCATATCTGGATGATCGTTTGATTCTGGCAAGGTCACACGAAGTTCTCCTCAGTCATGTACGGTTGACTGTATCTTTCCTACAGGCCCACGGGTGGCTGATAAATTGGAAAAAAATCCTCCCTGGTCCCATCGCAGAGCATGGTGCACTTAGGGGCACTTCTGGACACTGAGTCAGTGACTGTTCTTGGCCACGGACAAGGTCCTGAAGCTTCAGGACTGGATAAGACATTTTCATTTGTCGTCCCAGAGTGCCAATACATTCAGTGATGCAAGTTCTTGGACTGATGGTGTCATCCTTCGACATGATGGAGTACTGTCAATTTCCCTCTTGTCTTCTGCAGCGGTTGATCCTTTCCAAGTGGGACAGCTTACCTCATCAGATCAGATATCACATGGTTTCTTTGACTCCAGAGGTTTGTCTGTCGCTGACCTGGTGGCTCCAGGACCACCAATTGAGCAGGGGCCATCCCTTCTGGATCCCCAACTGGGTCCTGCTGACAAGGGACACTAGCCTTCTGGGTTGGGGAGCGATGTTGGAGCAGCACTTGTCATTAGACCGAGGAGGAATCTTTCTCCCATCTATATTCTGCAGCCGAGGGCGGTATTCAATGCCCTGTCTATCACCCTGCCTCTGGTACGGAACAGGCCTGTTCAGGTACAATCGGACTACGCCACCACAGTGGCATACATAAACCGTCAAGGCGGCACACGAAGCCGCATGGCAATGTTTTAAGTGTCCAAAATCCTATGTTGGGCGAAATGCCATCTTCCAGCCATATCGGCGGTGTTCATTCGAGGCGTCCTAAAATGGGAAGTGGACTTCCTCTGTCGACAGGGCATTCACTCTGGAGTGTGGAATCTTCATCCTGAAGTCTTCCAACTCCTGGTGGACAGATGGGGTCTGCCACACGTGGACCTCATGGCGCCTCGACACAATCACAAGGTTCTGGTCTTATATCAAGGACCAGGGATCCTCAGGCAGCGTTCGTGGATGCATTGGCTGTTCCATGGAACTTTCAGCTGCCTTACATATTCCCTCTGATTGGTGTCACTCCTGCCCAGGGTACTTCGAAAGTTAAAACCAGATGGAGGAATGCGAATTCAAGTCACTCCAGCGTGGCCCAGACTGCATTGGTTCTCAGACCTGCAGGGTCTTTCGACAGAACATCCCCTTCTACTTCCTCAGTGTCAAGACCACCTAGTGCAGGGCCCTGGCCAGACTGGCTTTGACAACGTGGCTATTGAAGCATCACTTCTAAGGAACAAAGTGTTTTCAGAGGCTGTTATTCAGACTATGATGAAGGCCTGCAAACCGGCCTCTGCTCGGATTTATTACAGAGTTTGGCATTCTTCACCTGGTGTGCTGATAAGAATTATGACTCCTGTTGATTCAGGGCTTCCAGAATTCGGGCTGTTCTACAATGAGGCTTGGACTTAGGTCTTCGTCTTGCCTCCCTCAAGGTTCACATATCTGCCTTGTCTGTTTGGTTTCAGCGCAAGTTTACCTCTATACCTGATGTTCATACGTTCATTCAGGGTGTTCTATGTATTCAGCCTCCCTATGTCCTCCCAGTGGCTCCATGGGACTTATCTTATTGAAAGCCCTTCAAGAGTCTCCCTTCGAACCTCTTGAGTAAGACCTCAAATGGCTCACGGCCAAGGTCCTGTTCATGCTGGCTATTGCCTCTGTAAGAAGGGGCTCGGACTTGGGCACTTTGTCCTGTCGTCCCCCCTTTCTGATTTTCCACCGTGACAAGGGGGTTCTACGAACCCTGCCCAGTTACTTTTCTAAGGTGGTGTCATCTTTTCACCTTAACCAAGAGATTGTGGTCCTGGCCTTTATCTCTTCGGACTTGTCGGCTAAATAAGTCTTTAGATGTGATTAGGGCTCTCCGTGTCTGTGGACAGGACTGCCTCTATTAGACTGTCTGATGTTGATGCCCTCTTTGTCCTGTTTGGAATCCACAAACGTGGCTGACCTGCGAATAAGCAAACCTTGGCCAGATGGATTAGAATGGTGATTGTACATGCTTATGCGCAGGCTGGTCTCCCAGCTCCTGCCGCGATTAAGGCCCATTTTACCTGGTTTGTTGGACCTTCTTGGGCGGTCTGCGAAAAGCGTCTGCAGAACAATTGTGCAAGGCGGTTACGTGGTCCTCAGTAAACACCTTTCTTAGGCTCTTTGCCTTTGATACTTTCGCCTCCAAGGATTCTTCCTCTTGACACCAGATTCTCATATCCGCTCAGGCGTGTCCCCTCCCCTGAGGAACTGCTTTAGGATATCCTCGATGCTTCCCTCTGGAAACCAATGTATCCTGCTGCAGAAAAGGAGTGTTATGGTCAGAGGCGGATTGGCCATATGGTTCACAGGGAAGATTCCCGGTGGGCCGACGCAACCGTGGGGCCTGTTTTGTTTGTGGACATGTGGTCCTTTTTTAGAGACATAATGAATATGATGCAAAATAATTTGTACATATGAAAATTACTTTGCCACTTAGCCTGTGATTGCAGATGATCTAGTGTATGCTCTGTCTGCCTGCTTGGCTGACATATAAGATTGAGTGAATAGTGATTGGGATACGGTTGGTGTAATAAGCAAGAAAATATATATTTCTAAAGAATGATATAGTTTCCTAAATTCTGAAGGTGTATCATATAATGTGCTCATAATATATATTTTTTCTTTCTTTTTAACTTCCCCTTGATGCTGGACATGACCACTATCTGGAAAGTCTTGGGGGGAGGGTGCTGTTGACATGGCCCATGCCTAGACCTTACATCCCTGGTGCTGCCCATGTGGGGCCACTAGTACAAATTTTTCCAGGGCCGCTTTTTGTTCCCAATCTGCCCCTGGTTATGGTAGACTTACCATTGTTAACTTTCTGCGAGGTACACTGGGTTCCACAGGGCGCCCACCCTCACGCACCTAGCTTCTATGGGTTTGTATGGCATTGGCAACTGGTACCTTCTGTCGTGAGATTGTGTTCTTATGTGAATAACATCTTCTCTCTTGCCTGCTTCCTGCATTGGTCTGGTTAACAAAACTGAGCTCACAGTGCCTGTAAGCAGGGTTATAGAGGAGGCCCCTATGCAACCTGGAACAGCTAAAGCTTTGCCTGTTGGTGCCTCTTGATTCAGATCCACTCTACACCCGTTTTTTTCCCTATGGAACCCAATGTACCTCGCAGAATGAGTTGACAATGGTAAGTCTACCATAACTTTTTTTTTTTAAAGGGGAAATCGTGTACAAGGCTAAACCATTCCTGTTACATGATTGCCCCTTTAAAACGATGTCAGAGTACGGCCACCATCCCGTGCGGCTGCCAAACTCAGACTTCAGTACATCCCGGCCTTTATGTGCATCCGGAAACTTATTACACACCCCTTTGGTATATACAACAAATGCTTGAAATAAAGCAACCTGTGACCTCGTGAGTAGATTTGTGCTCAAGAATGGGGGTTCCGCTAGATATTTATCACAATGAAGTAGTCACTTGGTTTTTAATGGATAAAATAAATGTGTAATTATTTGTCCATATGCTGGTGGCATGTACGGAGACTGGTTTCTCCTGTAGTATGTAGAACTCTATGGGGGTGATTCAAATAGTTGTTCTGACCAGTCGAGCATGCCGTGGGTGCACATTGGAGCAGATGTATTAAGCCTGGAGAAGGGATAAAAAAAGTGATAAACCAGTGATAAGTGGAACCAGCTGGTCAGCGCCTGTCATTTTTCAAATCCGTACTGATTGGCTTGTGCATTATCACTGGTTTACAACTTCTTTATCCCTTCTCCAGGTTAATACATGTGCCCCATTATTTTTCTGGAGGGGCGAGCTTAAATGTGAGAACTCCAGCTTTCTGCAGCAGGGTACATTGGTTTCCACAGGGAAACATCAGGGTGTAGAGATGCATCTTGATCCAGGCACCAACAGGCTAAAGCTTTAGACTGACCCAGGATGCACTGGGGCCTTCTCTATAACCCCGCCTCCAGGCACTGTGAGCTCCGTTTCGAGTTGGTCACTTAACAGGGTGGCTGCACTGGGCAGCCCTGAAAAAAGCTTTATTAGAAGACTTCAAGGGCCGCAGCACTTTTGTCAGGGTGACGTTCTGTGCTGTGGCTCAGTCACCTTCCCAGCGGCGTCGCATACTCCCACTGGCTCAGTTCCTGGCTACTTGCGGCGGGGACACTCTGACATTAACACACGTTCGCAGAGCTCTCCTGGTTCGCGTGACTGCTACTAAGGGATGTGGTAAGATGGTCCCCCAGGTTGGACCCTCCATTAAATCTCGTTCCGATCGCTGTCTAGGGAGCATGGACACAGTCACCGAGCAGGGACCCCACTATAAATACCAGGGCATAAGAGTACAGGTTGGGTGTACTAATGCCCACTTTAATAAGACTCCATAGTACCAGGTGGTGTGGACCAGCATAGGGGAGAAGGCACTTGACCTGTAGCCCATCCCCCGGCTCAGGGAGCCATCTACTGCTCAGTTCCCGCCCATGAGCGGCCACACACTCTCCCTCACTCTGACTGAGACGCTGGGCGCCATCTTCTAAACATAGCTGCGACTAGTGGAGGTTTAAGGGAGACACCTTATTTGGGGGAAGACCTCAATAAAATTGTGACTGACTTGGCTGCTGCGAAGACCGCTTTTCTCCCTAATACTTCTTCTGCACAGAAGGCAAAAGGTACCACTTTTCGCTTCTTTCGACCTCAAGGGAAAGCAAAAGGTCAGACATAACCGAAACGATCTCGTGCTTCCAAAACCACAAAACCTAAGGCTAAACCATACTGGGCAGCTTGTCAGCCTGCTTCTAAATACGACAAGCCTGTTGCATGATGGGGTGGGCCTTCCCCTGCGATTCACCAAGGTCTGGTTAAAGACTCCTTCAGACGCAGTCTCTTTCAAGAGATGTCCCCCTTGCCAGTTTTGAACCACGGTTATCCCTTTGGATCCGTTAAAAGCGCAAGCTCTTTATTTGGTTGTGCGTTTCTTCCTGGATACAGGAGTGGTGGTGCAGGTACCTCTGTCCCAGAGAGGCAGAGGATACTACTCGAGCCTGTTACTGGTACCAAAACTAATGGGTCTTTCCGGCCCATACTCAAACTCAAGTCACTGAACAAGTTTGTGAGAGTGTCCAAGTTCCATATGGAAACAATGTGCTCAATTGTACTAGCCATGGAACCCAGAGACTATATGGTATCCCTGGATATACAAGATGCTTACCTGCATATACCTTGCCATATCGCATCAGCAATATCTGCGGTTTGCAACCTCCACCTGGTGGCAGAGCCACCAGGCTCTGCCATTTGGACTGGCCACGGCTCCTCCGATCTTCACCAAGGTTATGGCCGCGATGACAGCTCATCTCCGTCGCCAGGAAGTCAGGATCCTGCCATATCTGGACGGCTTGCTGATTCTGACAAACTCCTATGCTGTACTCCTCGGTTATCTGCAACTGCTGGTAAATTTCCTACAAGCCCACGAGTGGCTCATCAACTGGATAAAGTCCTCGCTGGTCCCTGTTCGGAGCATGATGCACCTGGGGGCACTGCTGGATACACACAGTCAACTGCTGTTTCTGTCTCCAGAGAAGGTCCTGAAGCTTCAGGACAGGATCAGATAATTCCTCTCTCGCCCAAGAGTGTCGATACACTCTGTGATACAAGTACTAGGCCTAATGGTGTCTGCTTTCGACATGTTAGCGTACGCTCAATTTCATTCCCACCCTCTGCAGAGGTTAATACTTTCCAAGTGGTCAGCCTACCTCATCGGATCAGGTCTCACATGATCTCCTTTACTCTGGAGGTTCGTCTGTCGCTGACCTGGTGGCTAAAGGACCAGCAGTTTAGCAAGGGCCGTCCCTTCTGGATCCCCAACTGGGTCCTACTGACGGTGGACGTCAGTCTGCGGGGTTGGGGCGCGGTGTTAAAGCAACACTCTTTCCAGGGTTGGTGGATCCTGCAGGAATCACTCCTCCCGATAAACATTCTGGAATTGCGGGCAGTGTTCAATGCTTTGTCTCTCGCCCTGCCTCTGATACAGAATAGGCCTCTTCAAGTACGGTCAGACAACACCATCACGGTGGCATACATAAACCATCAAGGTGGCACTCGAAGCCGCATGGCAATAATGGAAGTATCAAAAATCCTTTTGATGTGCGGACGCCATCTGCTAGCCATATCGGCAGTGTTCATTCTGGGAGTCCTCAACTGGGAAGCGGACTTCCTCAGTCATCAGGACGTACACGCTGGAGAGTGGAGTCTTCATCCGGAAGTCTTTCAACTCCTAGTGGACAAGTGGGGCCTACCAGATGTAGACCTAATGGCATCTCGACACAATCACAAGGTTCCGGTCTTCGGAGCAAGGACAAGGGATCCTCAAGCAGCGTTCGTGGACACTGGCAATTCCATGGAACTTTTGGCTGCCGTATGTGTTCCATCTGGTGTCACTTCTGCCCAGGGTAATAAGGAAGTTCAAGCAAGAAGGAGGAATACTACGTCTAATCGCTCCGGCGTGGCCCAAATGGCATTAGTTCTCAGACCTGCAGGGTCTCTCGATAGAGCGTCCTCTTCTACTTCCGCAGTGCCCAGATCACCTCGTTCAGGGCCCTTGTGTCTACCAGGATTTAGCCCGGCTGGCTTTGACAGCGTGGCTCTTGAAGCTTCCGTACTGCGGGCCAAAGGATTCTCTGAGGCGATCATTCAAACTGTTAAAGGCCAGTAAACCGGCGTCGGCTCGGATTTATCATAGGGTCTGTAATTCTTACTTCGCCTGGTGTGCGACTAACCATTATGACGCATACAAGTTCAGTACTGCCAAACTTTTTGCTTTCCTGCAACAGGGCTCGGACTTAGTACTTCGTCTGGCCTCCCTCAAGGCTCATATTTCTGCCTTGTTGATATGGTTTCAGAGAAAAACTGCGACTCTGCCTGATGTTCATACATTCACTCAGGGTGTTTTACGGATTCAACCTCCCTATGTACCGCCGGTGACTCCTTTGGGATTTGTCGGTTGTTCTGGTCGCCTTACAATAGTCTCCGTTTGAACCTTTTGAGTCTGAGGACCTTAAGTGGCTTACTCTTAAGGTCTTGTTCTTGCTGGCTATTGCCTCTGCTAGACTGGTTTCAGACTTGGGTGCCTTGTCCTGTCGGTCACCCTTTCAGACTTTTCACGGTGACCGGGCGGTTCTTAGAACTCGCCCTGGTTATTTGCCTAAGGTGGTGTCGCCTTTCCACCTTAACCAGGAGATTGTGGTTCCGACATTTACCTCTCCGCTCTTTGGATGACAAACCTAGTCTTTGGACGTGGTACGAGCTCTTCGTATTTTATGTGAAGAGAACCGCTTCTCTTAGGAGATCGGATTCCCTCTGTGTCCTTTTTGGTTTTCACAAACGTGGCTGGCCTGCTAATAAGCAGACCATGGCCAGATGGATTAGAATGGTGATTGCACATGCTTATTTACAGGCTGACCTTCCAGCTCCTGCTACCATCAAAGCCCATTCTACTCTGTCTGTTGGACTTTCTTGGGTGGCCTGCCGTGGTGTGACCCTTGAACAATTGTGCAAGGCGGCTACGTGGTCCCTCAGTGAACGCTTTCATAAGGTTCTATGCCTTCGATACTTCCGCCTCCCAGGATGCCTCCTTTGGACGCCGGGTTCTTGTGCCCGCTACAGTGCATCCCCTCCCATGAGTAACTGCTTTAGGACATCCCCAATGTTATCCCTGTGGAACCATAGTGTACCCCGCTGCAGAAAAGGAGATTTATGGTAAGAACTTACCTTTTGTTAAATCTTTCTGCGAAGTACACTGGATTCCACAGGGCACCCACCCTGACGCACTTAGCTTTTTTGTATTTGTATGGCATTAGCCGCTGGTACCTTCTCCTGTCGTGAGAATGTGTTGTCTGTGGCTACTAACTGTTGTCTCTCTTACCTGCTACTGCATTGGACTGGTTAACTAAACAGAGCTCCAGTGATTGGAGGCGGGGATATAGGAGGCTGCGCTAAGCATCCTGGGAACGGTCAAAGCTTTTAGCCTGTTGGTGCCTCGGATCAAGATCCAACTACACCCAATGTTATCCCTGTGGAACCCAGTGTACCTCGCAGAAAGATTTAACAAAGGTAAGTTCTTACCATAAATCTCCTTTTCTCTGACGTCCTAGTGGGTGCTGGGTACTCCGTAAGGACCATGGGGGTATAGACGGGCTCCGCAGGAGACTGGGCACTCTTAAAAGAAAGATTAGGTACTATATCTGATGTGCACTGGCTCCTCCCTCTATGCCCCTCCTCCAGACCTCAGTTAGTATCTGTGCCCGGCCAGAACTGGATGCACACTAGGGGCTCTCCTGAGCTTCCCAGAAAATAAAGTATTTGTTAGGTTTTTTATTTTCAGTGAGATCTGCTGGCAACAGACTCACTGCTTCGTGGGACTGAGGGGAGAGAAGCGAACCTACCTGCTTGCAGCTAGCTTGGGCTTCTAAGGCTACTGGACACCATTAGCTCCAGAGGGATCGAACACAGGCCCAGCCTCGGTCGTCCGGTCCTGGAGCCGCGCCGCCGTCCCCCTTGCAGAGCCAGAAGACGGAAGAAACAGAAGAAAACCGGCGGCTGAAGACTTCGGTCTTCAATAAGGTAGCGCACAGCACTGCAGCTGTGCGCCATTGCTCCCAAGCACACCACACACTCCGGGCACTGGTGGGTGCAGGGCGCTGAGGGGGGGGGGGGCGCCCTGGCTGCAATATGTATACCTTTTTGGCAAAATGCACATAATACAGTGTGTAACACTCTATATGTGCCTAATCCCCTGCCATAAATTTTATTAACGCGGGAGAAGCCCGCCGCGGAGGGGGCGGGGCTATGTTCCTCAGCACACCGGCGCCATTTTCTCTTCACAGCTCCGCTGGAAGGACGCTCCCCAGGCTCTCCCCTGCAGTATATACTACAAGAAGGGTAACAAAGAGAGGGGGGGACACATAAATTTTGGCGCAAATTGTGTATTATAGCAGCTATTGGGAAAAATCACTCAGTATAGTGTGCATCCCTGTGATATATAGCGCTGTGGTGTGTGCTGGCATACTCGCTCTGTCTCCGCTAAGGACTTAGTGGGGTCCTGTCCTCAGTCGGAGCATTCCCTGTGTGTGTGCGGTGTGTCGGTACGGCTGTGTCGACATGTTTGATGAGGAGGCTTATGTGGAGGCGGAGCAGATGCCGATAAGTGTGATGTCACCCCCTGCGGGGCCGACACCAGAGTGGGTGGATATGTGGAAGGTATTACACGACAGTGTCAACTCCTTGCATAAAAGGTTCGATGACATAACAGCTGTGGGACAGCCGGCTTCTCAGCCAGTGCCTGCCCAGGCGTCTCAAAGGCCATCAGGGGCTCAAAAACGCCCGCTACCTCAGATGGTAGACACAGATGTCGACACGGAGTTTGACTCCAGTGTCGACGAGGACGAGACTAATGTACATTCCACAAGGGCCATCCGTTGCATGATTACGGCAATGAAAAATGTGTTGCACATTTCTGACATTAACCCAGGTACCACTAAAAAGGGTATTATGTTTGGGGAGAAAAAGCAACCAGTGGTTTTTCCCCCATCACATGAGTTGAATGAAGTGTGTGAAGAAGCGTGGGCTTCCCCCGATAAGAAACTAGTGATTTCTAAAAAGTTACTGATTGCGTACCCTTTCCCGCCAGAGGACAGGTTACGTTGGGAGACATCCCCTAGAGTGGATAAGGCGCTCACACGCTTGTCAAAAAAAGGTGGCACTGCCGTCTCAGGAGACGGCTGCCTTAAAGGAGCCTGCAGATAGAAAGCAGGAAGCTATCCTGAAGTCTGTATATACACACTCAGGTACTATACTGAGACCTGCAATTGCTTCAGCTTGGATGTGTAGTGCTGCCGCAGCTTGGTCCGATACCCTGTCAGATAATATTGATACCCTCGACAGGGATACAATTTTGCGAACCATAGAGCATATTAAAGACGTCATCTTATATATGAGAGATGCACAGAGGGATATTTGCCCGCTGGCATCTACAATTAATGCAATGTCTATTTCTGCCAGGAGAGTATTATGGACTCTGCAGTGGACAGGTGATGCTGATTCTAAAAGGCACATGGAGGTTTTGCCTTACAAGGGTGAGGAATTGTTTGGGGATGGTCTCTCGGACCTCGTATCCACAGCAACAGCTGGGAAGTCGACATTTTTACCTCAGGTTTCCTCACAGCCGAAGAAAGCACCGTATTTTCAGGTACGAAAGTGGGTCAGAGGCGCTTCCTTTCTGCCGAGAGGCAAGGGAAGAGGGAAAAAGCTGCACCAGACAGCCAGTTTCCAGGAACAAAAATCCTCCCCCGCTTCCTGTAAGTCCACCGCATACCGCTGGGGCTCCACAGGCGGAGCCAGGTGCGGTGGGGGGCGCGTCTCCGGAACTTCAGCGACCAGTGGGTTCGCTCACAGGTGGATCCCTGGGTTCTGCAAGTAGTATCACAGGGATACAAGCTGGAGTTCGAGGTGACTCCCCCTCGCCGTTACCTCACATCAGCCTTGCCTGCTGCTCTCAGAGAAAGGGAGGGTAGTACTGGCGGCTATTCACAAGCTGTATCTTCAGCAGGTGATAATCAAGGTACCCCTCCTTCAACAGGGACGGGGTTACTATTCCACAATGTTTGTGGACCCGAAACCAGACGGTTCGGTGAGACCCATTCTAAATTTGAAATCCTTGAACATTTATATAAGAAAGTTCAAGATGGAATCGCTCAGGGCGGTTATTGCAAGCCTGGAAGAGGGGGATTTTATGGTGTCATTGGACATCAAGGATGCTTACCTGCATGTCCCCATTTATTCACCCCACCAGGAGTACCTCAGGTTTGTGGTACAGAACTGTCATTACCAATTCCAGACGCTGCCGTTTGGACTGTCCACGGCACCGCGGGTATTTACCAAGGTAATGGCCGAAATGATGATGCTCCTCCGAAAGAAAGGAGTCATAATTATCCCGTACTTGGACAATCTCCTTATAAAGGCGAGGTCCAAAGAGCAGTTGCTAGTCAGCGTAGCACTATCTCAGGAAGTGCTGCATCAGCACGGCTGGATTCTGACTATCCCAAAGTCACAGCTGATTCCTGCAAAGCGTCTGCTGTTCTTGGGCATGATTCTGGATACAGAACAGAAGAAGGTGTTTCTCCCGGAGGAGAAGGCCCAGGAATTATCATCTCTGGTCAGGGACCTCCTGACACCAAAGCAGGTGTCGGTGCATCACTGCACGCGAGTCCAGGGAAAGATGGTAGCTTCTTACGAAGCAATTCCCTTCGGCAGATTCCATGCAAGGATCTTTCAGTGGGATCTGTTAGACAAGTGGTCCGGATCGCATCTCCAGATGCATCGGTTGATCACCCTGTCCCCGGTGTCTGCTGTGGTGGCTGCAGAGTGCTCATCTGCTCGAAGGCCGCAGTTTCGGCATAGAGGACTGGGTTCTGGTGACCACGGATGCAAGCCTCCGAGGTTGGGGGGCAGTCACCCAGGGAAGAAATTTCCAAGGACAATGGTCGAGTCAGGAAACTTCCCTACACATAAATATTCTGGAACTAAGGGCCATTTACAACGCCCTGAGTCAAGCAGAACCCCTGCTTCAAAACCAACCAGTTCTGATTCAGTCAGACAACATCACAGCGGTCGCCCATGTAAACCGCCAGGGCGGCACAAGAAGCAGGATGGCAATGGCAGAAGCCACAAGAATTCTTCGATGGGCGGAGAATCACGTGATAGCACTGTCAGCAGTGTTCATTCCGGGAGTGGACAACTGGGAAGCAGACTTCCTCAGCAGGCACGACCTCCACCCGGGAGAGTGGGGACTTCATCCAGAAGTCTTCCAGCTGATAGTAAATCGCTGGGAACGGCCACAGGTGGACATGATGGCGTCCCGCCTCAACATAAAGCTAAAAAGATATTGCGCCAGGTCAAGGTACCCTCAGGCGATAGCTGTGGACGCCCTAGTGACACCGTGGGTGTACCAGTCGGTTTATGTGTTCCCTCCTCTTCCTCTCATACCCAAGGTACTGAGGATAAGAAAAAGGGGAGTAAGAACTATACTCATTGTTCCAGATTGGCCAAGAAGAATTTGGTACCCAGAACTTCAGGAAATGATCTCAGAGGACCCATGGCCTCTGCCGCTCAGACAGGACCTGATACAGCAGGGGCCCTGTCTGTTCCAAGACTTACCGCGGCTGCGTTTGACGGCATGGCGGTTGAACGCCGGATCCTAAAGGAAAAGGGCATTCCAGATGAAGTCATTCCTACGCTGATAAAAGCTAGGAAGGATGTGACAGCAAAACATTATCACCGCATATGGCGAAAATATGTTGCTTGGTGTTAGGCCAAGAAGGCCCCAACGGAGGAATTTCAGCTGGGTCGATTTCTGCACTTCCTACAGTCAGGAGTGACTATGGGCCTTAAATTGGGTTCCATAAAAGTCCAGATTTCGGCCCTGTCTATTTTCTTTCAAAAAGAACTGGCTTCACTGCCTGAAGTTCAGACGTTTGTTAAGGGAGTGCTCCATATTCAGCCCCCTTTTGTGCCTCCAGTGGCACCTTGGGATCTCAACGTTGTGTTGGATTTCTTAAAATTACATTGGTTTGAGCCACTTAAAACCGTGGAGCTAAAATATCTCACGTGGAAAGTGGTCATGCTATTGGCCTTGGCTTCGGCCAGGCGTGTGTCAGAATTGGCAGCTTTGTCGTGTAAAAACCCATATCTGATTTTCCATATGGACAGGGCAGAATTGAGGACTCGTCCCCAATTTCTCCCAAAGGTCGTTTCAGCTTTTCATTTGAACCAACCTATTGTGGTGCCTGTGGCTACTCGTGACTTGGTGGATTCCAGGTTGCTGGACGTAGTCCGGGCCCTAAAAATCTATGTTTCCAGGACGGCTGGAGTCAGAAAAACTGACTCGCTATTTATCCTGCATGCACCCAACAAGTTGGGTGCTCCTGCTTTAAAGCAGACTATTGCTTGCTGGATCTGTAGCACGATTCAAGTTGCACATTCTGTGGCTGGACTGCCGCATCCTAAATCCGTAAAAGCCCATTCCACGCGGAAGGTGGGCTCTTCTTGGTCGGCTGCCCGAGGGGTCTCGGCTTTACAACTTTGCCGAGCTGCTACTTGGTCGGGTTCAAACACGTTTGCAAAATTCTACAAGTTTGATACCCTGGCTGAGGAGGACCTTGAGTTTGCTCATTTGGTGCTGCAGAGTCATCCGCACTCTCCCGCCCGTTTGGGAGCTTTGGTATAATCCCCATGGTCCTTACGGAGTACCCAGCATCCACTAGGACGTCGGAGAAAATAAGAATTTACTCACCGGTAATTCTATTTCTCGTAGTCCGTAGTGGATTCTGGGAGCCCGTCCCAAATGCGGACTCTCTGCAATACGTGTATATAGTTATTGCTTAACTAAAGGGTTTTGTTATGAGCCATCTGTTAATGAGGCTCTTTTTGTTATTCATACTGTTAACTGGGTATAGTTATCACAAGTTGTACGGTGTGGCTGGTATGAGTCTTACCCTGGATTCAAAATCCTTTCCTAGTAATAAATAGTATGTATGCAAGTGCGCGACCAACAGCAGCAGGTAAGAGGAAGGTCAATTCCTCAAAAACTAGACAGTAGAGAAAAAGATATGTATACCAGCGCTGGCTGTGCAAATCAATATTAAAAATACATTAGCAATAAATTAGAATAATAATAATAATAATAATGATGGTTTGTTCTATGTAAAAAAGTAACAATTTATTTATATATCACATATAACACTACTAAAAAGAAGGAATTCCTTTTGCCACAAGGTGGCAGTAAAACTGAGATATATCTTTATCTGGTAAACCTTTCATAGGTTTCACATGCTCAAGCTTATTTCTTTTTCATCCACTAGGGGTCACTGGAGTACTCTTGGGATATGGACGGCTTAGCAGAAACAAAGGCACTGAATATTTAAATTTAGAACTCTCCACCCCTCCATATCCCAGAGTACCTCAGTGTACGACCTCAGTGTTTTTTCCGTGCTCACAGCAATAACAAGGCTTGTGGGGACTTCCCACACTTGGTGGAAGATTTTATTAATTTTTCATTTTTACTTTTTACTATAGCACATCCCTTCCCAGTTTCTGGAAAAACATGGGTCCGGGATAGTGCCGCTGCACGGGCAGCGCATGGCGTGTCGGTCCTCACAAAGAGCACCCTCACAGCCACAGGCCCACTGGCTCCTGCAACAGCTGGACGGAGCTTACAGAAAGAAGCCCCGTCACAGCCATGAAGAAGTGATCAAACAGCTGGACGGAGCTTACAGATAGAAGCCCCGTCGCAGCTATGACCGGAGAGCTCTGAGCTTAGAAGCCCGTCGCAGACCTCCTACAAAAGGTATGCTGGGGAAACGGGGCGGTCAGCGCAGGCTGCCGCCCCGCTGTGTGGGGTCCGTTGATGCGCCCGCTCACTGCCACTTAGCCCAGCCGCTCCGTCTGCCGCTCCGTCCTCCCGGCCCAGGCGCTCCGTCCTCCCGCCAGGCGCTCCGTCAGCGCTGTATGGAAAGTGCAGCGCCCAGAGGGGGAGACCCGCCGCAGCTCGGCTAGCGACAGCTACGCGCCCCGGCCAGCCGCCCTCCGCTACTTTGAATGTCTCTCGCCTCCCTGCAATGAGCTTCCCGGCTCACCGCTAAGACAGCGCTACAGGGAGTACAGAGAGGGGGGGGGGGGACCTGGCTGATTACAGCGCGGCTGCAAGGGGAAATAGCAGGCTGCCATATCTATAGGAATGTTAATACAAAATTAACTGCAGGCAGTGTTTATATTAACTGGATTGTGACCTGCCTGTGATTATGCAGGGTATAATAGGCTATTGAGCCTATATTAACACTGAAGGCATGTATCCTGCATGTGTTTATTACTGTTTACTGGACAGTGATTATCACTGTATAATAGGCTATTGAGCCTATATTAACTGCAGTAGGTATTGTAACCTGTCCTGTGATTTTCAGTGTAAGCATGGCATGGGGGCCATTTTTAATCATGTTTCCTGTTTCTTCCAGTTTGTAATTCCAGAACATTCCTGCCATACATCTCTACTCCACACGGAGGCGCAGGGGTGTTAGTGGGAATTTTGGTTCAGGTTTCACATAGGCTGGCCATGTGAACTGTATTTCGACATAAATATATATATATATATATATATATATATATATATATATATATATATATATATATATATATATATATATATATATATATATATATTTATTACACACCTTAAGTAAAGACTTTACTGGGTTGTGCAAGGGTCTGGCCTTTGGCTATTGTGTTGTCTGTGTGTATAAGGAGTAAGGCTCCAACACAGACTAAAAACAAGGTTTACTACAATGTCTGTACATAAATCTACCACAGATTCAGTTGCGTTGTAGGTTTCCACTCCGGAAGCCTGTTCATTCCCAGATCCTATGTTAAGCATTGGCAATTCAAATTGACTCCGTTCGACTGGTAAGATCGGAGTCTCGGAAGTTATTCCGCCAGCTCTAACGGAGGAGTCTCAGACTTTCCAAATGTCCAACTTCCTTTTGGGTACCAGGGTGTTAATTTAACTGGTCTTATCATTTAATGCAGTCTGACAAATTCTATGTCAAACCTCACAGCGATAACTACGAGTGAGAAGGGTACATTAGACCAGCAGTCAGATAGTGCGGGGTTTGGGCAGCCATACATTGCTAATGACCCGTGAGTCAATGTCTCAAATTTACAGAGACTAAGGAGACTCTAACATCTAATCCGTCGAATTTAATAAACGACAGATCTTCAATGAGTTTCTTATTTAGAATATCTGACTAAGATTTAAGTCTATTTACCCGTTTCCACATCTAAATGGGAGAATCCGCCATTGGTGAATTCGTCTGTGTCAAACATTATAAAGACCCAAGATACATTTGGGTCACTAGGCGCTCTATGTATGGAAACAATGACGATCACATTAGACTTATCGTTAATAAGAAGCTGCAGATTATCTCTGTAAAGCTTCTGCTGACGCCTGTTACCTCGATTCTCGCTTTTTTATCATCGCTAGTTTCAGCACGACAAGGCCAGAAGTTGTTTGGTACTAGCCATTGCCTCCTCCGGTATCAAAACGGAAGTACTTTGGTCCGGCGTTTAAAGTCTTTAGACTTCACTCTTTTCAAGGCTGTGGTACAAAAACAGTCACAACTTGTAACGCCAGGGCGCTAAAGTCAACAAGCCAGTGGCTTGACGGCCTCTTAGGCCATCTCGAATTTCCAATTGTGGAAGCGCGCCTTTACACGTTACATTTGCCGGGTTTCCAGACATCCACTCATGGATGTATCCGCTATTTAAAGGTTAAAAGACAAGACTGCCTCTGTCGGACGAAATTAGGCGTTTTGGCAGGTTGCCATTCAGTCTCTGCTGGTTTCAGCTGTTTTTATTTCCAGGCCTGGTACACCAACAGAGTCAGGGTTACTTATTCCCCTCTGTTTGGGGTACCGAAGCCGGAGGGCTCCGTCGCAGTCTCAATCAGCAAGTCACTTACTACAGTTTGAAAATGGATTTCTGCGGTTAGTATTTGCATATTTGGAGCCACAAGATTGCATGATTGCGCTTGATCTTCAGAATGCGTATTTACCCATTCCGGTTTGGTCACCGCATCACAGGTTCTTGCGTTTTGCAATGCGCCACAACCATTAACCGTTTCAGGTTCTACCGTTTGGCCTCTTGTCAGCGCCTCGGGTATTCACCAAAGTGAGGTTGGTGATGATAGCTCATCTCAGAGCCCTGGCAGTGACAATCGTTCCATACTTAGACGATCTGCTCATAAGAACTCTGTCTCAACAGAGGTTCCTCTTACTTGCGCTACTAACGTACACCACGGTTGCAGTGTCAAGTTCAAAAACAATCGCATCTAATTCCATCTGAACGACTTCAATTCCTAGGTATGAGTATAGATACGGTAAATCAAAGAGATTTACCTACTACACCAGAAAGAACAGATTATACCATCTAGTACAATTAGTGCAAAAGCCACGCACACTAGCGGTACATTGGTGTATTCGCCTATTAGGAACAATGATGTGTTTTCGAAGCGCTTTAGTTCGCCGGGTTTCACTCGCGTTTCCCACAGGGGGGCGAGGGTGTCTATACTTTGGGCGAGAGTCTCAGAGGTTGAGGAGTTGTAGTTAAAAAGGTCAGCGACAGGGGTTCTAAAACGGATCACGACAGATTGCTGTCTATAAATGTCCTGGAACTCCGTGCAATTTACAGTGCACTACATGCTTCGCTTTCAGTCTTTCCAAGTGCAGTCAGACAACGCAACGGGAGTTGCATACACAACATCCAGGGAGGACCGAGAAGCCGCATGGCAATGCGGGAGGTAGCTCGAATCCTCAATTGCCCAGAATACCACAAGGTGATATTGTCGACGGGGTTCATTCCGGGAGTGGACATCTGTTAGACAGATGATCTTAGCCGTCGGGATTTTCATCCAGAAAACTGGGCATTAAATCCAGAGGTGTTTCACATGTGGGTCCACAGGTGGGGTTACCTTCAGGTGTACATGATGGCATCTCGCCACAATTACAAACGCTCAGTATGTGTACAGAACGACAGATCACAAGGGCAGTGGCGGTGGAGTCTCTCACATTTGCGTGGTCGTACAGCCTCGTGTATCTGGGTCCACCGTTTTCCGCTGCTCTCTCCGTTGCTAAAACGGATCATAAGACAGTTCGTCACAGTCATACTAGTGATATCTCATGGGTTTCGGAGAGCTTGCTTCTCGAGTCTCCAAGGAATACTCGCACACGATCCTTGCCCGCTCATACTACGTCCAACCTGTTACAACAGGGACCGTTCTTTTACCCCTATTTACCTATGTGCTGCGGTTGACGGGGTGGTGGTTGAGACCGCCCTCTTAAGAAAAGAGATAGGGCATTACAGTATCGGTTATACCAACCATGTTACGAGCTAGGAAGCCGGTTACGGCAGCTCATTATTACAGAATTTGTGTGCCTATATAGGTTGGTGTGAAGCTCGGAAGTTTCCGACATCATATTTCAAGTTACCTGTATTCTGTTATTTTACAGACGGGGTGGGATGGAGAACTGCGTTTATCTACACTGAGGGTGCAGGTATCTGGGTTGTCAATTTATTTTCAAAGACGTTTGACTCTATTGCGTCGGTACACACCTTTCTACAAGGTGTCATTAGAGTGCAGCCTCCATTTATCCCACCTACAGAGCCATGCGACTTGAAGCTGGGTTCAGATTTCTTACAGTTTTCATATTTTGAACCCTTACAACAAATGGGGATTAAGTTTCTCACTTGGAAAACGTTTTTTCTTCTAGCCTTAGCTTCGGCAAGGGTTTTTTTTTCAAATTTGGGTGCCTTGTATTCCAAGCCACCGTATTTGGGTTTCCTCATGACAGAGCGGAACTTCGGACGAATTCCGATTTCTTATTTTTCACATCAATAAACCAATAGTGTTTCCTGTGTTGACAGCACATTCTAGAATTCTGAATGTGGTACGCGCATTACGCGTTTATATGTCCCGAACGTCTACAGTTCATAATACGGATACGTTGTTTGTTCTCTATGATGCTGCCAACTGGGGTTAGCCAGTTTCTCAGCAGACATTATCCAGTTGGATAAAACTGACTACACGTCAGGCTTACCTTAAGGCTAAGTTACAGTCGCCTACGTCAGTAATAGCTCATCCCACAGGTTCTGTGAGAACGTCATGACCAGCTGGTCGTGGAGCTTCTACGACGCGGCTACATAGTCTTCAGTGCACACGTTTGTGCGCGTTTACAAGTTTTGAAACGTTTGCGGCATCAGCATCTAGCTTTGGCCGCCTACTGTTACAGGTGTCAAACAGCTCTCCCGCCCACGAGGGAAGCTTTGGTACGTCCCAAGAGTACTCCAGTGACCCCTAGTGGATGAAAAAGAAAATAGGATTTTGGTACTTACCAGGTAAATCCTTTTCTTTGAATCCATAGGGGGCACTGGACGCCCACCCAGAGCAGTTTTTTACCTGGGATGTATTAAGCTCAGAGGAGCTTATGGTACCACATTTTCACCGATTGGTTCAAATTATAAAGGTCTATCGGTTATGGTGTCAACTGGTTAGTTGACAGTAACGTTATGTGTCAACTTTGTTGTTGTCCGTTATGTTATAGGAATTCTCCATTGTCAACCTCTCTATAGTTCCTGTTCGCTCAGTAAAAAACACTGAGGTCGTACACTGAGGTACTCTGGGATATGGAGGGGTGGAGAGTTCTAAATTTAAATATTCAGTGCCTTTGTTTCTGCTAAGCCGTCCATATCCCAAGAGTACTCCAGTGCCCCCTATGGATTCAAAGAAAAGGATTTACCTGGTAAGTACCAAAATCCTATTTTCATCTTATCTGGACTTCACTCTCCAATTGGCCCGCAAAGCCCTGTCATCCTTCGGCACATCTTTTGGACCTCGCTCCCACCACTGAATCAAATCATCCAACCGGTCTAACCAGCACCCCTACAGCTACAAATGGACTTGCTCCAAGGCTGATGCTTACTAACGTGGGGATCCGGTAATTATTTACCTTACAGTGAATGCACAAAGGGAGGCTGTCCTAGCCTATAGGAATGGACAAACTCTAATACAGGAGAATGTGAAACCTATGAAAGGTTTACCAGATAAAGATATATCTCAGTTTTACTGCCACCTTGTGGCAAAAGGAATTCCTTCTTAGTAGTGTTATATGTGATATATAAATAAATTGTTACTTTTTTACATAGAACAAACCATCCTTATTTTATTATTATTATTATTATTATTATTATTACTATTCTAATTTATTGCTAATGTATTTTTAATATTGATTTGCACAGCCAGCGCTGGTATACATATCTTTTCCTTTCCTAGTAATGTCAGCTCTTCCGGGCACAGTTTCCCTAACTGAGGTCTGGTGGAGGGGCATAGAGGGAGGAGCCAGTGCACACCAGATATAGTACCTAATCTTTCTTTTAAGAGTGCCCAGTCTCCTGCGGAGCCCGTCTATACCCCCATGGTCCTTACGGAGTACCCAGCATCCACTACGGACTACGAGAAATAGAATTACTGGTGAGTAAATTCTTATTAATACAATAGGAATCTGAATACTTAAATATTAGACGTTCTATTGGACACATACACACCTGTTAGGCCAGTTGTATGGTATTGCCCCTCTTTTCTCTGGTTGAGAAACTGTAGTTTTCTTTTTGAATTGGTACACACATGGTTGTTTTTATGCATTGTTTTGTAAAGTATTAAACACAATATTTTCTTCAGCTGCTTACCCCTATTAAATTGTAATGTGAAGATTGCTGTTTTCATCATTTGGATACATCTTATACTTAAGTATTTACATAATTAATTATAAACTATTAAAATCTAGTTTCTTTTTTTAGGAAACTTATTATGATCATTCATCAAGTAGCCATCCCGGTAAACCTTTCTATCAAGATCAGGAGCCAGAGTATCCAGTGTCTGACACCTACGTTGAGGATAACAAGCAGGGCAGAAAAGGATCGTGGAACACCCCCTCAGATCTAAGCACAGGTATAATTATGTGACATAAGCCAGAATTAAATCCTGTTAATGATTATCTCAAACTTTGTGTTAAATAGTTCTGGCCAGGGGTGGTATACATGTGACTGGCGCTCAGCAGACCGACTGTTACATGACATCCCCCAAAATCCCGCCCCCTCGCTATCCGGAGGGTCGGCATGCCGACCAACAGGAACTTTTTCCACCCGTGGTTGTCCACGACACCCATAGAGTGGGAATAGAACCCCTGCGGTCGCCACCGAGCCCGCAAGGAGCCTGCTGCACTCGGCCCTCACCTCCGGGATCCCGGCATCTGTATGCTGACTGGCGGTCAGGATACCATCGGTCAGCCATACCCACACCCCTGGCCATGGAACTTGGGGAGTACGTGGTTTCCCTGCATATACAGGATGCGTATCTGCATATTTTTATTGGCACTTCGCATCAGCTGTTCCTGCGGTTTGCTATTGGCAACCAACATTACCAAGTCTAGGCCCTGCTGTTTGTACTGGATACGGCTCCTCACATTTTTGCCATGGCCGTTATGACTGCTTATCTCAGTCGCCAGGGTATACAGATTCTTCCGTACCTGGACGATTTGCTTATTCTGGCGAACTCGCACGACGTTCTCAGTCATCTCCAGCTGACTGTGACACTCCTGCAAAATCACAGATTTCTGATAAATTGGAAAAAGTCCCCTTACTCCATCCCAAGGATGGTACACCTCTGTGCACTTCTGGATACTTACAGTCAACGACTAGATCACCAGACAAGGTTCTGAATTTGCAGGACAGGATCTGTCACTCTTCTCACTGTACTCTGGTGGCTGTACATCCAGTGATGCAAATTCTTGGACTGATAATGTCATCTTTCGACATGGTTGAGTATGCTCAGTTTAACTCCCGTCCTCTGCAACTATTGATCCTTCTAATAACGATGGGCGGCAGTCTTCGGGCCTGGGTTGTGGCGGTAGAACAGCACTTGTTTCAGGGACGGTGGACCAGGGAAAAGTTTCACTTGCTAATCTTTGTACTAGAGTTAAATGCATTGACACTAGCCTGCCCTCTGCTACTGGACAGACCAGTTCAAGTTCAGTTGGACAATGCCACCATGGTGGCTTATATCAATCATCGTGGTGGAACTCGCAGCAATATGGCGATACCAGAGGTGTCCAAAATTCTGCAGTGGGCCAAACGCCATCTTCCGGCCATATCGGCGGTGTTTATACCGAGAGTGCTCAACTGGGGAGGCACACTTCCTCAGTCGTCCTTATATTCATGCCGGAGAGTGGGCTCTTCATCCAGAGGTCTTTCAACTCCTCGTTGACAAATGGGATCTAGCAGACATGGATTACTTGGCCTCTCGACACAATCACAAGGTCAAAAAAAAACATAAATTCACTCTAGCAGCCCAGTGGTCTCGTTAGTGATAGCGTCACCCCACACTTAAATGACTTAAAAAACAATAAATTCACCAGGGAGTCCACCAGCGCTAATTCACGTGTCTTTCCAGATACACCCGATCTCCTGGTTAAAGCTTGTGGGGATTCAGATTTGCTCCTGAATCTGGGGGAGAGGCAAACTAGAAAATGCAGAAATGTCAGTTTCTTCAGTAAGACTTTAACATATGCAGTCAAATTACCATATTTATGCTGTAACTCTTATGGATAATAACATCCCATCTTGGGTATGCTATCAAACAATATTTCTCTAACGTCCTAAGTGGATGCTGGGACTCCGTAAGGACCATGGGGAATAGCGGCTCCGCAGGAGACTGGGCACAACTAAAGAAAGCTTTAGGACTACCTGGTGTGCACTGGCTCCTCCCTCTATGACCCTCCTCCAGACCTCAGTTAGAATTTTGTGCCCGGCTGAGCTGGATGCACACTAGGGGCTCTCCTGAGCTCTTAGAAAGAAAGTAATATTTTAGGTTTTTTATTTTCAGTGAGATCTGCTGGCAACAGACTCACTGCTACGAGGGACTAAGGGGAGAAGAAGCGAACCTACCTGCTTGCAGCTAGCTTGGGCTTCTTAGGCTACTGGACATCATTAGCTCCAGAGGGATCGAACACAGGCCCAGCCTCAGTCGTCCGGTCCCAGAGCCGCGCTGCCATCCCCCTTACAGAGCCAGAAGCATGAAGACGTTCCTGGAAATCGGCGGCAGAAGACTTTGGTCTTCAACAAGGTAGCGCATTGCAGCTGTGCGCCATTGCTCCTCATGCACACCTCACACTCCGGTCACTGATGGGTGCAGGGCCCTGGGGGGGGGGGGTGCGCGCGCGCGCCCGCGCCCTGGGCAGCAATATAGAATACCTTGCTGGCATAAAAAGCACATAATATAGTCATAGAGACTATATATGTGAAAAATACCCCTGCCAGATATCCATAAAAAAGCGGGAGAAGTCCGCCGAAAAAGGGGCGGGGCTATCTCCCTCAGCACACTGGCGACATTTTCCCTCACAGCTCCACTGGAAGGATCACTCCCAGGCTCTCCCCTGCAGTTTTCCAGACTACACAGGGTAAAAAAGAGAGGGGGGGCACTAAATTTAGGCGCAGTATTACATATATAAGCAGCTATTGGGAAAAATCACTCGGTTATAGTGTTAATCCCTGTGTTATATAGCGCTCTGGTGTGTGCTGGCATCCTCTGTCTCCCCATAGGGCTCTTGTGGGGTCCTGTCCTCAGTCAGAGCATTCCCTGCGTGTGTGCGGTGTCTGTACGGCTGTGTCGACATGTTTGATGAGGAGGCTTATGTGGAGGCGGAGCAGGTGCCGATAAATGTGATGTCACCCCCTGCGGGGTCGACACCTGAATGGATGGTAATGTGGAAGGAATTACGTGATAGTGTCGACTCTTTACATAAGAGGTTTGACGACATAACAGATGTGGGACAGCCGGCTTCTCAGCTCGTGCCTGCCCAGGCGTCTCAAAAGCCATCAGGGGCCTTAAAACGGCCGCTACCTCAGATGGCAGACACAGATGTCGACACGGATACCGACTCCAGTGTCGACGAGGAGGAGACTACTGTACATTCCAATAGAGCCACCCGTTATACCCGTCCTCAGGACCCCACACAGTGCATGTTTTGCAGGTCTCCTCGCAGAATCACAAGTTAAATAATTAGCTCCACATGTGGACCTTTTAAAATGTGTCAGTGAGCAATTAATACACCTGTGCACCTGCTGGGTTACCTGCAAAACATGCACCGCGTGGGGTCCTGAGGACCGAGTTTGAGAACCTATGGCTAGAGTGAACACTACCTTATGTACTACATTACTTCTTTAATTAAATAAATACCGCTATCTGCTACTACAACTTCTGGTACTCCATATCTGCAAATAACTTCTGAAACTAATTTTCTAGCTATTGATTTTGCTGTGGCTTTTGCCATTGGCAGATAACAACTGAAAATGTTTGTGGCTACCAATACACCTTTGGCAGTTAGATATAGTCAATTTGCAGAATTTGAAATGGAAAATAACTTTTGGGGGATTGCTCCAAGGGTTGACTTGACCTTCTGTCCTGGATTGGACATTTCCAGTAGGCCTACTTATCTAGTAGGCTTGTACAAACTTGGTTACGGCAGGATAACATCCTGGAACTATCCATCTTTTTATTAACTGAATTTTCCATTTGATCCTCTCCTAGGTGTGTGAGTCCATGGCTGGCTTAACACATAAGTGTATATAAGCTTCTGGGTAAGTATAATTTCTCCTAATTTTTATAAGCCAGTGTCGTCTTGTCTGGCTCTTCGTCTTTGCCATGCTGCTTTTTCTTCAGGACCTGCTGGTTCCTGAAATTTCTTCAAATCCTGTAGACCAGGCATTTTAGGCTTGGCTTCTTTTTGTTTCTTCGGTCTGTGTGGTGTAGACTGCTACCTTCACTGGTTGTTTGGTTGCTTTCTCTTTCCACAGGCTAGCATAATCGGGCATCTGGTCTGGCACTGGAATGGTTACAGGCTTGCTGGGGGCATCTTGCTGCCCTCTTGGCTTCAGCATCTTGCCAGATTGTTGCCTCTTGTTTCAGGAGTGTCATTTCTTGCATGTGCCTGGATCTTCATTACTGCAACCTTTCCTGTGGCCCTTGCAGAGCTCTGAACTGGTGTCTGATCAGTGAAGCATGTTGTATGTCTTCACCACTTGCCTTCTTGAAGCCTCTGCTTTTCCATATCTGGCCCACACTCTTGTACTGGGATGGTAAGGATCCTGAATCCACAACTTCATGTGCAGTGGTTACTACATATCCTGTATGAGGAATTCCATCCTCATGGTACCTTGATCCATCCACATATAGCTCATGCTGAGCATAAGGTAGTTCTTGTTCCAGTAAAGGACACAAGGAGAAGGAAACATTTTGATTAGTAGAATTATTCTCTTCCTCTTCTGGACCATCCCTCTGGTCCTGCATCCATGATGATCTGTCTGTATCTTGATCTTCTGGACCACCTTCTTGGTCCTTATCAACTTCTTGCTTCCGGATTCATCAGTAAATAATCTGTTTTTCACGTTGCAACCCCTTCACGGTGGCCTTTTCTCCCGCTTTTTTTTAGGAAAACTGGCAGGGGTTAAATGCATCCATATAGCCCAGGAGCTATATGTGATGCATTTCTTTAGCCATATAAGGTTTAAAACGTGTTTTATTGCGTCTCAGGGCGCTCCCCCCCAGCGCCCTGCACCCTCAGTGACCGGAGTGTGAAGTGTGCTGAGAGCAATGGCGCACAGCTGCGGTGCTGTGCGCTACCTTATTTGAAGACAGGATCGTCTTCTGCCGCCGATTTTTCCGGACCTCTTCGCTCTTCTGGCTCTGTAAGGGGGCCGGCGGCGCGGCTCCGGGACCCATCCAGGCTGAACCTGTGATCGTCCCTCTGGAGCTAATGTCCAGTATCCTAAGAAGCCCAATCCACTCTGCACGCAGGTGAGTTCGCTTCTTCTCCCCTTAGTCCCTCGATGCAGTGAGCCTGTTGCCAGCAGGTCTCACTGAAAATAAAAAAACCTATTTAAACTTTTACTCTAAGCAGCTCAGGAGAGCCACCTAGATTGCACCCTTCTCGTTCGGGCACAAAATCTTAACTGAGGCTTGGAGGAGGGTCATAGGGGGAGGAGCCAGTGCACACCAGCTAGTCCTAAAGCTTTTACTTTGTGCCCAGTCTCCTGCGGAGCCGCTATTCCCCATGGTCCTTACGGAGTCCCCAGCATCCACTACGGACTATGAGAAATAGAATTATCGGTAAGTAAATTCTTGTTTTTCCCTCCAGATAATCTGTTTTTCCCTCCAGATAATCTGTTTTTCCCTCCAGATAATCTGTTTTTCCCTCCAGATAATCTGTTTTTCCCTCCAGATAATCTGTTTTTCCCTCCAGATAATCTGTTTTTCCCTCCAGATAATCTGTTTTTCCCTCCAGATAATCTGTTTTTCCCTCCAGATAATCTGTTTTTCCCTCCAGATAATCTGTTTTTCCCTCCAGATAATCTGTTTTTCCCTCCAGATAATCTGTTTTTCCCTCCAGATAATCTGTTTTTCCCTCCAGATAATCTGTTTTTCCCTCCAGATAATCTGTTTTTCCCTCCTTTTTGAATTCTGAGATTCAACACCTTTTATAGATTAATGCTGGACAAGGGTTGCTGGGTTGAGGGTAGTACATCTTCTGATGGTTATATTTGGTGCACTCAGCAGTGCTACTTCATACTTGGTAAGTCTGACAGCTGATAGTGTTGAGTTGTTGCTTGTTAAAGCTTCTCTGTACCTGCATGTGGTACCTGAATGATAAATTCATGATTCAGCACTATGCCTGTGCTCTTGTCCTCTTCTAGGACTGCTGATTCAGGACTGTCTGTGCGATTGTCCTCTTCCAGGACTGATGCTACTGCCACTGCTCTGATGCCGGTAGGTGCTCCTTGAGTACTGCTGTCAAGCTTGCTTGAGTGGTAGGCCACTGGTCTTCACCTCAGTCCATAATTTTGCGTAAGGACTTCTATGTATGGCCTCCTTCAATAGTCGGGTAGTTCTAGGGCTTGAGATGAGGCAACTGCTGTTTCCAATTGTTCAATTGCTTCATCCATCTGTTGCTGTGTGTAGGATGTGGACCCTCCTCCCTTTCAGTGTTGTCTTACAATGCTTGCATGTAGACTGTTGCTAGAGGTATCCATTCTCTGCAGTATCCTACTAGGCCCAGGAATGATCATCTGACTTGCTTGACACTACTTGGCATCTTAGCTTGTAGTATGAATTTTTCCCCTTCTCACTTTTGTTAGATGTCGGATACCTTGAGTGTCCTAGGAAGATTACCTTTCTTTTTCATCCACTAGGGGTCACTGGAGTACTCTTGGGATATGGACGGCTTAGCAGAAACAAAGGCACTGAATATTTAAATTTAGAACTCTCCACCCCTCCATATCCCCGAGTACCTCAGTGTATTACCTCAGTGTTTTTTCTGTGCTCACAGCACTAACAAGGCTTGTGTGGAGTTCCCACACTTTGTTGAAGATTTTATTAATTTCTCATTTTTACTTTTACATTTTTACTTTTTCACTTAGCACATCCCTTCCCAGTTTCTGTAAAAACATGGGTCCGGGATAGTGCCGCTGCACGGACAGCGCATGGCGTATCGGTCCTCACAAAGAGCACTTTCACAGCCACAGGCAGCCCACTGCCTCCTGCAACAGCGTGTCGGTCCTCACAAAGAGCACCCTCACAGGCAGTCCACTGCCTCCTGCAACAGCTGGACGGAGCTTATAGATAGAAGCACCGTCGCAGCCATAAACTGAAGAGCTCGGAGCTTACAGATGAATCCCGTCGCAGGCCTCCCTACCTTTTGCTTGGCTAGCTGCAATTTCTCCTTCTGAGGCTCTGCAGTCTTGTCCTTCCAGAACTTCAATAAGGACACTGTCTCTTCTTGGTACTTCTTTTAGTGGTGGTGGCAATCAGCAGTTCATTCACATCCTGCATTTAGCTGTGTCTTGTGGATAAATCACTGGGTGATGTAGCACCTCCCTGGTCTACTCTGGTCCTAGTAGTATTGCTTACCGTATATACTCGAGTATAAGTCGACCCGAATATAAGCCGAGGCACCTAATTCTACCACAAAAACCTGGGAAAACTTATTGACTCGAGTATAAGCCTAGGGTGGGAAATGCAGCTCTAGCCGTACACAGCCCTCAGTGCCAGATATGCCCTCATAGTGCCAGATATGCCCCCACAGTGCTGCCAGATATGCCCCCACAGTGCTGCCAGATATGCCCCCACAGTGCTGCCAGATATGCCCCCACAGTGCTGCCAGATATGCCCCCACAGTGCTGCCAGATATGCCCCCACAGTGCTGCCAGATATGCCCCCACAGTGCTGCCAGATATGCCCCCACAGTGCTGCCAGATATGCCCCCACAGTGCTGCCAGTTATGCCCCCACAGTGCTGCCAGATATGCCCCCACAGTGCTGCCAGATATGCCCCCACAGTGCTGCCAGATATGCCCCCACAGTGCTGCCAGATATGCCCCCACAGTGCTGCCAGATATGCCCCCACAGTGCTGCCAGATATGCCCCCACAGTGCTGCCAGTTATGCCCCCACAGTGCTGCCAGTTATGCCCCCACAGTGCTGCCAGATATGCCCCCACAGTGCTGCCAGATATGCCCCCACAGTGCTGCCAGATATGCCCCCACAGTGCTGCCAGATATGCCCCCACAGTGCTGCCAGATATGCCCCCACAGTGCTGCCAGATATGCCCCCACAGTGCTGCCAGTTATGCCCCCACAGTGCTGCCAGATATGCCCCCACAGTGCTGCCAGTTATGCCCCCACAGTGCTGCCAGTTATGCCCCCACAGTGCTGCCAGTTATGCCCCCACAGTGCTGCCAGATATGCCCCCACAGTGCTGCCAGATATGCCCCCACAGTGCTGCCAGATATGCCCCCACAGTGCTGCCAGATATGCCCCCACAGTGCTGCCAGATATGCCCCCACAGTGCTGCCAGATACGTTCCCTCCCCAAGTGCCAGGTATGCCCCACAGTGCTGTTACTTACCCCTCCGTCGATCCCGCGCTGTCTTCTGGAGGGACACGAAGCACACAGCGTGCGCGGCTCTCCTGTGTCCCTCCTGCATCTTCGGCGGCCGCGGCGGGTCTATTATAGGAAGTGCCGGTTCGTGATCAGAGGTCACGAACGGGTATTTCCTGTAATAGAACCGCCGCTGCTGCCGCCGGAGATGCAGGAGGGACACAGGAGCGCCGCGCGCTGTGCGCTCCATGTCCCTCCTTCACACTGCTCTGCCTCTGCCTGCACTGACTCGAGTATAAGCCGAGGTGGCTTTTTCAGCACAAAAAAAAGTGCTGAAAAAGTCGGCTTATACTCGAGTATATACGGTACTTTCTTCCATAACTGGTACTGTGGAAATACTGAACTTCTGTTCTAATTTGCTTCTTAATGGTTCTATTCTTTCCTTTGATAAGTTGCTGGAAAGTTCAACTTCTGCTGGTGTGTACTGTTTTCTCGCTTGGATAAGCTTCAGTACATTGTGCTCCAGCAAAAGTCACTTGACATGTACTCCGAGGTCAAGCCTGGACTGGTATTAGTGACTGTAGTTCTTGCATCTCCTGTCCTTTTGAGTTTCTGATGTCATCAGTTCCCTCTGCTGTCTTCTGCATCTATTGGCTCCAGTATGCATTAGACGCAACGCAATTATGCACGTCCTGCTCCAGTGGGCAAGGTGACTGTAATTATATCTTCCATTGTTTCTTCTGGAGACATTATGTTCACTGGGAGGAACCTGAAGAAGCTTGTACATCATATTGGCAGAGGAAGCATCATTCATTTGCCTTCTGGGATGACTTCCGTCTTGTTCCTTATTATTTGCTGCAGCACTGGAGCTGCTGGTGCTTTAAATCATCTACTCATGGATTACAGCTGTTATTTTGCCATATAATACTGACCACTGTCGGATGTCTTTGTTTTTCTTAAAACAGACGTCATGTAGTCTTTAAACTTTCATGCAACCTTAAAATTGCTTCTCAACTTTTAATTTTTCCAATAACCTCTTCTTATGATCCATCCATTATTCTTCATACTTTGTCCTTTTTTCACTTGTATATTTTTTCCTTCTGCTGCTGGCATGTCATCTTTTTAGTCCAAGTCCACTCATGCTGGTGTTCAACATGATGGCTATGCTGGGAGTTATTGTTCCTCTTTGTCTTACTTTTCCTATGAGAGGTAGACTTGTATAGCAGCTTGTTTTTCAGGTTACTTCCTTGCTGGAATGTTGTAGGTACAGCTTACTTTCTTGCAGGGGTAGGGCTTGCTCTCCCAATCCAGTTGTTGCGATGGCCTGATCTGTAAGTAAACGTGGAGGATTCTGGTTGTTCATAAAAACAGTTCTTGAAGCCCTTGTGTCTCCTGTGGGTAAAGTCTCTCTTTTGTCGAACTGCCAGTGGCGACTATTGTGTGTGTTGCCTAACATATGGCTGATAAGAAACCTGTTGCTGTGTTTTTAAAACCTGTTCTAAATTTACTTCAATCAATATATTTGGAGCTGCAATGTCCAACTCATTTTCCCCTGCCCCAAAACTGCATCACAAAACTTTTAGTATTTTAAATAATAATAAAGCACTGTAATAATGAGCACTATGCTTACGATCCTTCAGCTACCTTACAGCTGAGAATTATTCTCTAACCCAAAACTAAAATACACATTGCATATGTGAAAAAATGACTTTATGGCAATATATACAAATCTGCATAATTATGCTTAGTCACCCATTAATATACTTTGCAGTAGCATGTTCTATAAAACTTACTGCTTTCTAATAATCTTTAAAACATTCTAAGGCATTCAGGCATAAAATGATAATTTTTCTAATGCAATCTTTGCTTACTGTTATATTATATATATTATCCATTTTCCGTAGTTATAAACATTTGTACATCCACATGTCATTAGTCACGTAGAACGAACAGGTGAATTGTTACCTTATTTCCCATCCCCAACCTGCATATTTGCAGAGTACATAGAATAACAGATTATACTTGATAATGTTACTATTACGATGAACCTTGATATATCGGTTATCTATTCGGATTTTGTAATATTTTGAATTTACACACTAGTACTTCGGCCATATTCAATCAGCTTCTGTGGTTTCCCTGAGGTGGTTACAACATAGACGGGCTGTAGCTGTATGATTACTTTGCCTGTCGTTTCCTTTCTCTTTGCTGATCACATTCACATTTCCAGGAACCTTGCTTATAGGGAGTAACACTTAACTTTCCCTCGTTCTCGCTTCTAGTACTACGTGCTGTGGGCAGTATCCCAGAATTATTAGGTCTGAATTTTTCAGACCTAGGAACATTACAATTTTGACTCTCTATTTGTACATTTCCTTCCTGATACTTTTTGTATAAACCAGGGAACAATTTGGATCCACTGTTCTTGTGGATGACACTCCAACTCTTCTGGAGGTTGGGTACAACCAAACCATTAAGTATTTTAACACACAAGTATATTAAACTTAACTAACATTTAACACTTAGGAACTTTCCAAGTATCAATATCCAGAATCCAAAGGATCGTAGGATATGTAGCTATGTGCTCGATTTCCTGAACTAGCAGGGAAATTCAGCCACTCTACCTATATCACTTGGTTTTGGAATAAAGTGACATCCCATCAATATATAAACACTTTCTATTGAGTCCGTTTCAGCACAAATCAAAATGGCTCTCAATATAAAACGGCCTTGCCCTTTCTTTTCTATAAATGCCACACACAAACACTCTCAGCATACGTCTTCTGTCGACATATGTATACGCTTTTAACTACTTATTCATGCAGGTGATGTGTTAAAACTTATGCTCCTGAAACAGTTTGTCAAATTCCTAAGTGTCCGTAAAACCTTGTTCATCAATCCAGTGTTTGTTGTTTGCTTCAAATCTCCCTCATTAGTAAACACTTCCCTTCCTCTGGGAAGTTTTGGCCCTTACACAAATTGCACCAATAAGTGCCTATTTTCCTTCCCTAGTACTGACAATTTACTGTGCGGTCCCTTCATGTGATTTGATCAATTCACTTTGTGAAATCCTTCGGGGCTGCACCTTTACTTATACTGCGTAGTATCAAAAACAAAGGTTAGTATATATCTCAGCTTAAAAGATTTACTCTTTAAAGCATCACACTTATAGCAATAAGTGTTTTCTAGGGAACTCTCAGTTCAAAAGACTTAAGGTGTGTACACACGGTAAGATATTTTCTTCCGATTCTGACTATATAGTCAGAATCGGAAGAAAAGATAGTGCAGATCGCAAGGTGACAGTCACCTTGCGATCCCGATCCGATGCCGATGCGCGGCCCCGCGCGGTCGGCATCGGCAGAAAAAATAGGCTGTGCAGGCAAGTCAATCCTGGCTATCTCTATAGAAGAGATAGTCAGGATTGACATCGCACATAGCCAGCATCGCAAGCACACTCATTATGTGCTTGCGATACTGGCTAAGTGCCGACCCGGCCCCCTGTCGCACGGTGAGAATCGGATAATCTCACCGTGTGTATGCACCCTAAGTCTTGCAAACATCACACTAGTATTAAGTGTTTTCTTAGGAAAATGCCTCAGTTTAAAAGATATATCTTCTTAAACGTCACACTTTAAGTGTTTTCTGTACTCATCAGTAATGCGGGACCAAATGACGCAAACCACTTGGATCTTAATCCTCTGACACAATAAACCAAAAGTCTGTCGTTACTGACTTGATCTTAACTAGTTTACAAAGACTTCTAAAATCACGGAGTCATAGGTTTTTTATATATGAATAAGTTACCTTTGTCAATAACTGCTTTAACGTCTACTTCTAATAATGTTAAACCAGGAATACATTTTAAGTGACAAGACTTAGTATGCTTTACTATGAAAGAAAACTGATACTGTTATTACGAAACCTTGTATGTTAAATTTCAGCTGCAGATTCTGGATTTAAAAGGCTGAGTATGAGTGTTCAGTGTCTTAACTGTACTGGTTAAATGTTTACAATCAGTAGAATTTCCTTCACTAACTGTGGAACCAAGGGGTATATAATTAACAGGTAATTTATCAAGAAAATACGGAAATTTTATCACCAATAAATTTTCTTTCACCACCTTATCAACATGCCATCCCACAACTGTTGCAAAACCTATCTTAGGTTCACTACAAAACTGAAATCACTATATTGCAATATACCTTTAAATTCACAATATTCAGACTCAATAGCAGGATTATACCACAAATTCTGACACGTCATTTAAAAATAAAACCACATTTTTTCCTTGCAAAAGTAAAACTGAAACTTAGAACTTTAAAATAAAACCACATATTTCTCTTGCAACAATGAAGCTAAAATTTATAATCTTTATCAGTGCACACAGACAAATAACGAATGTTTATCAGACAGACAGTCTGGTCCAAATAATAGAGTATTGCTTACCTAATTAGATGAACAGACCAGAGGACCTGTGTATACAAGTACCGACAGAGTAATCCGGTTGATATATAATCAAGCTTTAGATTACGTACCCAGTTATGTCAGCAGTTGCACACACATCCATCAGTTGCGTCGTCATCTGATATTGATAAGCATCGATCCTGGACAATAGCCCCCATGTAACTGTCGAAGATAAACCTCCTACTATCAATCTCCTTCAATTGTCTGTTCGTTACCCTTTGTTTACCAATCGATTGGGAATCCCAGGAAGCAGACAACACACGCGCTTATGTCCACCAAATGAGACTGCCTCCACTTTATTCAGCATGACATTGTTGACCAAAAAGGTACTTGCGTGAATACTAGATACATGTCACATTTTCAAATCAATAATGCATCTCTTCTCATAACTTCTCTCAGGCTGACAACCTCCTACCTGTCCTTCACCAGAATTCTAAACACACAGACTGTCTAATAACATGTTTTCAAGACTTATAGCTACGGCCTTGTTTCGCACAGAACGTACTAACTGTGAAATGTCAGCATTATTATGATTTACTCAGCCATGCATACTTCTACTTCATTACATCATGGCTGCTACTTAACAAAATGGCTGACACTGCTTAAGCTAAATACATCTATCTTCATCTCCAACGAGTTCCATAAGAATAAAACAAAAAATTTCTCCAATAGTGTAATATTCAAATAAAAATACAATTTAAAAACATAAACAGAGGTTGGTCTCTCACCATTTGATTAGGTCTACACTAAATAGTAGATATAAACAGCATTAAAATCGAACTCTATACACCAAGCGTCCCTGGAACATGCTGTCCATTCAGATGTTAGGTGAGAGTGATCCTCCTGGTCAACGCGTTTCAACTCCGAAAATAGGATTTTGGTACTTACCAGGTAAATCCTTTTCTTTGAATCCATAGGGGGCACTGGAGTACTCTTGGGATATGGACGGCTTAGCAGAAACAAAGGCACTGAATATCTAAATTTAGAACTCTCCACCCCTCCATATCCCCGAGTACCTCAGTGTAGTATCTCAGTGTTTTTTACTGAGCCGAACAGGAACTATAGAGAGGTTGACAATGGAGAATTCCTATAACATAACGGACAACAACAAAGTTGACACACAACGTTACTGACAACTAAACAGTTGACACCATAACCGATAGAACCTTATAATTGAACCAGTCGGTGAAAATGTGTTACCATAAGATCCCCTGAGCTTAATACAACCCAGGTAAAACTGCTCTGGGTGGGCGTCCAGTGCCCCCTATGGATTCAAAGAAAAGGATTTACCTGGTAAGTACCAAAATCCTATTTTCTTTTTCATCCACTAGGGGTCACTGGAGTACTCTTGGGACGTACCAAAGCTTCCCCCGTGGGCGGGAGAGCTGTTTGACACCTGAAACACTAGGCGGCCAAAGCTAGATGCTGATGCCGCAAACGTATCAAACTTGTAAAAGCGCACAAACGTGTGCACTGAAAACCATGTAGCCGCACGGTCAAGCTGCGTCGTAGAAGCTCCACGACCAGCTGGCCATGACGTTCCCACAGAACCTGTGGGATGAGCTATTACTGATGTAGGCGACTGTAACTTAGCCTTAAGGTAAGCCTGACGTATAGTCAGTTTTATCCATCTGGATAAGGTCTGCTGAGAAGCTGGCCAACCCCACTTGGCAGCATCATAGAGAACAAACAACGTATCCGTATTACGAACTGTAGACGTTCGGGACATATAAACGCGTAATGCGCGTACCACATTCAGAATTCTAGAATGTACTGTCAACACAGGAACCACTATTGGTTGATTGATGTGAAAAGATGACACTAGCTTTGGTAAAAAATCGGAAATCGTCCGAAATTACGCTCTGTCATCAGGAAACACCAAATACGGTGGCTTGCAAGACAAGGCACCCAAATTTGAAAAACGCCTTGCCGAAGCTAAGGCTAGAAGAAAAAACGTTTTCCAAGTCAGAAACTTAATATCCACTTGCTGTAAGGGTTCAAAATATGAAGACTGTAAGAAATCTGAACCCAAATTCAAGTCCCATGGCGCTGTAGGTGGGATAAATGGAGGCTGTACTCTGAGGACACCCTGCAGAAAAATGTGTACCGACGGCAATAGAGCCAATCGTCTTTGAAAATAAATTGACAACACAGATACCTGCACCTTCAGTGTAGATAAACGCAGTCCTCCATCCAACCCCGTCTGTAAAAATAACAGAATACGGGTAACTTGAAAAATGATGTCGGAAACTTCCGAGCTTCACACCAACCTATATAGGCACGCCAAATTCTGTAATAATGAGCTGCCGTAACCGGCTTCCTAGCTCGTAACATGGTTGGTATAACCGATACTGTAATGCCCTCTCTTTCTTCTGAAGAGGGCGGTCTCAACAACCACCTCGTCAACCGCAGCTGCGCTAAATAGGGGTAAAAGAACGGCCCCTGTTGTAACGTGTTGGACGTAGTATGAGCGCGGCCAAGGATCGTCTGCGAGTAGTCCTCGGAGATTCGAGAACCAAACTCTCCGAGACCCATGAGATATCACTAGTATGACTGTGACGGACTCTCTAATGATCCGTTTTAGCAACGGAGAGAACCGTGGTGTACGTTAGCAGCGCAAGTCGGAGGAGCATCTGTTGAGACGGAGCTCTTATGAGCAGATCGTCTAAGTATGGAACGATTGTCACTGCCAGGGATCTGAGATGAGCTATCATCACAAACATCACTTTGGTGAATACCCGAGGCACTGACAAGAGGCCAAACGGTAGAACCTGAAACGGTTAATGGTTGTGGCGTATTGCAAAACGCAAGAACCTGTGATGAGGTGACCAAACCGGAATGTGTAAGTACGCATCCTGGAGATCAAGCACAATCATGCAATCTTGTGGCTCCAAATATGCAAATACTAACCGCAGAAAATCCATCTTCAATCTGTAGTAAGTGACTTGCTGATTGAGACTGCGACGGAGCCCTCCGGCTTCGGTACAACAAACAGACGGGAATAATAACCCTGATTTTGTTGGTGTACCAGGCCTGGAAATAAAAACTGCTGAAACCAGCAGAGACTGAATGGCAACCTGCCAAAACGCCTTATTTCGTCCGACAGAGGCAGTCCTGTCTTTTAACCCTAAATAGCGGATACATCCATGAGTGGATGGCTGGAAACCTGGCAAATGTAACGTGTAAAGGCGCACTCCCACAATTGGAAATTCGAGATTGGCTGAGAGCCCGTCAAGCCACTGGCTTGTTGTGACTTTAGCGCCCTGGCGTTACAAGGCGTGACTGTTTTTGTACCACAGCCTTGAAAAGACTGAAGTCTAAAGGCTTTAAACGCCGGACCAGAGTATTTCCGGCTTGATACCGGAGGAGGCCATTTTGTCAAATTTAGGACCAAACAACTTCTGGCCTTGTCGTGCTGAAACTAGCGATGATGAAAAACGAGAAGCAAGGTAACAGGCGGCAGCAGACGCTGTACTGAGATACTCAGCAGCTTCTCATTAACGATAAGTATAACGTGATCGTCATTGTTTCCATACACAGAGCGCCCTAGTGACCCAAATGTATCTTGGGTCTTTATAAGGTTTGACGCAGACGAATTCACCAATGGCGGATTCTCCAATTTAGATGTCACTGTGTGGAAACGGGTAAATAGCCTTAAATCCTAGTAAGATATCCTAAATAAGAAAACCATTGAAGATCTGTCGTTTAGTAAATACAACGGATTAGATGTTAGAGGCTCCTTATTCTCTGTAAATTGAGATGTTAGAGCCTCCTTATTCTCTGTAAATTTCAGAGACTGACTCACTGGTCATTAGCAATGTATGGTTGTCAAAACCCGCACTATCTGACTGTCTGTCTAATGTGCCCTCCTCACTCGTATTTAGCGCTGTGAGGTTTGACATAGAATTGTCAGGACTGCAACATAGAAAAAATGTTTAAATTATAAGACCAGTTAATTAACACCCTGGTATCCAAAGTGAAATTGGACTGAGCCTCCTCCGTTAAAGCTGGCGGAGTAACTTCCGAGACTCCGATCTTACCGCTCCTGTCGAGCGGAGTCAATTTGAATTGCCAATGCTTAACATAGGATCTGGGAATGAACCGGCTTCCGGAGTGGAAACCTACAAAACATACTGAACATGTGGTAGATTTATGTCCAGACTTTTGTTTAAAAGTATTTTTAGTCTGTGCTGGAGCCTTACTCCTTATGCCGACAGACAACACAATAGGCAGAGGACAGACACTTGCACGACTCAGTAAAATTATTACTTAAGGTGTGTAATATATATCTATCTATTTATGGCCGAAATGCAGTTCACATGGCCAGCCTATGTGAAACCTGAACCAAACTTCCCACTAACACCCCTGCGCCTCCGGTGGAGTAGTGATGTAGGGCAGGAATATTCTGGAATTACAAACTGGAAGAAACAGGAAGCATGGTTAAAATGGCCCCCATGCCATGCTTACACTGATAATCAGTTACAATTGCTACAGTGTTAATATAGGCTGAATAGCCAATATTATACAGTGAAAATCACAAGCAGGTTACAATACATGCTGTAGTGTTAATATAGGCTCAATAGCCTATTATACAGTGATAATCACAGGCAGACCACAATACATGCTGTAGTGTTAATATAGGCTCAATAGTCTATTACACAGTGAAAATCACAGGCAGTCTACAATACATGGATCCAGTATTAATATAGGCTCACTAGCCTATCACACATTAACTCTGCCTGCGGTTTATATAGATATGGCAGCCCTTTACATTCCCTTGCCGCTGTGATCAGCCAGATTCCCCCCCCCCCCTTCCCCCTGTACTCCCTGTAGCGCTGTGTCTCAGCGGGGAGCGCCGGTAAGTTGCAGGGAGGCGAGGGACACTTCTTGCCGAGCAGCGGAGGTCGGCTGGCCGGAGCGGCGCGTAGTGGCTTCCGGCGTTGCTAGCCGAGCTGCGGCGGTTCTCCCCCTCTCAGCGCTGGCACCAAGACAGCACTGACGCGGACGGTACTGGGGCGGCCGGACGGAGCGGCTGGGGCGGGCGGCTGTATGAGCGGCAGCATTACAACAGTGACCCCACACAGCGGGGCGGCAGCCTGCGCTGACCGCCCCGTTTCCCCAGCATACCTTGTAGGGAGGCCTGCGACGGGCTTCTAAGCTCCGAGCTCTTCCGGTCATGGCTGCGACGGGGCTTCTATCTGTAAGCCCCGTCCAGCTGTTGCAGGAGACAGTGGGCTGCCTGTGGCTGTGAGGGTGCTCTTTGTGAGGACCGACACGCCATGCGCTGTCCGTGCAGCGGCACTATCCCGGACCCATGTTTTTCCAGAAACTGGGAAGGGATGTGCTAAGTGAAAAAAAAGTAAAAAGTAAAAATGAAAAATTAATAAAATCTTCCACCAAGTGTGGGAACTCCACACAAGCCTTGTTAGTGCTGTGAGCACAGAAAAAACTCTGAGATACTACACTGAGGTACTCGGGGATATGGAGGGGTGGAGAGTTCTAAATTTAAATATTCAGTGCCTTTGTTTCTGCTAAGCCGTCCATATCCCAAGAGTACTCCAGTGACCCCTAGTGGATGAAAAAGAAATGGTGTCTTTTTCAAGGCATATGGAGGAATAGAATATAGAACACATTTTCTCTGACGTCCTAAGTGGATGCTGGGGACTCCGTCAGGACCATGGGGAATAGCGGCTCCGCAGGAGACAGGGCACAAAAGTAAAAGCTTTAGGATCAGGTGGTGTGCACTGGCTCCTCCCCCTATGACCCTCCTCCAAGCCTCAGTTAGGTTTTTGTGCCCGGCCGAGATGGGTGCAATCTAGGTGGCTCTCCTAAAGAGCTGCTTAGAGTAAAAGTTTTATTAGGTTTTTTATTTTCAGTGAGTCCTGCTGGCAACAGGCTCACTGCAACGAGGGACTTAGGGGAGAAGAAGTGAACTCACCTGCGTGCAGGATGGATTGGCTTCTTAGGCTACTGGACACTAGCTCCAGAGGGACGATCACAGGTACAGCCTGGATGGGTCACCGGAGCCGCGCCGCCGACCCCCTTGCAGATGCTGAAGAGAGAAGAGGTCCAGAAATCGGCGGCTGAAGACTTCTCAGTCTTCATGAGGTAGCGCACAGCACTGCAGCTGTGCGCCATTGCTCTCAGCACACTTCACACCAACGGTCACTGAGGGTGCAGGGCGCTGGGGGGGGCGCCCTGGGCAGCAATGAAAGTACCTATACTGGATAAAAATACATCACATATAGCCTCTGGGGCTATATGGATGTATTTAACCCCTGCAAGGTTGTCAGAAAAACGGGAGAAGAAGCCCGCCGAAAAGGGGGCGGGGCCTATTCTCCTCTGCACACAGCGCCATTTTCCCTCACAGAACTGCTGGTGGGAAGGCTCCCGGGCTCTCCCCTGCACTGCACTACAGAAACAGGGTTAAAACAGAGTCTGTCAGTTTCAGACGCTGCCGTTTGGATTGTCCACGGCACCCCGGGTCTTTACCAAGGATGATTCTTCTACAAAGAAAATGGACGATCTCCTGATAAGGGCAAGGTCCAGAGAACAGTTGGAGGTCGGAGTAGCACTATCTCAAGTAGTTCTACGACAGCACGGGTGGATTCTAAATATTCCAAAATCGCAGCTGTTTCCGACGACACGTCTGCTGTTCCTAGGGATGATTCTGGACACAGTCCAGAAAAGGGTGTTTCTCCCGGAGAAGAAAGCCAGGGAGTTATCCGAGCTAGTCAGGAACCTCCTAAAACCAGGAAAAGTGTCAGTGCATCATTGCACAAGGGTCCTGGGAAAAATGGTGGCTTCTTACGAAGCGATACCATTCGGCAGATTTCACGCAAGAACTTTTCAGTGGGATCTGCTGGAAAAATGGTCCGGATCGCATCTTCAGATGCATCAGCGGATAACCCTGTCTCCAAGGACAAGGGTGTTTCTTCTGCGGTGGCTGCAGAGTGCTCATCTATTAAAGGGCCGCAGATTCGGCATTCAGGACTGGGTCCTGGTGACCACGGATGCCAGCCTGAGAGGCTGGGGAGCAGTCACACAGGGAAAAAATTTCCAGGGAGTGTGATATAGTCTGGAGACTTCTCTCCACATAAATATACTGGAGCTAAGGGCAATTTACAATGCTCTAAGCTTAGCAAGACCTCTGCTTCAAGGTCAGCCGGTATTGATCCAGTGGGACAACATCACGGCAGTCGCCCACGTAAACAGACAGGGCGGCACAAGAAGCAGGAGGGCAATGGCAGAAACTGCAAGGATTCTTCGCTGGGCGGAAAATCATGTGATAACACTGTCAGCAGTGTTCATTCCGGGAGTGGACAACTGGGAAGCAGACTTCCTCAGCAGGCACGACCTCCACCCGGGAGAGTGGGGACTTCATCGGGAAGTCTTCCACATGATTGTGAACCGTTGGGAAAGACCAAAGGTGGACATGATGGCGTCCCGCCTGAACAAAAAACTGGACAGGTATTGCGCCAGGTCAAGAGACCCTCAGGCAATAGCTGTGGACGTTCTGGTAACACCGTGGGTGTACCAGTCGGTGTATGTGTTCCCTCCTCTGCTTCTCATACCCAAGGTACTGAGAATTATAAGACGTAGAGGAGTAAGAACTATACTCGTGGCTCCGGATTGGCCAAGAAGGACTTGGTACCCGGAACTTCAAGAAATGCTCACAGAGGACTCATGGCCTCTGCCGCTAAGAAGGGACTTGCTTCAGCAAGTACCATGTTTGTTCCAAGACTTACCGCGGCTGCGTTTGACGGCATGGCGGTGGAACGCCGGATCCTAAGGGAAAAAGGCATTCCGGAAGAGGTCATTCCTACCCTGGTCAAAGCCAGGAAGGAGGTGACCGCACAACATTATTACCACATGTGGCGAAAATATGTTGCGTGGTGTGAGGCCAGGAAGGCCCCACGAAGAAATTTAAACTCGGTCGATTCCTGCATTTCCTGCAAACAGGAGTGTCTATGGGCCTCAAATTGGGGTCCATTAAGGTTCAAATTTCGGCCCTGTCAATTTTCTTCCAGAAAAAATTGGCTTCAGTTCCTGAAGTCCAGAAGTTTGTCAAGGGAGTACTGCATATACAACCCCCTTTTGTGCTTCCAGTGGCACTGTGGGATCTCAACGTAGTTCTGGGATTCCTCAAATCACATTGGTTTAAACCGCTCAAATCTGTGGATTTGAAATATCTCACATGGAAAGTGACCATGCTGTTGGCCCTGGCCTCGGCCAGGCGAGTGTCAGAATTGGCGGCTTTGTCTCAAAAAGCCCATATCTGATTGTCCATTCGGACAGGGCAGAGCTGCGGACTCGTCCCCAGTTTCTCCCTAAGGTGGTGTCAGCGTTTCACCTGCACCAACTTATTGTGGTACCTGCGGCTACTAGGGACTTGGAGGACTCCAAGTTGCTAGATGTTGTCAGGGCCCTGAAAATATAGGTTTCCAGGACGGCTGGAGTCAGGAAAACTGACTTGCTGTAATCCTGTAGGCACCCAAAAAACTGGGTGCTCTTGCTTCTAAGCAGACGATTGCTAGTTGGATGTGTAGTACAATTCAGCTTGCACATTCTGTGGCAAGCCTGCCACAGCCAAAATATGTAAATGCCCATTCCACAAGGAAGGTGGGCTCATCTTGGGCGGCTGCCCGAGGGGTCTCGGCTTTACTACTTTGCCGAGCTGCTACTTGGTCAGGGGCACACCCTGGCTGAGGAGGACCTGGAGTTCTCTCATTCGGTGCTGCAGAGTCATCCGCACTCTCCCGCCCGTTTGGGAGCTTTGGTATAATCCCCATGGTCCTGACGGAGTCCCCAGCATCCACTTAGGACGTCAGAGAAAATAAGAATTTACTTACCGATAATTCTATTTCTCGTAGTCCGTAGTGGATGCTGGGCGCCCATCCCAAGTGCGGATTGTCTGCAATACTTGTACATAGTTATTGTTACAAAAATCGGGTTATTATTGTTGTGAGCCATCTTTTCAGAGGCTCCGCTGTTGTTATGCTGTTAACTGGGTTCAGATCACAGGTTGTACAGTGTGATTGGTGTGGCTGGTATGAGTCTTACCCGGGATTCAAAATCCTTCCTTATTGTGTACGCTCGTCCGGGCACAGTATCCTAACTGAGGCTTGGAGGAGGGTCATAGGGGGAGGAGCCAGTGCACACCACCTGATCCTAAAGCTTTTACTTTTGTGCCCTGTCTCCTGCGGAGCCGCTATTCCCCATGGTCCTGACGGAGTCCCCAGCATCCACTACGGACAACGAGAAATAGAATTATCGGTAAGTAAATTCTTATTTATACCCATAAATTAGCCCATTAGGGCTAAACCTATTTCCAGACATAGATCACCTATCCATTCTAAATCCACTACATTTATACAAAAAAACCTATCCAAAAGATCCTTCCAACTTTCCAGTTACTCCTCAGCTGGCTTAAGATCATAGAGGTTTGGAATGATAGTTATGTCTTCTATATATGTAAATATGTATTCTTGTGTTCATCTCATTCAGAGCCTGCTGCGAGTTACCATCCTGTGCAACAAAATCGATACGAGTATGGATCTCGTGGCTCTGGAGACTCTAGATATAATGGATCTGGCTTAAGTTACACTAGGAAAGACCAATATCCATACAAGCAGCTGAAATCAAAGGGACCTCCAAGACCACCACAACTGCTCTACTGCGAAATCTGCAAAATTAGCTGTGCAGGATCTCAGGTATTAAAGACCATGATTTAATGTTGTTCTGCATCTATAAGGTTCAGATAGGCCAGGGCTTCTCAACCACGGTCCTCAAGGCACACCAAGACAAGGTTTTGAGGCTGACTCTGCTTGAGCACATGAGACTTAATTAGTACCTCAGTTATTTTGATTTAACCACTTGTACTTGAAGCGTGGCCATCACTAAAACATGGACTGATAGTGTGCCTTTAGGACTAAGGTTGGGAATCACTAAGAGAGGCTGTTGTAAAGATCTGGACCAGGCCATGCTACCTGTGTGTTAATGTGAACTAATAAAAACATTCAATTTTAAGAATTCAATTTGCTTTTAGTTTATGGCTTTTTGTTGTTGCTATCTAGCTGTAAACGTACAGTGGCAATGTTCATGTCTTTTTAATATCCGACACAAATCCTGTTCCTCGATCATTCATCTGGGGGACACTGCGTCATTACCTCTGGGTTAGAGTATGGGCTATGGAGGTTCTGCACAAAAACCGCTAAAAGCCGACTCCTCCCCTCTAACACTTCCCAACTCCAGCAGAGCCTCAGTCTAGTTTTTTGTGCCTTGGAGGAAGGCACACTTTTTTTTTTTTTTTTTCTCCTAGGTTTTTAGCTAGGTTTGTTTCTTTAATTTGGATTTTACTTTTATGGGTGCTTAGTCCCTATTACAGGCGACAAACATAGTAACATAGTATCTAAGGTTGAAAAAAGACAATTGTCCATCGAGTTCAACCTATTTGTGGTCTCCTATGAATGATTATTTCTTTTTCATCCACTAGGGGTCACTGGAGTACTCTTGGGATATGGACGGTGCGTAGCAAAGGAAGGCACATTTAAATATTTAAATGAGCAACCCTCCACTTCCCTCCTCCATACTCCCAGGACCTTCAGTGTTTTTATGTGCCTCAAGGAAGCACATCATGAGCTGAAAGCTCACGTTTGATTTAACTTTTTATTCATTTTTGATGATTTTACAGACAATACCTTCCCCACTTACTAAGAAGTGTGGGTCCGGAATTGTACTGCCTCCAGCCGCTGCTGACACGTGGGCGCTTGCAGGAAAAGCACGGCCGTGTCAGCCAGGCAGCATGCGGTCCTTTCCCCACTTACAGAGAAGTGAGGGTCCAGGATTGAGCGGCCATCTCCTCCAGCTGGGTGGAGGAGATTTCAGAGGAGTCGTAATTTTTTTTTTTCACAGGCGCTTTCAGCGCTGCTGCCACAAGACAAGGAGAGACTGCATCGTGCGGTTAGCTTCCACAGCTTCCGCAAGGTTAGTGTACTCCCCCAGTACTGCACGCTTCCAGACACACAGCAGGTGCTGGGAGCGTGGTCTTCCGCCGCTGGCCGCCCGCTCCATGCTCCCCGCCGCTACAGACCCGCGGGGCGCCGCTACATACACCCTGCTGGCCGCCCGCTCCATGTTCCCCGCTGGCCGCCGCTACAGCACCCTGCTGGCCGCCGCTACCTAGACGCCCGTGACTAACTGTTCGCCCGGTGCTCTGGCCGCACGTTGCAAGGGATGATTATCTTAGCGGGAACACACTGATCACAGTGCACTCCCGCTGCACGCTATTCAGCCCAGCCGCGGACAGACAGGCTGCCGCCGCTGGGCTTCTACATCCGTCCCCCGCTGCTCTCCGGCTCCCCGGCTCTCCTCTGCTAGCTATGGCGGTGGGAGAAGGGAACAGCACTACGGCTGCACAGGGAGATCAGGGGGGATGATTATACCGCAGCACGAGGTGCAATGTTATCAAGAATATGCATATTCTGTTAGAACTAAAATATGCATAGGGATTCACTATGGATATTGTAGAGGAAGTATACTACATATCTATATAGGCGGTAATATGTAATGTATGATCTGTTGTAACTAATATTACTGTAAATTGAAAACAATATTGTTTATTTTTTCTTATGCTTAACATATGGTGAAAGCACATGGCACTAAGCACATGGCTGGACACCATTTTAACTCCATTTCCTGGTTCTTTGTCCAGGAATTTTTTTCTGCTGTTCTACAACACTTCCCCACTAGAGGAGCAGGGGTGGTGTTAGGAATTTTCGGTCACAAGAAAGTGTGCAGCAATATTTTTCTAGTTTATGGGCACGTTACTTATCTAAGGGTCCACGTGCACAGTGGGAATACCAGTAAGCATCCGGATATATATCCTAATCCTTTTTGAGCGGCTACATCTAACTGTTTATAACGTAGTCACATGCTCATCTGGAGGGTTATGTATTATCTGTGAGAGCGCTGCGGAATATGTGTGCGCTATTTAAGTAACTGATAATATATAATAAGAAAACAGTACCCATCAAGGGCGCATGCTAACATCGGCTGTGTGGTACAAAAACATTCAATGCCAGACGCAAGGTTCTGAGTTTTGAATGCCACTAAGGAACCTAGTTCAGATGCAAGCGTTCCTATACGATAGAATGCAGCGAGCACCTGTGCGGGTGTGTGTGTGTGTTCATAGTTCTAATTCTATTATTAAGCCATTCAATATACCAGAGGCTATGACGGCATTTCTTGGTGTCAAAACTGTCTTGGTCCCGCCTACACTTAATAACTAGTCAGTGTGGACATTCCACCTATGCTAAAGACAATGGTTATGCTGTAGTTGGGGTTTGGGTTACCGACATTATAGTCGCAGACGTAGTTAATAGCCAGTTCTGGCCTCAAATCGGTTTCGACGGCTTGTTACTTACATTGGTATATCGCCTGAGAATTTACGCATGTCTGCTATAGCTGTCAGCCATGTTAGTTCTCGTAGTCCATCATCACTCTTTGTAGTTGACAGACGCTTTGCGTGGCCTTACACGAAAATGTGTTCTTTACTCCTAAATTAGAACGTTTCAGTTCTTACGTTCCGGTGTGAGAGTCTATTTACAGCCATTGCCACACCAGTTCTTACAAGGAAAACTGCACCAGGGTTCAAATCGTTTAAACCTCAGTCTTTTCCAGTTGTTCTACAACACACGACACGTGCTCGAGAAGGTGGTTTAACCGTCGTTCAGACACAATGGCTGCTGCCAAGCTAATGGCATGGCAAGGTTTTTTAATTGTCTTGTTTCGTCTTTTGGGCAAGCAATTCTTCGGATGTCTCATTCGACATTATTACTGAAATCCACAGATCTGCGGTTACAGATCGGCGGTTACATAATTAGTGTTCAATCACACATAGTTCCATTGTCTACCACCTTTGTTGTGGTTTGTCAAGGCTACATCCAAGACTAGCCGGCCTGTGTCAGAAGACAAAAAGGCAGTTCTGTAGACCGCAATTCAGTGGCTCCTAGATTCAAGGTATTACAATTTTGTTTGTAGTACCGCACCCGGCCGACTGTTATATACCAAAAGTGGCTCAATCAGTGGAATTCATGCGGTCAGTGATTGCAGGTTTACAACCATTGAAATCATATTCGCCCTAGAAGTCAAGAATGCGTTTTTGCGTGTTAAAAATTTTGCCACTACATTTGGCATACTTAGACGTTGGCAGTCCATCATTCAAACTCTCCTGTTTGGTTTCTCATCAGCGCCTCGGGTTGTCATAGGGGTGATGTCTGGGATAAGTTATTCTCAGATCCCGGCTGGTGATAATGGTTCTGTGCTTAGATAATCTTCTCATCACAGCTCTAGTTCAACAAATACTACTAACGTACAATGACCTAGTCAATACGGTGGAGTTGTCAGATTCAAGATATCACTTCTGAATTCGTCTCAATCACTTAAATTCCTAGGAATGATTCTCGATACGGTAGATCAAAGAAATTACCTACCAAAGCATAAAGTACAGACAATTCGTGCTCAAGCCACGCACAGTCTCGGTACATTTGTGCATTCGCCTCTTAGGCACAAGGATGATGGCTTTCGAAACGATTCAGTTCGGAAGATTTCACTCACGTCCTTTTCAACTGGAGGTGCTCGCACAGTGGTTGGGCTCGCATCTGCAGATTCACCACAGGTTGAGGTTGTCGCCACGGCCCAGAGTTTCTCTAATCTGGTGGCTCAAAGTACACAATCTAACCGCAGGAAAACAATTCAGCGCCGGTCATTGGATAGTTCTAATGACGGACTCTAGACTCAGAGGTGGGGGAGCTGTAGTTCAAAATTATCAGCTCCAGAGTCTGTGTGGATCACAAAAGGTTGCGGTCTATAAATGTCCTGAAACTACGGGCAATTTACAATGCGCTACGACAAGCAGTGCACATGCTTCGGTCTCAGTCTGTCCAGGTGCAGTCAGACAACGCGACGACAGTCGCATACAACAAACAAGGAGGAACGAGAAGCCGCATGGCAATGCGGAAAGTAGCTCGAATCCTCATTTGGCCCGAGCATCACCAAGTGATATTGTCGGCAGTGTTCATTCCGGCAGTGGGCAACTGGGAGGCAGATTATCTCAGCCGTCGGGATTTTCATCCAGGAGAATGGGCATTAAATCCAAAGGTGTTTCACATGTTGTTCCAGAGGTGGGGGTACCCTCAACTGGACCTGATGGCATCTCGCCACAATCACCAAACGCCCAGTATGTGTCCAGAACGCAAGATCCAACGGCAGTGGCGGCGGATGCTCACAATCGCGTGGCTGTACAGCCTCGTGTATCTATTTCCACCGTTTCCACTCCCCCCCCTTGGTTGCTAAAACGGATCACAAGAAAGTCCGCCATAGTCATACTAGTAGCGCCTCATTGGTCTCTGAGAACTTGGTTCTCGGATCTCCGCAGACTACTCGCAGGTCCAGCGTACCTCCTTCTTGCTACCGGTAGAGGCAATGGTAAGAAAACAGACTTTCCTCCCGTAGCCTCAGCAATCCATGCGTCCAATTCAGGACCAAACAACTTAACCATACCAGGGCCACCAGCTACTACGTGCAGGTATGTGAGCGGGGCGGCCAGCTTCCGCTGCTGCCCCGAGGTGTTTGTCCGCTCCCCGAGTTAGAACGGCTGCGTTTAACGGGGCGGCTATTGAGACCGCACTCTTAGGAAAATTTATACCAACCATGTTACGAGCTAGGAAGCCGGTTAGGGCAGCTCATTATTACAGAATATGGCGTGCCTATATAGGTTGGTGGGAAGCTCGGAAGTTTCCGACATCATCTTTCAAGTTATTCCGTCTTTTGTTGTTTCTACAGACGGGGTTAGATGGAGGACTGCGTTTATCTACACTAAAGGTGCAGGTATCTGCTTTGTCAATTTAATTTCAAAAACGTTTGGCTCTATTGCCGTCTGTACACACTTTTCTGCAAGGTGTCCTCAGAGTACAGCCTCCATTCATTCCACCTACAGCGCCATGGGGCTTGAAGCTGGTTTAGATTTCTTACAGTTTTCATATTTTGAACCCTTACAACAAGTGAATATTAAGTTTTTCACTTGGAAAACTATTTTTCTTCTAGCCCTAGCTTCGGCAAGTCGTGTTTCAACTTTGGGTGCCTTGTCATGCAAGCCACCGTATTTAATGTTTCATGATAACAGAGCGGATCTTCGGACCAATCCCGCTTTCTTGCCAAAAATAGTGTCATCTTTTCACATCAATTAACCAATAGTAGTTCAATCAACCAATAGTAGGTCCTGTGTTAACAGGAAATAATGAAACTTTGGTTGTGGTACGCGCATTACGCGTTTATGTATCCCGAACGTCTACATTTCGTAGGACGAATACGTTGATGCGGCCAAGCTGGGTTGGCCAGCTTCTAAGCAGAGCTTATTCATATAGATTAAACGGACCATACGTCAAGCTTATCTTCATGCTAGGTTACAGCTGTTTCTATTAGTAACAGCTCATTCCACACGTTCTGTGGGAACTTCATGGGCAGCTGGTCGTGGGGCTTCTACGACGCAGTTTTGCCGTGCGCCTACATGGACAGCAGTGCACACGTTGGTGCGCTTTTACAAGTTTGATACGTTGCGGCATCAGCTTATAGCTTTGGCCGCCTAGTTGTTAACAGGTGCCAAACAGCTCTCCCGCCCACGGGGGAAGCTTTGGTACGTCCCAAGAGTACTCCAGTGACCCCTAGTGGATGAAAAAGAAAATAGGATTTTGGTACTTACCAGGTAAATCCTTTTCTTTGAATCCATAGGGGGCACTGGACGCCCACCCAGAGCAGTTTTACCTGGTTTGTGGTATGTTCAGGGGATCTTATGGTAACACATTCTCACCGACTGGTTTAAACTTTTAAAGTTCTATCGGTTATAGTGTCAACTGTTTAGTTGTCAGTAACGTTGTGTGTCAACTTTATTTCTCTAATGTCCTAGTGGATGCTGGGAACTCCGTAAGGACCATGGGGAATAGCGGGCTCCGAAGGAGGCTGGGCACTCTAGAAAGATCTTAGACTACCTGGTGTGCACTGGCTCCTCCCACTATGACCCTCCTCCAAGCCTCAGTTAGATTTCGTGCCCGGCCGAGGTTGGATGCACACTAGGGGCTCTCTTGAGCTCTTAGAAAGTTATAGTCTTAGAATTTGTTATTGTCAGTGAGACCTGCTGGCAACAGGCTCACTGCAGCGAGGGACTAAGGGGAGAAGAAGCGAACTCGCCTGCTTGCAGCCGGATTGGGCTTCTTAGGCTACTGGACACCATTAGCTCCAGAGGGATCGACCGCAGGCCCAGCCTTGATGTTCGGTCCCGGAGCCGCGCCGCCGTCCCCCTTACAGAGCCAGAAGCAAGAAGATGGTCCGGAAAATCGGCGGCATGAAGACTCTGTCTTCACCAAGGTAGCGCACAGCACTGCAGCTGTGCGCCATTGCTCCTCTCACACACTTCACACTCCGGTCACTGAGGGTGCAGGGCGCTGGGGGGGGCGCCCTGAGGCAGCAATAAAAACACCTTGGCTGGCTAAAATACCTCAATATATGGCCCCAGGGGCTATATATGAGGTAAATACCCCTGCCAGAATTCCATAAAAAAACGGGAGAATAGGCCGCGAAAAAGGGGCGGAGCCTATCTCCTCAGCACACTGGCGCCATTTTTCCCTCACAGCTCGGCTGGAGGGAAGCTCCCTGGCTCTTCCCTGCACAGTAAGAGGGAAAAGAGAGGGGGGGCATTAAAATTGGCACTGTATACAGTATATTATATAAAAGCTATTAGGGACATAACTCAGTTAGTCCCTGTATATATATATAGCGCTCTGGTGTGTGCTGGCATACTCTTACTCTGTCCCCCCAAAGGGCTTTTGTGGGTCCTGTCCTCGTTTAGAGCATTCCCTGTGTGTCTGCGGTGTGTCGGTACGGCTGTGTCGACATGTTGAATGAGGAGGCTTATATGGTGACAGAACAGAGGCCGATATATGTGATGTCGCCCCCTGTGGGGCCGACACCAGAGTGGATGGATAGGTGAAAGGTATTAACCGACAGTGTCAACTCCTTACTTAAAAGGGTGGATGACGTAACAGCTGTGGGACAGCCGGCTTCGCAGCCCGCGCCTGCCCAGGCGTCTCAAAGGCCATCAGGGGCTCAAAAACGCCCGCTCTCTCAGATGGCAGACACAGATGTCGACACGGAGTCTGACTCCAGTGTCGACAAGGTGGAGACATATACACAATCCACTAGGAACATCCGTGACGTGATTCCGGCAATAAAAAATGTGTTATACATTTCTGACTTTAACCCAAGCACCTCTAAAAATGGGTTTTAGGTTTGGGGAGAAAAAACAGGCAGTGTTTTGTTCCCCCATCAGATGAATAAATGAAGTGTGTGAAAGCGTGGGTTCCCCCGTTAAGAAACTGGTAATTTATAAAAAGTTACTGATGGCGTACCCTTTCCCGCCAGGTGGATAAGTTACGCTGGGAGATATCCCCTAGGGTGGATAAGGCGCTCACACGTTTGTCAAAAAAGGTGGCACTGCCGTCTTAGGATACGGCCACTTTAATAGGTACCTGTTGATAAAAAACAGGAGGCTATCCTGAAGTCTGTATTTACACACTCAGGTACTAGACTGAGACCTGCAGATAGTGCTGCTGCAGCGTGGTCGGTGACCCTGTCAAACAGGGATACTAGTTGGCAAACATAAAAACATATTAAAGACGTCGTCTTATATATGGGGGATGCACAGAGGGATATTTTGCCGGCTGGCATCCAAAATAAATGTAATGTCCATTCTGTCAGGAGGGTATTAGAGACCTGTCACTGGACAGGTGATGCTGACTTAAAAAGCGCATAGAGAGCCTTATAAGGGTGAGGAATTATTTGGGGATGGTCTCTGGGACCTCGTATCCACAGCAACTGCTGGGAAGAAATAATTTTACCTCAGGTTTCCTCACAGACAAAGGTACAGTCCTTTCGGCTTCAGAAAAGCAAGCGGGTCAAATGGCGCTTCCTTTCTGTACAGAGACCAGGGCAGAGGGAAAAAAGCTGCACCAGTCAGCCTGTTCCCAGAATCAAGATTCTTCCCCCGCCTCCTGTGAGGCCACACCATGACGCGGGTGCTCCACAGGTGTAGCCAGGTACGGTGGGGGGCCGTCTCAAAAATTTCAGCAATTAGTGGGCTCGCTCACAGGTGGATCCCTGTTTCTTTCAAGTAGTATTTCAGGGGTACAAGCTGGAATTCGAGATGTCTCCCCCCAGCCGTTTCCTAAAATATGCCTTGCTGACAACTCCCTCAGGCAGGGAGGCTGTGCTAGAGGCAATTAATAAGCGGTATTCCCAGCAGGTAATACTCAAGGTGCCCCTACTTCAACAAGGACGGGGTTACTATTCCACACGGGTTGGGGTACCGAAACCGCATGGTTCGGTGTGACCCATTTTATATTTAAAATCCTTGAACACAAAAATTCAAGTTCAAGATGGAATCGCTCAGGGCGGTTATTCCAAGCCTGGACGAGGGGGATTACATGGTATCCTGGGACATCAAGGATGCTTACCTGCATGTCCCCATTTACCATCCTCGCCAGGAGTACCTCAGATTTGTGGTACAGGATTACCATTACCAAGTCCAGACACTGCCGTTTGGACTGTACATGGCACCGAGGGTGTTTTATCAAGGTAATGGCCGAAATGTTGATACTCCTTCAAAAAAAGGGAGTTGTAATTATCCTGTACTTGGACAATCTCGTTATAAGGGCGAAGTCCAAGGAGCAGTTGGTAGTCGGGGTAGCACTATTTTGGAAAGTGCTACAACAGCATGGTTGGATTCTAAACAGTCCAAAGTCACAGCTGGTTCCTATGACACGTCTACTGTTCCTGGGGATGGTTCTGGACATAAACCAGAAATAGTGTTTCTCCCGGAGGAGAAAGCCAAGGAGTTGTCATCTCTAGTCAGAGACCTCCTGAAGCCAAAATAGGTAGCGGTGCATCATTGCACGCGAGTCCTGGGAAAAATGGTAGCTTCCTACGAAGCAATCCCATTAGGCAGGTTCCATACAAGAACTTTTCAGAGGGACCTGTTGGACAAGTGGTCCGGATCGCATCTTCCGATGCATAGGCTGATAACCCTGTCTCCAAGGACCAGGGTATCTCTACTGTGGTGGCTGCAGAGTGCCCATCTTCAAGAGGGCCGCAGGTTCGGCATACAGGACTAGGTCCTAGTGACCATGGATTCCAGCCTTTGAGGCTGGGAGGCAGTCACACAGGGAAGAAATTTCCAGGGACTTTGGTCAAGTCAGGTTATTTCCCTACACATAAATATTCTGGACCTGAGGGCCATTTACAATGCCCTGAGGCCGGCAAGGCCTCTGCTTCAAAACCAGCCGGTACTGATCCAATCAGACAACATCACGGCAGTCGCCCATGTAAACCAACAGGGCGGCACAAGAAGCAGGATGGCGATGGCAGAAGCCACAAGGATTCTCCGATAGGCGGAAAATCATGTGTTAGCACTGTCAGCAGTGTTCATTCCCGGAGTGGACAACTGGGAAGCAGATCTTCTCAACAGACACGACCTCCACCCGGGAGAATGGGGACTTCCTCCAGAAGTCTTCCAATAGGATTGTACACCATTGGGAAAGGCCACAGGTGGACATGATGATGGCGTCCCGCCTCAACAAAAAGCTATAAAAGATATTGCACCGGGTCAAGGGACCCTCAGGCGATAGCTATGGACGCTCTGGTAACACCGTGGGTGTACCAGTCGGTTTATGTGTTCTCCCCTCTGCCTCTCATACCAAAGGTACTGAGAATAATAAGAAGGCGAGGAGTAAGAACGATATTCGTGGATGGCCAAGAAGAGCTTGGTACCCAGAACTTCAAGAATTTATATCAGAGGACCCATGGCCTCTGCCACTCAGACAGGACCTGCGGCAGCAGGGGCCCTGTCTGTTCCAAGACTTACCGCAGCTGCGTTTGTCGGCATGGCGGTTGAACGCCGGATCCTGAAGGAAAAGGGCATTCCGGAGGAAGTCATTCCTACGCTTACTAAAGCCAGGAAAGAGGTTACAGCAACTCATTATCACCGCATATGGCGAAAATATGTTGCATGGTGTGAGGCCGAAAGGGCCCCAACAGAGGAATTTCAACTAGGTCGATTTCTGCATTTCCTGCAAGCAGGAGTGACTATGGGCCTTAAATTGGGTTCCATTAAGGTACAGATCTCGGCTCTGTCGATTTTCTTTCAAAAAGAACTAGCTTCAGTACCTGAAGTTCAGACATTTATAAAAGGAGTGCTGCAGAGTCGGCCCCCGTTTGTGCCTCCTGTGGCACCTTGGGATCTCAACGTGGTGTTGAGTTTCTTAAAATCACATTGGTTTGAACCACTAAAAACCGTGGATCTGAAATATCTCACGTGGAAGGTGGTTATGTTATTGGCCTTGGCTTCTGCCAGGCGAGTATCAAAGTTGGCGGCTTTGTCTTGTAAAAGCCCTTATTTGATTTTCCATATGGATAGGGCAGAATTGAGGACTCGTCCCCAGTTTCTCCCAAAGGTGGTGTCAGCGTTTCACCTGAACCAGCCTATTGTGGTGCCTAGGCTACTAGGGACTTGGAGTTCTCCAAGTTGCTAGACGTTGTCAGGGCACTGAAAATATGTTTCCAGAACGGCTAGAGTCAGAAAATCTGACTCGCTGTTTATCCTATATGCACCTAACAAGCTGGGTGCTCCTGCTTCTAAGCAGACTATTGCTCGTTGGATTTGTAGTACAATTCAGCTTGCACATACTGTGGCAGGCCTGCCACAGCCAAAATCTGTCAATGCCCATTCCACAAGGAAGGTGGGCTCATCTTGGGCGGCTGCCCGAGAGGTCTCGGCTTTACAACTTTGCCGAGCAGCTACTTGGTCAGGGGCAAACACGTTTGCAAAAATTCTACAAATTTGATACCCTGGCTGAGGAGGACCTGGAGTTCTCTCATTCAGTGCTGCAGAGTCATCCGCACTCTCCCGCACGTTTGGGAGCTTTGGTATAATCCCCATGGTCCTTACGGAGTTCCCAGCATCCACTAGGACGTTAGAGAAAATAAGAATTTACTCACCGGTAATTCTATTTCTCGTAGTCTGTAGTGGATGCTGGGCGCCCATCCCAAGTGCGGTTTATCTGCAATACTTGTACATAGTTATGGTTAACTAAATCGGGTTATTGTTGAGCCATCTGTTGAGAGGCTCTATTGTTTCATACTGTTAACTGTGTTTCATATCACGAGTTGTACGGTGTGATTGGTGTGGCTGGTATGAGTCTTACCCGGGATTCAAAATCCTTCCTTATTGTGTACGCTCGTCCGGGCACAGTACCTAACTGAGGCTTGGAGGAGGGTCATAGTGGGAGGAGCCAGTGCACACCAGGTAGTCTAAGATCTTTCTAGAGTGCCCAGCCTCCTTCGGAGCCCGCTATTCCCCATGGTCCTTACGGAGTTCCCAGCATCCACTGCGGACTACGAGAAATAGAATTACCGGTGAGTAAATTCTTATTTGTTGTCAGTTATTTTATAATGTAAGTAATTCTCCATTGTTCACTTCTCTGTCGCTCCTATTCGGCTCAGTAAAAAACACTGAAGGTCCTGGGAGTTTGGAGGAGGGAAGTGGAGGGTTGCTCATTTAAATATTTAAATGTGCCTTCCTTTGCTACGCACCGTCCATATCCCAAGAGTACTCCAGTGCCCCCTATGGATTCAAAGAAAAGGATTTACCTGGTAAGTACCAAAATCCTATTTTTGTATAAAATTTTGACTGATGATGACTGCCGTTAAGTTTACCCCTCTTTTTTATAATAACAATAGTGCGTGACTATGCCCCGTGACCCTGGATATCCTTATCCATTAGGAATTTATCTAACCCATTCTTAAAGGTGTTGACTGAGTCGGCCATTACAACTCCCTCAGGCAGGGAATCCCAAACACGTATTGACCTTACCGTAAAAAAGCCTTTACGCCGTATTGTGCGGAATCTCCTCTCCTCTAACCTGAGCGAGTGTCCACGAGTTCTCTGTGTTGATCTAACCAAAAACAGGTCCTGCGCAAGATCTGCGGTGATCGCGCTGGATTGAAAATTATGTGGGTCCCAGGGACCCATCATTTATAAAATTTGGGGTCCCTCTTCATTGTTTTTGGGTCCCATCATAAATTATTGCTGTTAAATCTGTTAAATGGCTATCAGACCTCTCTAAATTCCCTGTTAATACAGCTCAGCCTCTCCATGTGTCCTGGCATTAGTTCACTCTACATTACCCTAAAATGCCCATTAGACATCCCCTTCTATAGCGACACTGCACATACAGTATATACACCACCCAGGTGACACGCCCCCCTTCTACCCAAGCTAAAGAAAAATAAGACATGGCTGCAATGAGGGCCTAATTCAGTCCTGATCGCTCGCTAGGTTTTTTTTGCAGCGCTACGATCAGATAGTCGCCGCCTACAGGGGAGTGTATTTTAGCTGTGTGCAAGTGTGCAATCACATGTGGAGCCGAGTGGTACAAAAAAAACTTTGTGCAGTTTCTGAGTTGCTCAGAACTTAATCAGCCACTACGATCACTTCAGACTGTTCGGGGACCGGAATTGACGTCAGGAGCCCTCCCTGCAAGCGCTTGGACACGCCTGCGATTTTCCAACCACTCCCTGAAAACGGTCAGTTGCCACCCACAAACGCCTTCTTCCTGTCAATCTCCTTGCGATCGGCTGTGCAAATGGATCCTTAGTAAAATCCATCACATAGCTACAATCCGCTTTGTACCTGCGCGACACGCCTGCGCATTGCTGTGCATGCGCACTTCTAACTTGATCGCAGCGCTGCAAAAAAACGATAGCGACCGATCAGGTCTGAATGACCCCGAGTGCCGTGGCTTTGCTCACTCCACAGACGTGTTTACCCCACATGCCCCTTGTGTGCCCTAAAGGCACCCATTGCCTAACGGACATGCTGCATACACAGCAACATGTTCCCCACTACACAACGTTGCTGTGCTACATAACTCCCTGCATACACCACTGCACTACAGTCCCCCTATACGCTACACTACTTTCCTGCACTACATCATGTCCTTCTGTATGCTGCAATATATTACTACACAACATTTCTGCACTATTATTACACTACATTACCCTATAATCCACACTGCATCCCCCTCATACACTGCACTACATCACGACTACACTACATTCCCCTCTTTATGCTGCACTACATCCCCCTCATATGCTGAACTACATCACAACATTATATCTCCCTCTATACAGTCCACTACACTAAATCACTGCAGTTCACTACAGATTAACATTATCATTATCCCTCCAGATAACTTCCCTGCTCCTCTGTCCTGTGTAGCTCCAAAAGGGTAGAATGAGGGGATCTGGTCAGGATCCCAGCAGTCAGGATGCCGGCTGTCAAAATTGCGATGCCGGAATCCCTACACTTGTCAGAATGTCGGCACCGGTTTTCTCCATCATGGAGAGGGTCAGTAACGGATTATAGTGGATTATAAATCTGAAATGTGTGGCGCCAGGAACTGAATCTAGTAATTACATCACCTGGCACCAGGAAGAGGAGAGCAACCGCGTAATACCCTCCCATTGTGCTGATATACAGGATTGAAGAGGAACTCTGTTCTGATCTTCAAGGAAGGATCTTAATATTTGAATATCTGACGATTTCATACAAAATTAACATTCAAATACTTATCTCGTAATACCCCGGACATCTGCATTTTGTGAACTGTCTACCGGTATCCCGATCACACTAGAAGAGGGGGGGAGGGGGGGGCAGGGGGAGGTTGGGTTTAGGATGTGGAGGGAGGGTTAGGCTGCGGGAACGGGTGGTTTTATATAGGCTGCGAGGAGGGGGGTTTAGGCTGCGGGAAAGGGGGGGGGTTAGGCATCTTATACAGTTGGATGCAGCGGTCGGTATTCTGACCGCCGGCATTTCAGCTCCCAACCCAGAATGAGGGCACAAGGAGGATTGAGTGGAAAGAGGGGGAGCAAATTAGAATTGGGGTGACAGGGTGGAGGAGAAGGAACAGGAGTGATCAGATTAGAATAGAGCGGCAGGTTAGAGGGGAGGAGTGTGGCACTGTAGAGGAGATTGCTATCCTAATTGCTATCCACTCCTAATTGCTATCCCTCCCGTGAACTTTCTCCTTAGCAGACAGGAGGCAGCGTCCCCTTGCTGGTTAAGTAATCCGCTATCGTACACCGGTGGCCGGGGAGAGCTTTGACACCATAAGGAACAGGCTCCTTACTCTCCCCGCGGCTGCTATGATGTTGCCATGGCAACCGCAGTGCGCCAGATGACCATGTTCCCGGGGGGGGGGGGGGTACTAGTGGGGGGGTTATATCTGTTTTTTTTTGTCTCCTCCACTCCAACAGCCGTCTCTCCCCTCGCCGCCCGCAGCCCCCACAAGATGTGTCTTTATTTGGAGATGCTGGAAAGCAGCGCAGCCGCCGCGCTCCTGCATGACTGACGCACACGGATCTGTGTCAGGCCAGCTCCCTACAGCAGCAGGTAAAGTCCTCGTGTTCTGCCTGATGCCGTGCTCCCGTGCGGAGCAGAGGGTGAGAGGAGGGACGGAGATCACACTCTAGTCTCCATGGTTTCCTCCCCTTCCTCTGCAGTTGGAGAAGGAGGCTGATTGACAGCACAGGACAGCGCTGCTGATTGGTCAGAGCGCGTCCTGATGGACCCAGCGGTTTTTTATTTTCGGGTCCCCACCATCAATTATCGGGTAAAATATGCGCTATAGCGCGTTTTTGCGAACACTGATCTGTATATTGTCCCCTTATATATTTGTAGATGTTGATCATGTCCCCTCTTAATCTCTTTTCCAGTGTAAACATGCCTAGTCTTGCAAGCCTTTCCTCGTATTCCAGCGTCTCCATACCCTAAATTAGTTTGGTCGGCCGCCTCTGAACCTTTTCTAGCTCCAGGATATCCTTTTTGTAGTATGGTGCCCAGAATTGAACACAGTATTCAAGGTGTGGCCTCACAAGTGATTTATATTACGGGAGTATAATACTCTCGTCCCTAGCATCAATTCCCCGTTTTATGCATGCTAATATCTTATTAACATTCCTTGCTGCAGTCCTACTTTGGGTACTACTGCTTAGTTTGCTGTCTATGAGGACACCTAAGTCCTTTTCCAGTACAGAATCCCCTAATTTTACCCCATTTAGTAGGTAGGTTATTTTTGTTCTTGTTACCACAGTGCATTACCTTACACTTGTCTGTATTGAAGCGCATTCTCCATTTCTCTGCCCAAGCTTCTAATTTAACTAAGTCATTCTGAAGCGACTCGGCATCCCCCTCCGCATTTATAACTTTACACAATTTGGTATCATCTGCAAAAATTGACACCATGCTCTCTAGACCTTCTGTTAGGTCGTTAATGAAAATATTGAACAATAGCGGTCCTAATACTGAGCCTTGCGGCACACCACTTAGCACTTCAGTCCAATTTGAAAAAGATCCATTAACCACAACGCGCTGCTCCCTATAATCTAACCAGTTTTTGACCCAAGTGCATATTGTGCTTCCTAGCCCTGTTTCTTGTAGATAAGTCTCATGTGTGGTACAGTGTCGAATGCTTTGGCAAAATCTAAAAAGATTCCATCCACCTCTTTACGCTGATCTAGATTTGCGCTTACTGTTTCATAAAAGCCAAGTAAGTTGGTTTGACAGGATCTGTCCTTCATAAACCCATGTTGATTCCTTTTAATGACCTTATTGACTTCAAGGAACTTCTGAATACTAGCTCTTAAAATACCTTCCAATACTTTCCCCACTATAGATGTAAGACTAACTGGTCTATAATTACCTGGTTCAGCTTTACTTCCCTTTTTGAATATAGGCACTACTTCCGCTATACGCCAGTCTTTGGGAACCTTACCTGATATTACTGAATCCTTAAAGATCAAAAATAGAGGTTTTGCAAGTTTAGAGTGAAGCTCCATTAGAACCCTTGGGTGAATACCATCGGGACCTGGTGACTTTTTAATCTTTAAATGTTTTAATCGGTCACAGACTACTTACTCGCTTAAATAAGTACCTATCAGTGGGATATTCTCATTATTGAGTTTGTGTTAGTCCCTGAATTGGGTCCTCTCTAGTAAATGCTGTTGAAAAAAACTAATTTAGTGTGTCCGCTATGTCATTATCATTTTTGCTTAAGACTCCCAACTTGTCTTTTAAAGGGTCTATACTGTCCTTCTTTAATCTCTTGCTATTAATGTATTTAAATAATTTTTTGTGATTCGGTTTGCTTTCCTTTGCTACTAGTTTTTCAGTTTCTACTTTAGCCTATCTTATTTCCTTTTTGCATATTTTTGTTACAGTCCTTATAGATAGCAAATAAATAAAGCAAATAAGATAAGCAAATAAAAAAGATTTATAGCAAATCTTGCTATAAAATGTTTTGCCAGTATTAACTGATTGTTCCATTTCATAGACCTACAAAGAGCATTTAGAAGGACAGAAGCACAAGAAAAAGGAGGGAGCACTAAGTTCTGCATCCTCTTCTCAGCCTAATTTAAAGGCGGTTCAAACACCATTCCATTGCAATCTCTGTGTTATATCGTGCACTGGAGCAGATGCCTATGCTGCACACATAAAAGGAGTCAAGCATCAGAAGGTAATCCTACTTATTGTACGTGGTATTTTGTTAAAAAAAAGGCCAGCCAATTATGTTAAACCTGGCACCTGAAAGTATGTAATGCACACATAGTTGCATGTCGCACATAATTTCCTTTTCCTCTAAACCAGGAGTACACAACCTTTTTCTAGTACGAGGCCACATAGGAGATCACACTCATTGAAGGGGCCACAGTGAAACTTCACTTGCTTATTCATGTAAAATACATTACTATTGAAAAGGCCTTTTAGCATTATTAAATGTCCCTAAAGAAACAGAAATGTGTGCAATGGTACAGAGCGGATGGTGCAACCATAGCATGGCTGTCGTCATCCCCCGTAACAACACATTTCCTCTGCTCTACAGCAACACCATCACAACCCCATAGCAACACAAGCTCCTGCACACTTCTACTGCTCTCCCCTCTTTGGCTCCACCTACTGTAGGGTCAGTAGCGGTGCTATCACAAACTTTCAATCCTGAGGATCTTAGAGAACAATTGGGCTTCATGTGACATAAGATTTAGGGTGATAGATATAGATATATATATATATATATATATATTTATATTTTATACATATTTTATACAATAGACTTTTAATAAAAGTGGACTTGTGTACTTTGCATGCAAAAGAGTGTTTAGCTCTGATTATGGTAATGAAAATTGCACAAAATTCTCAAGTTATCTTGTTGACATTCAAAATGTCAACAATCATAAAATCGACACCACAATATTGACAGTTATGATTTTTACTAAGTAGAAATGTTGACATGGAACATGTTCACATCTGCAGAATGTTGACTTTCACAATGTCAACGTGAAACGTCAGCTTTCTGCAGACAGTCACTGTTCGGTACAGGAGGGTAGGGTTTTGTATAGGCACTAAGGGGGAGGGTTAGGGGTGTTACCTCCAGAACTGCTGTAGGATGAACCTGAGGTCCTCATGATGACACTGCCAGCCCCGGAAGACACCGCTAGGAAACCAGGAACTTTGGCAACATTCTAATACTGTCAGTATGTCACCACTGTCTATTTGGGTAATGTTGACAAAATATACCACACCCATTAAATACATTCTTACCTGGCCTACATGCAGTGGCTCATTCTCTCAGAGGATAACTAGAGCAATGAGTTGGAAAGCACTTGGTGGCAATCTCGCAATATAATGAATACATCATCACTGATCGCGCTGAGGGAAAAAAATTGTGGGTCCCAGAGACCCCTCAAGAAAATAAATTGGGGTCCTATTCCACTGTTTCTGAGTCCCATCACATCTTATAAGGGGTAGCTTAGGCAGTGCTGGTGGCAGGAGCAGTCAAGGGGCGTAAGGGCTAGCAGCAGTTGGGTAGCGCTGGGGGAAGAAGCAGGGAGAAGTTGGGGTAGAGGTGAGTAAGGGCAAGCAGTGCTGGGGGAAAGGTAAATAGGTGGGGCAGTACTGGAGCAAGGAGGTGCTTAGCGACAGGCAGTGCTGGGGGCAGGGAGGGGATTAGGGGCAGACAGTGCTGGGAGTGTGGAGGTGGTAAGGGTAAATAGCAGCTGGGGCAGTACTGATGGGAGCAAGGTGGGGGTTAGGGGTAGGGAGGGGGTAATGGTAAATAGCATCTGGGGCAGTACTGGTCGGGGCAAGGAGGGGTTTAGAGGCAGGCAGTGCTAAAGGTAGGGAGGGGCAAAGCGTAGATAGCAGCTGGGGAAGTACTGGTGGGGGGGTTAGAGGCATGCAGTGCTGGGGGTAGGGAGGGTATATAACAGCTGGGGCAGTACTGTTGGGGGCAAGGAGGAGGTCAGGGGCAGGCAGAGCTGGGTGTAGGGAGGAGGTAAGGGTAGATAGCAGCTGGGGCAGTTCTGGGTGCAAGGAGGGGGTTAGGGGCAGGCAGTGCTGGAGGTAAGGAAGGGCTTGACAACTGCAGACTGATCCTCCGAGGATATACAAAGCCCAGTTAATACCATCTGATATACAAATGCTGCTGAAGGGAAAGACAATCCCACACTTCTGCACACAATTATTTTAATAGTAAACCAGGCTACATGTTTATGTTGGGAGGTATGACACTGGAAGTCAATTCACAGGTTCCACAAAGATTGCTACAGTGATAATGAGGAGACAACTCCAGTGCAGCACCAGTGTGGAATAGAGATAAGAGAACTCACCCCTGTCTGAGCTCCCCAGGACAGCACAGTCAGATGATGGACATGAAGTAATCACTTAGAATAGCGGTGTGTAACAGAAGCATGGTGAAGTGTGCGGCGCTGGTTAAAGCTGTACGGCCAGCCCTGGCACTGTGTGTGCGCACCACAGTCACTGCCCCCGGGCAGCAGTATAGTGCATAGTCTGGATTCCGTACAGCAGCAAGAGCGGTTACACAGCGCTGCGACAGGGCATGTCGGGAAAGGCAGGGGGACGCCGGTTGCTAGGATACCCCCCGTTACAGTGTTGCCCGGGGCAGTAGTCAGTCCGTGTAATGGGACGTAGAGGAGCGGGTCCCACCGTGCCCACTGACTGCTGCCTTACACCTACTACGTATACTGCTTTCCTTCATTAATAATGCACAGCAGGCGCCTGTAGGGAGTGACTGGGGGCCGGTGATGGAAGGCGGCATGTGCTCAGATGAGCGCGTCCTGTGGGACCCACTCATCTTCAAAACATGGGTCATCGTCACCTATTTTGGGGTAAAATACGTGTTTTTGCGAACACTGCATCAGTTTCCCAACTTCTGTCCTCAAGGCACATAAACAGTCCAGGTTTTAAAGATTGCCATACTTGAGTACAGGTGACTTTATTAGTGCAACCTAAAGGTCAGTGGAAAAAGGGGGACAGACAGCAAGCGTTAGAGACCCTTGGCAATTGGAAATTACAGTGTTGACATAGGACTATCCACATTAAAACAATCAACTACCCAATGGGAAAAATAACTAAGTGGAAGTTCTACCTGAGAGTATATAAAATGACTAATAGTAACCAAGAAAGAAAAGGATCTCTTCTATTAGGGGCATTCAATGTCTACAATTCTTACTTTTATTCAGTATGCATTAAAAGATTAAAGTTTATTCATGGAATTCAAAAACCTCAAAACAATGGTTTCCCAAAAAAGGTGCCACCTAGAAAAGTGAAGGAAAGGGAGGAAGATAAGAAAGGAAAACACAGTGAAAATATAGGGGGAGAAATAAAATGTGACACACAAGTACAGTGAATGAACACAATTATGTTTGACAACCACAGTAAAATGACAGAACTCGTTGCAAGTTAGAAAACAACATTCCAAAAGTGCCAGGTAATCACATGGCAAGTAGAAAATGTGTGCTTCCTATCACATAAAAAAAAGTGCACTACATTCATCAATTAAAGGAGAAACAATACTGCATGTCCTTAAAAACATAACTGACTATTTTATCCGCACAAAACTTCTCCGAAATTTAGTTTTATTACTTACTGAAGTTTAAAAAGTTTTTACAATTAAAATATTTTTTTTTTAAATATATATGTAGGGGGTATTGTACCCCCCCCAGTTATAATTCTATCCTTAATGCTGCTGCCGGTCTCGTCTTCCTCACCAAAAGTACTACATCCACCTCCCCGCTCCTGCAGGAGCTTCAATGGCTACCCTTCCCATTCAGAATCCAATTCAAGCTTCTCACACTCGCCTACAAAGCCCTCACCCACTCTTCTCCCTCTAACATCTCTGACCTTATCTCCCTTTACACTCCCACCTGTCCTCTTTGCTCTGCTAATGCACGTCATCTCTCATGACAACTGCTTATCTCCTCCCACTCCTACCTACAAGATTTTGCATATGCTGCTCCCTATCTCTGGAATTCTCAACCTCTCCCCATCCGACTCTCCACCTCTCTACAAAACTTCAAACAGGCTCTGAAGACCCATTTTCTCTGACGTCCTAGTGGATGCTGGGGACTCCGTAAGGACCAAGGGGAATAGACTGGCTCCGCAGGAGACTGGGCACTCTAAAGAAAGTTTAGGTACTATCTGGTGTGCACTGGCTCCTCCCTCTATGCCCCTCCTCCAGACCTCAGTTAGAATCTGTGCCCGGCCAGAGCTGGGTGCTCCTAGTGGGCTTTCCTGAGCCTGCTAGTTAAAGAAAGTATTTGTTAGGTTTTTTATTTTCAGTGAGCTTCTGCTGGCAACAGACTCACTGCTACGAGGGACCGAGGGGAGAGAAGCAAACGTACCTGTTCACAGCTAGGTTGCGCTTCTTAGGCTACTGGACACCATTAGCTCCAGAGGGTTCGAACACAGGCAGCTGTCCTCGATCGTCCGTTCCCGGAGCCGCGCCGCCGTCCCCCTCGCAGAGCCAGAAGAACAGAAGCATGAAATCGGCGGCTGAAGACTCCTGTCTTCATTTAAGGTAGCGCACAGCACCGCAGCTGTGCGCCATTGCTCCCACAGCACACCACACACTCCGGTCACTGTATGGTGCTGGGGGGGGGGGGGGGGGCCCTGGGCAGCAATTGAAGTACCTTTTGGCATTAACTACATATATTATACAGTCAGGCACTGTATATATGTAAAATCCCCCGCCATTTTTTCTCACACAGAAGCGGGACAGAAGCCTGCCGCTGAGGGGGCGGGGCCTTCTTCCTCAGCACACCAGCGCCATCTTCTCTTCACAGCTCCGCTGGAAGGACGCTCCCCAGGCTCTCCTCTGCAGTATCCTGATACAAGAAGGGTGAAAAGAGAGGGGGGGCACATAAATTTAGGCGCAAATTTGTATATACAGCAGCTACTGGGTAAACACTGAGTTGTAGTGTAATCCCTGGGTTATATAGCGCGGGGGTGTGTGCTGGCATACTCTCTCTGTCCAAAGGGCCTTATGGGGGAACTGTCTTCAAATAGAGCATCCCCTGTGTGTGTGGTGTCGGTACGCGTGTGTCGACATGTCTGAGGTAAAAGGCTCCCCTAAGGAGGAGATAGAGAAAATGTGTGAGAGGGTGTCTCCGTCGACAACGCCGACACCTGTTTGGATATGTGTAAGTGCTAAGGTGAGTTTATTGCACAAACGATTAGAGAACAGACAGGAAATCTACCTATGTCTGTCCCTATGTCACAGAGACCTTCAGAGTCTCACAGTGCTCACTATCCAAAATAATAAACACTGATATCAACACGGAGTTTGGCTCCAGTGTCGACTACGATAATGCAAAGTTACAGCCAAAATGGCTGAAAGGTATTCAATATATGAATATTGTAATAAAAGATGATTTGCATAACACTGATGACTCATTTGTCCCTGATACAAGGGTACACATGTTAAGGGGAAGAAAGCTGAGGTAAATTTCCCTCCTCTCATGAGGAAAAAGAGCAGGAATCTCCAGACAAGAAACTGCAGCTTCCCACAAGGAATTCTCAGGCAGTATCCTTTCCCCACTAGGGCCAGGATGTGATGGGAATCTTCCCCTAGGGTGTCACGTTTGCCCAGACGGTAGCACTAGCTGTTCTCAGGGATCCTGCAGATAGCGTGCACATTCTAGTACACTACTCAGACCGGCTATTGTGTCGGCATGGGTTTATAGCGCTGTGGCAGCGTGGACAGGTACCTTATCAGCATGGATTGAGACCCTAGTATGTATATGTGTGTGTGTATATGTATATATATATATATATATATTGAAGATGCTGTCTTAAGAGATAGATATATATCTCCTATATATTTGGCTACAACTGTGACTTTGTGCCTGCCTGTAATGCTGGGCGGAGTCACAGGGCTGGCCGGGGCGGACCCACCTACTTCTGACCAGTGCCCAGATGGAGAGCCACGCAATCCAGCCACCATCATCACAGGGAACCACCACTGGGCGGACACCCCACTCAGCACGGTACCACACACCCCTCCCTTGCTTTCCCCGCCACACACAGACGCTCACACCCCTAATGACACCTGCTAATCGCACCCCTCACCCCAACCACACTCCCCTAACCCCCCTCCCCAGCTCCCACCTGCAGCTTCTCACCACCCGCAACACGGGAGCCAGCCAAACCCCCCACCTCGAACCAACACTGGCAGCCTCCACTCACCCCCCTCCCCACCTTTCACATGCAGCCAGAGGACGGGCACCAAAGCAGCGCTGCAAATACCACCACCGCTGCCTGCCTCCGCCACCCTCCCTCCCCAGCAACCTCCTCCACTCTGTCAGCGCCCGCACCACGGAAACCTTCCGCACCCCGAACCCTAATTCAGCACTGGCGCACTCCGCTAACCCCCCTCCCCAGCTCCCACCCGCAGCACGGGAGCCGCCCGCTCGCCCCACCAACACTGGCAGCCTCCACTCACCTCCGTCCCCATCTCCCACCCGCAGCACGGGAGCCGCCCGCTCGCCCCACCAACACTGGCAGCCTCCACCCACCTCCGTCCCCAGCTCCCACCCGCAGCACGGGAGCCGCCCGGTCGCCCCACCAACACTGGCAGCCTCCACTCACCTCCGTCCCCAGCTCCCACCTCTCACATGCAGCCGGAGGACGGGACCCGAAACACCGCCGCAAATACCACCACCGCTGCCTGTCTCCGCCACCCTCCCTCCCCAGCAACCTCCTCCACTCTGTCAGCGCCCGCACCACGGCAACCTTCCGCACCCCGAACCCTAATTCAGCACTGGCGCACTCCGCTAACCCCCCTCCCCAGCTCCCACCCGCAGCACGGGAGCCGCCCGCTCGCCCCACCAACACTGGCAGCCTCCACTCACCTCCGTCCCCAGCTCCCACCCGCAGCACGGGAGCCGCCCGCTCGCCCCACCAACACTGGCAGCCTCCACCCACCTCCGTCCCCAGCTCCCACCCGCAGCACGGGAGCCGCCCGGTCGCCCCACCAACACTGGCAGCCTCCACTCACCTCCGTCCCCCGCTCCCACCTCTCACATGCAGCCGGAGGACGGGACCCGAAACACCGCCGCAAATACCACCACCGCTGCCTGTCTCTGCCACCCTCCCTCCCCAGCAACCTCCTCCACTCTGTCAGCGCCCGCACCACGGCAACCTTCCGCACCCCGAACCCTAATTCAGCACTGGCGCACTCCGCTAACCCCCCTCCCCAGCTCCCACCCGCAGCACGGGAGCCGCCCGATCGCCCCACCAACACTGGCAGCCTCCACTCACCTCCGTATCCAGCTCCCACCCGCAGCACGGGAGCCGCCCGCTCGCCCCACCAACACTGGCAGCCTCCACCCACCTCCGTCCCCAGCTCCCACCCGCAGCACGGGAGCCGCCCGGTCGCCCCACCAACACTGGCAGCCTCCACTCACCTCCGTCCCCAGCTCCCACCTCTCACATACAGCCGGAGGACGGGACCCGAAACACCGCCGCAAATACCACCACCGCTGCCTGTCTCCGCCACCCTCCCTCCCCAGCAACCTCCTCCACTCTGTCAGCTCCCGCACCACGGCAACCTTCCGCACCCTGAACGCTAATTCACCACAGGCGCACTCCAATAAACCCCCCTCCCCAGCTCCCACCTGCAGCCTCTCATCAATCCCAGCACTGGGCCTGCACGCACCCCCCAGATCCACCCACCACATCCACCCTCCGGTAACCACCCTCCCCAGCTCCCACCTCTAGCCTCTCATCACCAAGCGCATGGGGGCCACCCGCACCCCACCCCGCCTCATCCAGCCCCAGCTCCCACCTCCAGCCTGTCATCACCCGCAGCACGGGAAACACCCGCACCCCCCACCCCTACCCACCAAAGGCTGCCTCAGCTAACCGCCCTCTCCAAATCCCATCCCCACCCTCATCACCCGCAGCACGGGGGCCACCCTCACCAATGCTCCCTGCCTCCACCAACCCCCCTCCCCAGCTCCCACCTCCAGCCTGTCATCACCCGCACCACCGGGCCTGCCCGCACCCACCACCCCGACCCACCATAGCCAGCCTCTGCTAACCCCCTCCCCAGCTCCCACCTCCAGCCTGTCATCACCCACAACACGGGAGCCACCCGCACACCGACCCAACACAGCCAGCCTTCGCTAATCCCCCTCCCCAGCTTCTACCTCCAGCCTCTCGCATCACAGCACCACGGCAGCTGCCCGCACCCCCACTCACCACACCCACCCTCCCCTAACCCGCCTCCACAGCTCCCACCTCTCACATGAAGGCGGGGGACGGGAGACGCAATACACCTGCATCAACGCTGCCTGCCTCCACCACCCCACCTCCAGCCTCTCGCATGAAGCCTAGGACTGAAGGCCCAATACACCCGCACCACAATCCAGCACAGGCTGCCTCCGTAAACACAACTCCCCAGCGCCCACCTCCAGCCTCTCACATAAAACGCTGTTTGGAACCGCAGCACACACTCCTTCTGCATCCCCCCTGCACACCTCCCACATGTACACACTGCCCAGGAGACACAGCCAAAGGCTGCTGTGGACCAGACCAACACATTACTCTACATGCCGCACACAATCCCCACCTGCCTATTTACCAGCCCCCAGTGTCTGCTGCCCCCACAAACATATGTGCCTTAACCTACCTCTCCCCCCTCCACACACAAAACACCTTAACCATCTTGAATAAAACACCTCCCAAAAACCACCACTCCTGAAGTCATCACCCTCAGACAACTAGGGTCAACCAAACAATAAACACACCAACACTACATTTAACACACACAGCCACAACTACACAACCACCTCTCCACCACCCCACCACAATACCATCACCCACTCCCAATAACCCCATACCCGCAACAAATACAAAACCCCCTACACTCCTCCACCACATTACCCATATGACTAACTCACACTCCCCCTTCCCTTACCTTCCCTACCCTCCCATCTCTTCCCCTGCGCACACCAGAGCCCACAAAACAGTCCACCATCCACCCGGCCATCCTATGTACACCTCTTCCACCCATGCTAACAATGCAGACCAAACCCAACCTACACCCATTAATTCCAAACATTCTACCTACCCTTACGCCTCATACACCACCACCCACACCCTACACCCCCATCAATTCCCCCTTCAACATGCCATATATACAACCTACACCCCCTCACAAAATACCTGTCCACAAACCCTTTTCCCCCCTCCAATTATAACCACACAACACTCACATCATGTACACAACACTGTCTTCAGACCCTGCATAACATCCCCCCCAATCCACACCCCCCTTTCCCGAACAAGCTTCCTCCACATCCACACCACAGAATACCATCCCTCCCTGCATAACTACACTACCAGCACACTAACGTCACAAACAAATACCTACCCATCAACACAACCCCACCCACACATACAACTCACCCACCTTCAGTACACCCCCTGCACCACACATACACCACCCAGCCATTACCCCATGCACCTCACCACGCCAATCATCCCCATACAACAATCCCCACTCCACCTTCCAAAATTACAACACTACCCCAAATACCCTCCTTCATCACAACACACTTCCCATGTACAACTTCCCCACCCATCCCACCTTCTAACACCCTACAATGTCCTCCTATCCCCCACAAACACACATCCAACACATACAATTCCTCCTAGCACCTACACCATCCCTTAACCCTTGCCCTCTGTATACACAGTCACCAGACACCATCCACGGTTACGACCATGCATGCTCATTCACCCTTCCTACCATATTACCAACCCACATCCCTACCCTACTCACACACACACACACCAAACACATTACTTTGACCACCATCAACACTCCTAACACAACCCCCACTCTCCCTAACACACACATCCTCAAACCCTAACCACACCACAACACCCCCTAACAACTTATGACAATCCCAAAACACCCTCTTAACCCACCTACACACCCAACGTTCCTCCCTCACACACCCCCACATCCCTTACCCCTTCTACAGATCCATAAAGCCCCTACCAACCCTCACAACATCCACATCATTTACAATACCACCTCTGCACCAACATCCCCCTACACAATACAATTGTACAAACAACCATTCACCACACGCACCACCTACAACACCAACCCTCCACACACCCATTCAATACCTCACTCACAGGTCTACACCAACACACACACACACCTCCACATCACTACACCCATTCCCCTTTCACATTCAAACACACAATGTACACTGTTGCCCCACAGTCACACAACACACGCATGGCTAACACCCACAACCCCTAACATTAACATCCAACAAAAACGCTCACCCCATACTTGACACACAGCTTATTCCAATACACCACCGCTCCACCTATCCCTATACATCAACAAAACCATCACACTCCACCTACCCCACTCCCCAACACTAACTATACCACTACAAAGCCCCCCCATACCAACACTTTCCCCTCACAACTAGCCCACCCACAACCACAGCACCTTCATCAGCCTCCACAATACAACACACAATCCAACAATACTTAACACACACATCCTCCAACCCTCATGTATACCAACAACAATCCCCCACTACCCACCAAAAAATACCCTACACACCCCCTATGCCATAACCTCCCCACCCTCTAAAATCACATAACCCACAACCCTCTTTCCCTTACACACACACTCTCTCTCTCTCTCTCTCTCTCTCTCTCTCTCTCTCTCTCTCTCTCTCTCTCTCTCTCTCTCTCTCTCCCCTCGCCACCATTTACATACGGACCAGACCTAACCCTCTACCAATCACAACGTGTACCTTCCCCTTTCTCTGACGTCCTAGTGGATGCTGGGAACTCCGTAAGGACCATGGGGAATAGCGGCTCCGCTGGAGACTGGGCACAAAAGTAAAGCTTTATGACTACCTGGTGTGCACTGGCTCCTCCCCCTATGACCCTCCTCCAAGCCTCAGTTAGATTTTTGTGCCCGGCCGAGAAGGGTGCACACTAGGGGCTCTACTGAGCTTCTTAGTGAAAGTTTAGTTTTAGGTTTTTTATTTTCAGTGAGACCTGCTGGCAACAGGCTCACTGCATCGAGGGACTAAGGGGAGAAGAAGCGAACCTGCCTGCTTGCTGCCTGCTTGGGCTTCTTAGGCTACTGGACACCATTAGCTCCAGAGGGACCGAACACAGGCCCAGCCTCGGAGCTCGGTCCCAGAGCCGCGCCGCCGGCCCCCTTACAGAGCCAGAAGCAAGAAGAGGTCCGGAAAAATCGGCGGCAGAAGAAATCAGTCTTCAACAAGGTAGCGCACAGCACTGCAGCTGTGCGCCATTGTTGCTCAGGCACACTTCACACTTCGGTCACTGAGGGTGCAGGGCGCTAGGGGGGGGCGCCCTGAGCAGCAATGTAAGCACCTTGGCTGGCATAAATACACCACATATAACCCCCAGGGCTATATGGATGTATTTTAACCCCTGCTAGAACTCACCAAAAAGCGGGAGAAAAGGCCGCCGAGAAGAGGGCGGAGCCTATCTCCTCAGCACACGGGCGCCATTTTCCATCACAGCTCCGCTGGAAGGACGTCTCCCTGACTCTCCCCTGCAGTCCTGCACTACAGAAAAGGGTAAAAAAGAGAGGGGGGCACTAATTTGGCGCAGTTTTAATACTAACAGCAGCTATAAAGGGAAAAGCACATTTTATAGTGGTATTCCTGTCTATATATATATATATATATATATATATATATATATATATATATATATATATATATATATATATATATATATATATATATAGCGCTCTGGTGTGTGCTGGCATACTCTCCCTCTGTCTCCCCAAAGGGCTAGTGGGGTCCTGTCCTCTATCAGAGCATTCCCTGTGTGTGTGCGGTGTGTCGGTACGATTGTGTCGACATGTTTGAGGAGGAAAATGAGATGGAGGCGGAGCAATTGCCTATTATAGAGTTGTCACCCCCTAGGGAGTCGACACCTGAGTGGATGAGCTTATGGAAGGAATTGCGTGACAGTGTCATCTCTTTACGACAGACAGTTGACGACATGAGACAGCCGGCTACTCAGCTTGTGCCTGTCCAGGGGTCTCAAACGCCATCAGGGGCTTTAAAACGCCCGTTACCTCAAATGGCAGACATAGACACGGATACTGACTCCAGTGTCGATGATGAGACAAACGTGACTTCCACTAGGGCCACACGTTACATGATTGAAGCAATGAAAAATGTATTGCATATCTCTGATAATACAAGTACCACTAAAAAGGGTATTATGTTTGGTGAGAAAAAACTGCCTGTAGTTTTTCCTGTATCCGAGGAATTAAATGAAGTGTGTGATGAGGCGTGGGTTTCCCCCGATAAAAAACTGATAATTCCTAAAAGGTTTTCTCTGACGTCCTAGTGGATGCTGGGAACTCCGTAAGGACCATGGGGAATAACGGCTCCGCAGGAGACTGGGCACAAAAGTAAAGCTTTAGGACTACCTGGTGTGCACTGGCTCCTCCCCCTATGACCCTCCTCCAAGCCTCAGTTAGATTTTCGTGCCCGGCCGAGAAGGGTGCACACTAGGGGCTCTCCTGAGCTTCTTAGTGAAAGTTTAGTTTTAGGTTTTTTATTTTCAGTGAGACCTGCTGGCAACAGGCTCACTGCATCGAGGGACTAAGGGGAGAAGAAGCGAACCTGCCTGCTTGCAGCCAGCTTGGGCTTCTTGGCTACTGGACACCATTAGCTCCAGAGGGACCGAACACAGGCCCAGCCTCGGAGTCCGGTCCCAGAGCCGCGCCGCTGGCCCCCTTACAGAGCCAGAAGCAAGAAGAGGTCCGGAAAATCGGCGGCAGAAGACATCAGTCTTCACCAAGGTAGCGCACAGCACTGCAGCTGTGCGCCATTGCTCCTCATACACACCTCACACTGCAGTCACTGAGGGTGCAGGGCGCCGGGGGGGGGGGCGCCCTGAGCAGCAATAAAACACCTTGGCTGACAAACATACATCACATATAACCCCCAGGGCTATATGGATGTATTTTAACCCCTGCCAGAATCCATAAAAATGCGGGAGAAAAGTCAGCGAAAAAGGGGCGGAGCCTATCTCCTCAGCACACTTGCTCCATTTTCTCTCTCAGCTCCGTTGGAGGGAAGCTCCCTGGCTCTCCCCTGCAGTTACTACACTACAGAAAGGGGTTAAAAAAGAGAGGGGGGCACTAATTAGGCGCAGTATTAATAAAACAGCAGCTATAAGGGGAAAAACACTTCTATAAGGTTATCCCTGTGTATATATATATATATATATATATATATAGCGCTCTGGTGTGTGCTGGCATACTCTCCCTCTGTCTCCCCAAAGGGCTAGTGGGGTCCTGTCCTCTATCAGAGCATTCCCTGTGTGTGTGCTGTGTGTCGGTACGATTGTGTCGACATGTATGAGGAGGAAAATGGTGTGGAGGCGGAGCAATTGCCTGTAATGGAGATGTCACCCCCTAGGGAGTCGACACCTGAGTGGCTGAGCTTATGGAAGGAATTACGTGACAGTGTCAGCTCTTTACAAAAGATTGATGACATGAGACAGCCGGCTACTCAGCCTGTGCCTGTCCAGGTGTCTCAAAGACCATCAGGGGCTCTAAAACGCCCGTTACCTCAGATGGCAGATACAGACGCCGACACGGATACTGACTCCAGTGTCGACGATTAAGAGACGAATGTGACTTCCAGTAGGGCCACACGTTACATGATTGAGGCTATGGAAAATGTTTTACATATTTCTGATAATACAGGTTGAGTATCCCATATCCAAATATTCCGAAATACGGAATATTCCGAAATACGGACTTTTTTGAGTGAGAGTGAAATAGTGAAACCTTTGTTTTTTGATGGCTAAATGTACACAAACTTTGTTTAATACACAAAGTTATTAAAAATATTGTATGAAATGACCTTCAGGCTGTGTGTATAAGGTGTATATGAAACATAAATGAATTGTGTGAATGTAGACACACTTTGTTTAATGCACAAAGTTATAAAAAATATTGGCTAAAATGACCTTCAGGCTGTGTGTATAAGGTGTATATGACACATAAATGCATTCTGTGCTTAGATTAAGGTCCCGTCGCCATGATATCTCATTATGGTATGCAATTATTCCAAAATACGGAAAAATCCGATATCCAAAATACCTCTGGTCCCAAGCATTTTGGATAAGGGATACTCAACCTGTACCAGTACCACTAAAAAGGGTATTATGTTGGGTGAGAAAAAACTGCCGGTAGTTTTTCCTGCATCTGAGGAATTAAATGAAGTGTGTGATGATGCGTGGGTTTCCCCCGATAAAAACTGTTAATTCCTAAAAAGTTATTGGCATCATACCCCTTCCTGCCAGAGGATAGGGCACGTTGGGAAACACCCCCTAGGGTGGATAAAGCGCTCACACGCTTGTCTAAACAGGTGGCACTACCGTCCCTGGATACGGCCGCCCTTAAGGAACCTGCTGACAGAAAGCAGGAAAATATCCTAAAAATGTATATACACTCACACGGGTGTGATACTGCGACCAGCAATCGCCTCAGCCTGGATGTGCAGTGCTGGGGTGGCTTGGTCGGATTTCCTGACTGACAATATTGATACCCTAGATAGGGACAGTATATTACTGACTTTAGAGCATTTAAAAGATGCATTTCTATATATGCGTGATGCACAGAGGGATATTTGCCGACTGGCATCAAGAGTAAGTGCGCTGTCCATTTCTGCCAGAAGAGGGTTATGGACAAGACAGTGGTCAGGTGATGCTGATTCCAAAAGGCATATGGAAGTATTGCCTTATAAAAGGGAGGAGTTATTTGGGGTAGGTCTAACAGACCTGGTGGCCACGGCAACGGCTGGGAAATCCACATTTTTACCCCAGGTAGCCTCTCAACATAAGAAGACGCCGTATTATCAGGCGCAGTCCTTTAGGCCCCATAAGGGCAAGCGGGCAAAAGACTCATTTCTGCCCCGTGGCAGAGGGAGAGGAAAAAGGCTGCAGCAGAAGCCATTCACAAGCTGTATTCCCAGCAGGTGATAATCAAGGTACCCCTCCTACAACAGGGAAAGGGGTATTATTCCACGCTGTTTGTGGTACCGAAGCCGGACGGCTCGGTGAGACTTATTTTAAATCTGAAATCCTTGAACACTTACATACAAAGGTTCAAATTCAAGATGGAGTCACTCAGAGCGGTGATTGCGAACCTGGAAGAAGGGGATTATATGGTGTCTCTGGACATCAAGGATGCTTATCTCCATGTCCCAATTTACCCTTCTCACCAAGGGTACCTCAGGTTTGTGGTACAGAACTGTCACTATCAGTTTCAGACGCTGCCGTTTGGTTTGTCCACGGCACCCCGGGTCTTTACCATAGTAATGGCCGAAATGATGATACTCCTTCGAAGGAAGGGAGTTTTAGTTATCCCTTACTTGGACGATCTCCTGATAAGGGCAAGATCCAGGGAACAGTTGGTAGTCGGGGTAGCACTATCTCAAGTAGTGTTGCGGCAGCACGGTTGGATTCTCAGTATTCCAAAATCGCAGCTGATCCCGACGACACGTCTTCTATTCCTAGGGATGATCCTGGACACAGTCCAGAAAAAGGTGTTTCTCCCGGAGGAGAAAGCCAGGGAGTTATCCAAACTAGTCAGAAACCTCCTAAAACCAGGCCAAGTGTCAGTGCATCAGTGCACAAGGGTCCTGGGAAAAATGGTGGCTTCCTACGAAGCAATTCCATTCGGCAGATTCCACGCAAGAACTTTCCAGTGGGACCTGCTGGACAAATGGTCCGGATCGCATCTTCAGATGCATCAGCGGATAACCCTGTCACCAAAGACAAGGGTGTCTCTCCTGTGGTGGTTGCAGAGTGGTCATCTTCTAGAGGGCCGCAGATTCGGCATTCAGGACTGGGTCCTGGTGACCACGGATGCCAGCCTGCGAGGCTGGGGAGCAGTCACACAGGGAAGAAATTTCCAGGGCTTGTGGTCAAGCCTGGAGACATCACTTCACATAAATATTTTGGAGCTAAGGGCAATTTACAATGCCCTAAGCCAAGCAAGACCTCTGCTTCAAGGTCAGCCGGTGCTGATCCAGTCGGACAACATCACGGCAGTCGCCCACGTAAACAGACAGGGCGGCACAAGAAGCAGGAGGGCAATGGCAGAAGCTGCAAGGATTTTTCGCTGGGCGGAAAATCATGTGATAGCATTGTCAGCAGTGTTCATTCCGGGAGTGGACAACTGGGAAGCAGACTTCCTCAGCAGGCACGACCTCCACCCGGGAGAGTGGGGACTTCACCCAGAAGTCTTCCACATGATTGTAAACCGTTGGGAAAACCAAAGGTGGACATGATGGCGTCCCGCCTAAACAAAAAATTGGACAGGTATTGCGCCAGGTCAAGGGACCCTCAGGCAATAGCTGTGGACGCTCTGGTAACACCGTGGGTGTACCAGTCAGTGTATGTGTTCCCTCCTCCTCCTCTCATACCAAAAGTACTGAGAATTATAAGATGGAGGGGAGTAAAAACTATACTCGTGGCTCCGGATTGGCCAAGAAGGACTTGGTACCCGGAACTTCAAGAGATGCTCACGGAGGACCCGTGGCCTCTACCTCTAAGAAGGGACCTGCTCCAGCAAGGACCCTGTCTATTCCAAGACTTACCGCGGCTGCGTTTGACGGCAGGGCGGTTGAACGCCGGATCCTGAAGGAAAAAGGCATTCCGGATGAAGTCATCCCTACCCTGATCAAGCCAGGAAGGATGTAACCGCAAAGCATTATCACCGCATTTGACGAAAATATGTTGCGTGGTGCGAGGCCAGTAAGGCCCCGATGGAGGAATTTCAACTATGTCGATTCCTGCATTTCCTGTAAACAGGAGTGTCTATGGGCCTAAAATTGGGGTCCATTAAGGTTCAAATTTCGGCCCTGTCAATTTTCTTCCAGAAAGAACTAGCTTCAGTTCCTGAAGTTCAGACGTTTGTAAAAGGGGTACTGCATATACAGCCTCCTTTTGTGCCTCCAGTGGCACTTTGGGATCTCAATGTAGTTTTGGGGTTCCTAAAATCACATTGGTTTGAACCACTCACCACTGTGGACTTAAAATATCTCACATGGAAAGTGGTAATGCTGTTGGCCCTGGCTTCAGCCAGGCGTGTCTCAGAATTGGCGGCTTTATCCTATAAAAGCCCTTACCTAATTTTTCATACGGACAGGGCAGAATTGAGGACGAGTCCTCAATTTCTCCCTAAGGTGGTTTCAGCGTTTCACTTGAACCAGCCTATTGTGGTACCTGCGGCTACTAGTGACTTGGAGGACTCCAAGTTGTTGGACGTAGTCAGGGCCTTGAAAATGTTTCCAGGACGGCTGGAGTCAGAAAATCGGACTCGCTGTTTATCCTGTAAGCACCCAACAAGCTGGGTGCTCCTGCTTCTAAACAGACTATTGCTCGTTGGATTTGTAATACAATTCAGCTTGCACATTCTGTGGCAGGCCTGCCACAGCCAAAATCTGTAAAAGCCCATTCCACAAGGAAGGTGGGCTCATCTTGGGCGGCTGCCCGAGGGGTCTCGGATTAACAACTTTGTCGAGCAGCTACTTGGTCAGGGGAAAACACGTTTGCTAAATTCTACAAATTTGATACCCTGGCTGAGGAGGACCTGGAGTTCTCTCATTCGGTGCTGCAGAGTCATCCGCACTCTCCCGCCCGTTTGGGAGCTTTGGTATAATCCCCATGGTCCTTACGGAGTTCCCAGCATCCACTAGGACGTCAGAGAAAATAAGAATTTACTTACCGATAATTCTATTTCTCGTAGTCCGTAGTGGATGCTGGGCGCCCATCCCAAGTGCGGATTGTCTGCAATACTTGTACATAGTTATTGTTAACTAAATCGGGTTATTGTTGTGAGCCATCTATCCAGAGGCTCCTCTGTTATCATGCTGTTAACTGGGTTCAGATCACAAGTTGTACGGTGTGATTGGTGTGGCTGGTAGGAGTCTTACCCGGGATTCATAAATCCTTCCTTATTGTGTACGCTCGTCCGGGCACAGTATCCTAACTGAGGCTTGGAGGAGGGTCATAGGGGGAGGAGCCAGTGCACACCAGGTAGTCCTAAAGCTTTACTTTTGTGCCCAGTCTCCTGCGGAGCCGCTATTCCCCATGGTCCTTACGCAGTTCCCAACATCCACTACGGACTAAGTAAATTCTTATTATTGGCATCGTACCCTTTCCCGCCAGAGGATAGGGCACGTTGGGAAACACCCCCTAGGGTGGATAAAGCGCTCACACGCTTGTCTAAACAGGTAGCACTACCCTCTCCTGATACGGCCGCCCTAAAGGAACCTGCCGATAGAAAGCTGGAGAATATCCTAAAATGTATATACACTCACACGGGTGTTATACTGCGACCAGCAATCGCCTCAGCCTGGATGTGCAGTGTGGGCCTGGCGTGGTCGGATTCCCTGACTGAAAATATTGATACCCTAGATAGGGACAGTATATTACTGATTATAGAACATTTGAAGGATGCATTTCTATATATGCGTGATGCACAGAGGGATATTTGCCGACTGGCATCAAGAGTTAGCGCGCTGTCCATTTCTGCAAGAAGAGGTTTATGGACGCGGCAGTGGTCAGGTGATGCGGATTCTAAAAGGCACATGGAAGTATTGCCTTATAAGGGGGAGGAGTTATTTGGGGTAGGTCTATCAGACCTGGTAGCCACGGCAACTGCTGGAAAATCCACATTTTTACCCCAGGTAGCTTCTCAACCTAAGAAGACGCCGTATTATCAGGCGCAGTCCTTTCGGCCCCATAAGGGCAAGCGGGCAAAAGGCGCCTCATTTCTGCCCCGTGGCAGAGGGAGAGGAAAAAGGCTGCAACAAACAGCCAGTTCCCAGGAACAAAAGCCCTCTCCCGCCTCCGCAAAGTCCTCAGCATGACGCTGGGGCTTTACAAGCAGACTCAGGCACGGTGGGGGCCCGTCTCAAGAAGTTCAGTGCGCAGTGGGCCCACTCGCAAGTGGACCCCTGGATCCTTCAGGTGGTATCTCAGGGGTACAAATTGGAATTCGAGACGTCTCCCCCTCGCCGTTTTCTAAAGTCTGCTTTACCGACGTCTCCCTCAGACAGGGAGGCAGTATTGGAAGCCATTCACAAGCTGTATTCCCAGCAGGTGATAATCAAGGTCCCCCTCCTACAACAGGGAAAGGGGTACTATTCCACACTATTTGTGGTAACGAAGCCGGACGGCTCGGTGAGACCAATTTTAAACCTAAAATCCTTGAACACTTACATACAAAGGTTCAAATTCAAGATGGAGTCACTCAGAGCAGTGATTGCAAACCTGGAAGAAGGGGACTACATGGTGTCTCTGGACATCAAAGATGCTTACCTACATGTCCCAATTTACCCTTCTCACCAAGGGTACCTCAGGTTTGTGGTACAGAACTGTCACTATCAGTTTCAGACGCTGCCGTTTGGATTGTCCACGGCACCCCGGGTCTTTACCAAGGTAATGGCCGAAATGATGATACTCCTTCGAAGGAAGGGAGTTTTAGTTATCCCTTACTTGGACGATCTCCTGATAAGGGCAAGATCCAGGGAACAGTTGGAAGTCGGGGTAGCACTATCTCAGATAGTGCTGCGCCAGCACGGTTGGATTCTCAATATTCCAAAATCGCAGCTGATCCCGACGACACGACTTCTATTCCTAGGGATGATCCTGGACACAGTCCAGAAAAAGGTGTTGCTCCCGGAGGAGAAAGCCAGGGAGTTATCCGAACTAGTCAGAAATCTCCTAAAACCAGGCCAAGTCTCAGTGCATCAATGCACGAGGGTCCTGGGAAAGATGGTGGCTTCTTACGAAGCAATCCCATTCGGCAGATTCCACGCAAGAACCTTCCAGTGGGATCTGCTAGACAAATGGTCCGGGTCGCATCTTCAGATGCATCAGCGGATAATCTTGTAACCAAGGACAAGGGTGTCTCTCCTGTGGTGGTTGCAGAGTGCTCATCTTCTAGAGGGCCGCAGATTCGGCATTCAGGACTGGGTCCTGGTGACCACGGATGCCAGCCTGAGAGGCTGGGGAGCAGTCACACAGGGAAGAAATTTCCAGGGCTTGTGGTCAAGCCTGGAGACATCACTTCACATAAATATCCTGGAGCTAAGGGCCATCTACAATGCTCTAAGCCTAGCAAGACCTCTGCTTCAAGGTCAGCCGGTGCTGATCCAGTCAGACAACATCACGGCAGTCGCCCACGTAAACAGACAGGGCGGCACAAGAAGCAGGAGGGCAATGGCAGAAGTTGCAAGGATTCTTCGCTGGGCGGAAAATCATGTGATAGCACTGTCAGCAGTGTTCATTCCGGGAGTGGACAACTGGGAAGCAGACTTCCTCAGCAGACACGACCTCCACCCGGGAGAGTGGGGACTTCACCCAGAAGTCTTCCACATGATTGTGAACCGTTGGGAAAAACCAAAGGTGGACATGATGGCGTCCCGCCTCAACAAAAAACTAGACAGGTATTGCGCCAGGTCAAGGGACCCTCAGGCAATAGCTGTGGACGCTCTGGTAACACCGTGGGTGTACCAGTCAGTGTATGTGTTCCCTCCTCTGCCTCTCATACCCAAGGTACTGAGAATCATAAGAAGGAGAGGAGTAAGGACTATACTCGTGGCTCCGGATTGGCCAAGGAGGACTTGGTACCCGGAACTTCAAGAGATGCTCACAGAGGACCCGTGGCCTCTACCTCTAAGAAGGGACCTGCTCCAGCAGGGACCCTGTCTGTTCCAAGACTTACCGCGGCTGCGTTTGACGACAGGGCGGTTGAACGCCGGATCCTGAAGGAAAAAGGCATTCCGGATGAAGTCATCCCTACCCTGATCAAAGCCAGGAAGGATGTAACCGTACAGCATTATCACCGTATTTGGCGTAAATATGTTGCGTGGTGCGAGGCCAGGAAGGCCCCTACAGAGGAATTTCAACTGGGTCGTTTCCTGCATTTCCTGCAAACAGGACTGTCTATGGGCCTAAAATTAGGGTCCATTAAGGTTCAAATTTCGGCCCTGTCGATTTTCTTCCAGAAAGAACTGGCTTCAGTTCCTGAAGTTCAGACGTTTGTCAAGGGGGTACTGCATATACAGCCTCCTTTTGTGCCTCCAGTGGCACCTTGGGATCTCTGGGGTTCCTAAAATCACATTGGTTTGAACCACTCACCACTGTGGACTTAAAATATCTCACATGGAAAGTGGTAATGCTGTTGGCCCTGGCTTCAGCCAGGCGTGTCTCAGAATTGGCGGCTTTATCCTATAAAAGCCCTTACCTAATTTTTCATACGGACAGGGCAGAATTGAGGACTCGTCCTCAATTTCTCCCTAAGGTGGTTTCAGCGTTTCACTTGAACCAGCCTATTGTGGTACCTGCGGCTACTAGGGACTTGGAGGACTCCAAGTTGCTGGACGTAGTCAGGGCCCTGAAAATATATGTTTCCAGGACGGCTGGAGTCAGAAAATCTGACTCGCTGTTTATCCTGTATGCACCCAACAAGCTGGGTGCTCCTGCTTCTAAGCAGACTATTGCTCGTTGGATTTGTAGTACAATTCAGCTTGCACATTCTGTGGCAGGCCTGCCACAGCCAAAATCTGTTAAAAGCCCATTCCACAAGGAAGGTGGGCTCATCTTGGGCGGCTGCCCGAGGGGTCTCTGCTTTACAACTTTGCCGAGCAGCTACTTGGTCAGGGGCAAACACGTTTGCTAAATTCTACAAATTTGATACCCTGGCTGAGGAGGACCTGGAGTTCTCTCATTCGGTGCTGCAGAGTCATCCGCACTCTCCCGCCCGTTTGGGAGCTTTGGTATAATCCCCATGGTCCTTACGGAGTTCCCAGCATCCACTAGGACGTCAGAGAAAATAAGAATTTACTTACCGATAATTCTATTTCTCGTAGTCCGTAGTGGATGCTGGGCGCCCATCCCAAGTGCGGATTGTCTGCAATACTTGTACATAGTTATTGTTACAAAAATCGGGTTATTATTGTTGAGCCGTCTTTTCAGAGGCTCCTCTGTTATCATGCTGTTAACTGGGTTCAGATCACAGGTTGTACGGTGTGATTGGTGTGGCTGGTATGAGTCTTACCCGGGATTCAAAATCCTTCCTTATTGTGTACGCTCGTCCGGGCACAGTATCCTAACTGAGGCTTGGAGGAGGGTCATAGGGGGAAGAGCCAGTGCACACCAGGTAGTCCTAAAGCTTTACTTTTGTGCCCAGTCTCCTGCGGAGCCGCTATTCCCCATGGTCCTTACGGCGTTCCCAGCATCCACTACGGACTACGAGAAATAGAATTATCGGTAAGTAAATTCTTATTTTTTCTACATTTACCTCTACAACACACCTAGCATGCACAGCACCTTTTCACAAACACTTATCCACCACACACACCGCCGTAAACAGCAGTCCACAACAAAAACACTCACTACCTACAACACACGCACACACCCAGATGGACCCACCACTCCACCTCACTAGATATAAGCCATTTCACATGCAACAAACACACTACACCCAGTTGCCCCACAACCACAATGCAAATGCCTACCCACCACCCACAACACCTCACAATGTAATTCACAAAATAAACAAACCCCATACCTAACACAACACTTATACACATATCCGACCCCCCACCTACTTCCGCCCCTATACACATCCTTTCCCATCCCCCTGCAACACTCCCCACCCCTAACCTACACAATCCACACCCCAACTACACTCCACCCTTCAACAACACTATGCCTGTGTACGTCCACTGACCATACCACCTTCACACACCCTCACCCATCCCCCACACCACCACAAAACCCCCAAGGTCAACATCTCCTACCTCCTAGGCCAGCCCTAAGACGTCGCCCACTTGAAGTGCACTACCCCCCACCATAAAGTCTCAAAACAATTTTTCAGTTCGTGCCCCATCCACCATCTCACCCCTCTAGCAACCTGCATATACAGCAAACCCCACCCATCCTCACACAACCACGCATCCACCACCCACTCCATATCGGGAACCCACTGCACACACCACTTTCCCTTCACAACCAACACTCCACCAACCACACTACCTTCACCACCCTCCACAATCCACACAAAACCCCAACACCACCTATCACATACTTCCTCTACCCCTAACCATAAGCCAAACCTAGCCACTAACTAACTAAAAACAACCTCTTTTGGACACTAAAACCCCTCCGCCCACACCTCTCCAACACCCCTTCCTACTTCACACGGCACAGAGCACTTCCTCCACCCCCATTTACATGCCCCCCACAACTAACCCTTACCCACTCACAGCATGTGACTAACCTATGACGCAACATCCCCATCCACACAAACCTTTTACACACATCTATTCACCACACACACCTTTCTCTGACGTCCTAAGTGGATGCTGGGACTCCGTAAGGACCATGGGGAATAGCGGCTGCGCAGGAGACTGGGCACAACTAAAGAAAGCTTTAGGACTACCTGGTGTGCACTGGCTCCTCCCACTATGACCCTCCTCCAGACCTCAGTTAGAATCTTGTGCCCGGCTGAGCTGGATGCACACTAGGGGCTCTCCTGAGCTCCTAGAAAGAAAGTATATTTAGGTTTTTTATTTTACAGTGAGATCTGCTGGCAACAGACTCACTGCAGCGAGGGACTAAGGGGAGAAGAAGCGAACCTACCTAACAGGTGGTAGTTTGGGCTTCTTAGGCTACTGGACACCATTAGCTCCAGAGGGATCGACCGCAGGACCTGACCTTGGTGTTCGTTCCCGGAGCAGCACTGCCGGCCCCCTTACAGAACCAGAAGCAAGAAGTGTTACGGAAAATCGGCGGCAGAAGACTTCTGTCTTCAACAAGGTAGCGCACAGCTCTGCAGCTGTGCGCCATTGCTCCTCATGCACACCTCACACTCCGGTCACTGATGGGTGCAGGGCGCTGGGGGGAGGCGCCCTGAGGGCAATATAAGACACCTTGGCTGGCAAATCATCACAATATATAGTCCCAGGGCTATATATGTGATAAATTACCCCTGCCAGAATCCATAAAAAAGCGGGAGAAAAGTCAGCCGGAAAAGGGGCGGGGCTATCTCCCTCAGCACACTGGCGCCATTTTTTCTTCACAGTGCAGCTGGAAGACAGCTCCCCAGGCTCTCCCCTGTAGTTTTCAGGCTCAAAGGGTTAAAAAGAGAGGGGTGGCACTAAATTTAGGCGCAATGTATGTATACAAGCAGCTATTGGGGGAAAAATCACTCAGTTATAGTGTTAATCTCTGCATTATATAGCGCTCTGGTGTGTGCTGGCATACTCTCTCTCTGTCTCCCCAAAGGACTTTGTGGGGTCCTGTCCTCAGTCAGAGCATTCCCTGTGTGTGTGCGGTGTGTCGGTACGGCTGTGTCGACATGTTGGATGAGGAAGGTTACGTGGAGGCGGAGCAGAGGCCGTTAAATAGGATGTCGCCCCCTGTGGGGCCGACACCAGAGTGGATGGATAGGTGGAAGGTATTAACCGACAATGTCAACTCCTTACATAAAAGGCTGGATGACGTAACAGCTGTGGGACAGCCGGCTTCTCAGCCCGCGCCTGCCCAGGCGTCTCAAAGGCCATCAGGGGCTCAAAAGACGCCCGTTACTTCAGATGGCAGACACAGATGTCGACACGGAGTTTGACTCCAGTGTCGACGAGGTTGAGATATATACACAATCCACTAGGAACATCCGTTGCATGATCTCGGCAATGAAAAATGTGTTACACATTTCTGACATGAACCCAAGTACCACATAAAAGGGGTTTTATTTTTGGGGAGAAAAAGCAGCCAGTGTTTTGTTCCCCCATCAGATGAGTGAATGAAGTGTGTAAAGAAGCGTGGGTTTCCCCGATAAGAAACTGGTAATTTCTAAAAAGTTACTGATGGCGTACCCTTTCCCGCCAGAGGATAGGTCACGTTGGGAGATATCCCCTAGGGTGGATAAGGCGCTCACACGTTTGTCAAAAAAGGTGGCACTGCCGTCTTAGGATACGGCCACCTCGAAGGAGCCTGCTGATAAAAAGCAGGAGGCTATCCTGAAGTCTGTATTTACACACTCAGGTTCTATACTGAGACCTGCAATTGCCTCAGCATAAATAGTGCTGCTGCAGCGTGGTCTGATACCCTGTCAGATAATATTAATACCCTAGACAGGGATAATATTTTGCTAACATAGAGCATATTAAAGACGTCGTCTTATATATGAAGGATGCACAGAGGGATATTTGCCGGCTGGCATCCAGAATTAATGCAATGTCCATTCTGCCAGGAGGGTATTAGAAACCCGGCAGTGGACAGGTGATGCTGCCTTTAAAAGGCACATGGAGATTCTGCCTTATAAGGGTAAGGAATTGTTTGGGGATGGTCTCTGGGACCTCGTATCCACAGCAACAGCTGGGAAGAAATTTTTTTACCTCAGGTTTCCTCACAGCCAAAGAAAGCACCGTATTTTCAGGTACAGTCCTTTCGGCTTCAGAAAAGCAAGCGGGTCAAAGGCGCTTCCTTTCTGCACAGAGACAAGGGAAGAAGGAAAAAGCTGCACCAGACAGCCAGTTCCCAGGATCAAAAATCTTCCCCCGCTTCCTCTGAGTCCACCGCATGACGCTGGGGCTCCACAGGTGGAGACAGGTGCGGTGGGGGGCGCGTCTCGGGAACTTCAGGGACCAGTGGGCTTGCCCACAGGTGGATCCCTAGGTTCTGCAAGTAGTATCACAGGGATACAAGCTGGAGTTCGAGGCGACTCCCCCTCGCCGTTACCTCACATCAGCCTTGCCTGCTGCCCTCGGAGAAAGGAAGGTAGTACTGGCGGCAATTCACAAGCTGTACTTCCAGCAGGTGAAATCAAGGTACCCCTCCAACAATGCCGGGGTTACTATTCCAAAATGTGGTACCGAAACCAGACGGTTCGGTGAGACCCATTCTAAAATTGAAATCCTTGAACACTTATATACGAAGGTTCAAGTTCAAAATGGAATCGCTCAGGGCGATTATTGCAAGCCTGGAGAATTTCATGGTATCACTGGACATCAAGGATGCTTACCTGCATGTCCCTATTTACCCTCTTCACCAGGAGTACCTCAAAATTGTGGTACAGGATTGTCATTACCAATTCCAGACGTTGCCGTTGGTCTGTCCCCGGCACCGAGGTATTTACCAAGGTAATGGCCGAAATAATTATCCCGTACTTGGACGATCTCCTTATAAAGGCGAGGTCCAGGGAGCAGTTGTTCGTCGGTGTAGCACTATCTCGGGAAGTGCTACAACAGCACGGCTGGATTCTGAATACTCCAAAGTCGCAGCTGGTTCCTACGACGCGTCTACTGTTCCTGGGTATGGTTCTGGACACAGAACAGGATAAAAAGGGTTTTTTCCCGGAGGAGAAGTCCAAGGAGTTGTCTCTAGACAGAGACCTCCTAATACAAATACAGGTGTCGGTGCATCAATGCACGCGAGCCCTGGGAATGATGGTAGCTTCTTACGAAGAAATTCCATTCGCCAGGTCCCATGCAAGAATCTTCCAGTGGGATCTGTTGGACAAGTGGTCCGGGTCGCATCTTCAGATGCATCGGCGGATAACCCTGTCTCCAAGGGCCAGGGTGTCGCTGTTGTGGTGGCTGCAGAGTGCTCATCTTCTAGGGGGCCGCAGATTCGGCATACAGGACTGGGTCCTGGTGACCACGGATGCCAGCCTTCGAGGCTGGGGGGCAGTCACACAGGGAAGAAACTTCCAAGGCTATGGGAAAAGTCAGGAGATTTCCCTACACATAAATATTCTGGAACTAAGGGCATTTACAATGCCCTAAGTCAGGCTAGACCCTGCTTCAACACCGGCCGGTGCTGATCCAGTCAGACAACATCACGGCGGTCGCTCATGTAAACCGACAGGGTGGCACAAGAAGCAGGATGGCGATGGCAGAAGTCACAAGGATTCTCCGATGGGCGGAAAATCATGTGTTAGCACTGTCAGCAGTGTTCATTCCCGGAGTGGACAACTGAGAAGCAGACTTTCTCAGAAGACACGACCTCCACCCGGGAGAGTGGGGACTTCATCCAGAAGTCTTCCAAATGATTGTACACCGTTGGGAAAGGCCACAGGTGGACAGGATGGCGTCCCGCCTCAACAAAAAGCTACAAAGATATTGCGCCAGGTCAAGGGACCCTCAGGAGATAGCTGTGGACGCTCTGGTAACACCGTGGGTGTACCAGTCGGTGTATGTGTTCCCTTCTCTGCCTCTCTTACCCAGGGTAATGAGAATAATGAGAGGAGTAAGAACTATACTCATTGTTCCGGGTTGGCCAAGAAGAGCTTGGTACCCAGAACTCCAAGAAATGATCTCAGAGGACCCATGGCCTCTGCCGCTCAGACAGGACCTGCTGCAGCAGGGGGTCCTGTCTGTTCCAAGACGTTCCGCGGCTGCGTGTGACGGCATGGCGGTTGAACGCTGGATCCTGAAGGAAAATTTCATTCCGGAGGAAGTTATCCCTACGCTATTTAAAGCTAGGAAAGAAGTGAACGCAAACCATTATCACCGCATATGGCGGAAATATGTTGCGTACTGTGAGGCAGGAAGGCCCCAAAGGAGGAATTTCAGCTAGGTCGATTTCTGCACTTCCTACAGTCAGAGGTGACTATGGGCCTAAAATTGGGTTCCATTAAGGTCCAGATTTCGGCTCTATCGATTTTCTTCCAAAATAGAACTGGCTTCACTGCCTGAAGTTCAGACTTTTGTTAAGGGAGTGCTGCATAGTCAGCCCCCGTTTGTGCCTCCAGTGGCACCGTGGGATCTCAACGTGGTGTTGGATTTCCTGAAGTCGCATTGGGTTGAGCCACTTAAATCCATGGAGCTACAATACCTCACGTGGAAAGTGGTCATGCTGTGGGCCTTGGCGTCGGCCAGGCGTGTATCAGAATTGTCGGCTTTGTCATACAAAAGCCCTTATCTGTATTTTATATGGATAAGGCGGAATTGAGGACTCGTTCCCAATTCCTTCCTAAGGTGGTATCAGTTTTTCATGTGAACCAACCTATTGTGGTGCCTGCGGCTACTTGGGACTTGGAGGATTCCAAGTTTCTGGACGTAGTCAGGGCCCTGAAAAGTATGTTTCCAGGACGGCTGGAGTCAGGAAAACTGACTCGCTATTTATCCTGTATGCACCCAATAAGCTGGGTGCTCCTGCTTCTAAGCAGACTATTGCTCGCTGGATCTGTAGCACGATTCAACTTGCACATTCTGCGGCTGGACTGCCGCACCCTAAATCTGTGAAAGCCCATTCCACGAGGAAAGTGGGCTTTTCTTGGGCGGCTGCCCGAGGGGTCTCGGCTTTACAACTTTGCCGAGCTGTTACTTGGTCGGGTTCAAACATTTTTGCAAGTGTTTACAAGTTTGATACCCTGGCTGAGGAGGACCTAAAGTTTGCTCAATCGGTGCTGCATAGTCATCCGCACTCTCCCGCCCGTTTTGGAGCTTTGGTCCTTACGGAGTCCCAGCATCCACTTAGGACGTCAGAGAAAATAAGATTTTACTCACCGGTAAATCTATTTCTCGTAGTCCGTAGTGGATGCTGGGCGCCCATCCCAAGTGCAGATTGTCTGCAATACTTGTTTATAGTTATTGCCTAACTAAAGGGTTATTGTTGAGCGATCTGTTGAGAGGCTCAGTTATATTTCATACTGTTAACTGGGTATAGTATCACGAGTTATACGGTGTGATTGGTGTGGCTGGTATGAGTCTTACCCGGGATTCAAAATCCTTCCTTATTGTGTCAGCTCTTCAGACCTCAGTTAGGATACTGTGCCCGGGAGGAGGGTCATAGTGGGAGGAGCCAGTGCACACCAGGTAGTCCTAAAGCTTTCTTTAGTTGTGCCCAGTCTCCTGCGGAGCCGCTATTCCCCATGGTCCTTACGGAGTCCCAGCATCCACTACGGACTACGAGAAATAGATTTACCGGTGAGTAAAATCTTATTTTAACACCCCTCCCCAATAACAGGAACACGCTAGATCACACGGTCACAACAGCACCCCCACACACCACCTCACTGCAACCAGAACCTTTCACAATGAAATGAAACAATATTTGCTGGTGCTACCTTCAATAACAATACACCCACCTGTACAACACACACCCCACCCCACCCCACTCACAAGTACATCCCCCGCCCAAACAATTTTCTTACCCCACACCCACCTTCCCCACAACCATCACCACCTAACCCCACCCTGCACTTCAACACTACCTCACCCATTCACCTTTCCCACTCCCCCACACTCCCCTGCACACAACACTCCCCTACATAAGCTACCCCATCCACCGACACACACAGCATATGGACCTCCACCACTTATGGCACCGGCTGACACCCTACACCATACCCCTGACCACCCCACCCCATACATCAACCAAACAAAACACCTACAACCCACACAGACAACCCTCGCCCCTAGCAGACATCATGTACACTCACCCTCATACTTCCCTAATCTCTGCCAATTACATAAATACAATTTCCATACATTTGCCTCTCCTTCCGAAAACTTCCTCAACACAAATAACTAGCACCAGTAACCCTTTTTATGTACATAACATTAGATTGCTATGGATTTGGATGAGGATCCCGGATTACGGAAACAACGCAAAAACAAAGAGCGCCAGGCAAGATGGCGAGCCAAACAAAGCCAAGGCTTGCAAGGCACATTTACTGCTGATACGCCAGTACATCCCCAAACACAATCTCCAAAACATACTTTACCTAACCAAAGCTTTTTCATTTACATTTCATTTCCATCCTAATTCTCCACATCGTACCCTGCATACTCTTCACACACTCACAACCCCCTACACACCATTCACCATCACATTCCATTTTGCCATATAACATTTTACCAACACCAAAAGCCACATTCCACCACACTACATTTTACAACTACTATTCTACCCCTTCACCTTTATATAGGGGTTACGGGGGCGTAGCCCCTTACGACAGTGTGAAGAGCGCCCGCAGGGTGCGATGAATCACCTAGTGTGTGTGTGTATATGTATATATATATATATATATGTGTGTATATATATATATATATATGTATATATATATATATATATATATATATATATATATATGTATATATAACATGCCCAAAGAGACATGAGTATACTGGGTCCTAGAGTCAAAGCTATGTCGATTTCTGCTTGATGTGTCCTGTAGAATATGCAATGGACAGATGATGCCGACTTAAGAGGCATATGGAAGGCTGAGGATTGTGTGGAGAAAGGTTCTCGGACCTGGTCTCCACAGCTTTATATTCCTGCACAGCCTAGGAAAGCACGACATTATCAAATGCAGCCTTTCGAATAAATAAACAAGAAAGTCCGAGGTGCGTCCTTTCTTGCCGGAGGTGGCGGCAGCAGAGGAAAGAAGCTGCACAACACAGCTAGTTCCCAGGAACAGAAGTCCTCCCCGGCCTCTACAAAAATCCACCGCATGTCGCTGGGGCTCCACAGGCGGAGCTAGGCCCGGTGGGGGCACGCCTTCGTAAGTTCAGCCACAAGTGGGTTCACTCCCTGTTAGATCCCTGGGCAATAGATATTGTGTCTCAGGGATATAAGCTGGACTTTGAGAAGATGCCCCCTCACCGACGGCCCTGCCGGCTTCCCCCTACGAGAGGGAAACAGTGTTAACTGCAATTCACAAATTGTATCTTCAACAGGTGGTGGTCAAGGTACCCCTCCTTCAACAAGGAGGGGGTTATTATTCAACCATGTTGTAGTCCCGTAACCAGACGGTTCGGTTGGACCCATATAGAATTTAAAATCCCTGAACATATACCTGAAAAGGTTCAAGTTAAAGTTGGAATCGCTAGGAGCGGTTATTGTAAGCCTGAATGGTGACTCGGGACATAAAGGATGCATACCTTCATGTCCCGATTTATCCACCTCATCAGGCGTACCTCAGAATTACGGTACGGGATTGTCATTACCAATTTCAGAGGTTGCCGTTTGGTCTCTCCACGGCCTTGAGAATGTTCACCAAGGTAATGGCGGAAATGATGGTGCTCCTGCGGAAGCAAGGTGTCACTATTATCACGTACTTGGACGATCTCCTCATAAAAGCGAGATCAAGAGAGCAGTTGCTGAACAGCGTATCACTTTCTCCGGAAGTGTAACGGCAACACGGCTGCATTCTATATATTCCAAAGTCGCAGTTGGTTCTTACAACTCACCTGCCTCTCCTAGGCATGATCCTAGATACAGACCAGATAGAGAGAGCTCGGGACACTGGTCAGGAATCTATTAAAACCAAAACAGGGGTCAGTGCATCACTGCACTCGAGTCCTGGGAAGGAGGGTGGCGGCATACAAGGCCATTCCCTTCGGCAGGTTCCATACGAGGACCTTCCAATGGGACTTACTGGACAAGTGGTCCGGATCACATCTTCAGATGCATCGGTTAATCACCCTATCCCCCAGAGCCAGGGTGTGTCTCCTGTGGTGGCTGTAGAGTGCTCACCTTCTTGAAGGTCGCAGATTCGGCATTCAGGACTGGGTCCTGGTGACCACGGATGCAAGCCTCCGAGGGTGGGGGGCAGTCACACAGGGAAGAAATTTCCATGGGCTGTGGTCAAGTCAGGTGACTTGCCTTCACATCAACTAAGGGCCATATACAACGCCCTAAGTCAAGAGGAGATCCTGCTTTGCGACCAACCGGTTCTGATCCAGTCAGACCGCAGTGGCTCTTGTAAACCGCCAAGGCGGCACAAGGAGCAGGGTGGCGATGGTTGAAGCCACCAGAATTCTTCGCTGGGCGGAGAATCACGTAAGCGCACTGTCAGCAGTGTTCATTCCGGGAGTGGACAACTGGGAAGCAGACTTCCTCAGCAGACACGACCTCCACCCGGGAGAGTGGGGACTTCATCAGGAAGTTTTCACAGATTGCAAATTGGTGGGAACTGCCACAGGTGGACATGATGGCGTCCCGCCTCAACAAAAAGCTAAAAAGGTATTACGCCAGGTCAAGGGACCCTCAGGCGATAGCTGTGGACGCACTAGTAACACCGTGGGTGTTCCAGTCGCTCTATGCGTTTCCTCCTCTTCCTCTCATACCAAAGGTGCTGAGAATTGTAAGAAAAAGTAGTGAGAACAATATTCATTGCTACGGATTGGCCAAGAAGGACTTGGTACCTGGAACTGCAAGAAATGCTCACAGAGGACCCATGGCCTCTGCCTCTCAGACAGGACCTGTTACAACAGGGGTCCTGTCTGTTCCAAGACTTTCCGCGGCTGCGTTTAGCGGCATGGCGGTTGAATGCCAGATTTTAGCGGAAAAAGGCATTCCGGATGCAGTATTCCTACGCTGATAAAGGCTAGGAAGGGCGTGACAGCGAAGCATTATCACCGTATACGGCGAAAATATGTTGCTTGCTGTGAGGCCAGGAAGGCCCCTACAGAGGAATTCCAGCTGGGTCGATTCCTGCACTTCCTACAGTCAGGAGTTGACTATGGGCCTACAATTAGGGTCCATAAAGGTCCAGATTTCGTCCCTATCCAATTTCTTTCGAAAAGAACTGGCTTCACTGCCTGAGGTTCAGACGTTTGTTCAGGGAGTGCTGCATATTCAGCCCCCTTTTGTGCCACCAGTGGCACCTTGGGATCTTAACGTGGTGTTGAGTTTCCTGAAATCCCACTGGTTTGAGCCACTGAAGACCGTGGAGCTCAAGTATCTCACGTGGAAAGTGGTCATGCTGTTGGCCTTCGCTTCGGCTAGGCGTGTGTCAGAATTGGCGGCTTTGTCATGTAAAAGCCCCTACCTGGTTTTCCATATGGACAGGGCAGAATTGCGGACTCGTCCGAAATTCCTGCAAAAGGTGGTATCATCTTTTCATTTGAACCAACCTATTGTGGTGCCTGCGGCTACTCGTGACTTGGAGGACTCCAAGTGGTGGGACGTAGTCCGGGCTTTGATGATTTATGTATCTGGAACGGTTGGAGTCAGGAAAACTGACTCGCTGTTTATCCTGTGTGCATCCAACAAGCTGGGTGCTCCGGCTTCAAAGCAAACTATTGCTAGCTGGATCTGTAACACGATTCAGCAGGCTCATTCTGCGGCTGGGTTGCCGCATCCAAAATCAGTAAAAGCCCATTCCACAAGGAAGGTGGGTTCTTCTTGGGCGGCTGCCCGAGGGGTCTCGGCATTACAGCTTTGCCGAGCTGCTACTTGGTCGGGTTCAAACACATTTGCAAAATTCTATAAGTTTGATGCCCTGGCTGAGGAGGACCTTTGTGTTTGCCCATGCGGTGCTGCAGAGTCATCCGCACTCTCCCGCCCGTTTGGGAGCTTTGGTATAATCCCCATGGTCCTTACGGAGTCCCCAGCATCCACTAGGACGTCAGAGAAAATAAGAATTTACTCACCGGTAATTCTATTTCTCGTAGTCCGTAGTGGATGCTGGGCGCCCGTCCCAAGTGCGGACTTTCTGCAATACATGTATATAGTTATTGCTTAATAAAGGGTTTTCTCTATCGTCCTAGTGGATGCTGGGGTTCCTGAAAGGACCATGGGGAATAGCGGCTCCGCAGGAGACAGGGCACAAAAAGTAAAGCTTTTCCAGATCAGGTGGTGTGCACTGGCTCCTCCCCCTATGACCCTCCTCCAGACTCCAGTTAGATTTTTGTGCCCGGCCGAGAAGGGTGCAATCTAGGTGGCTCTCCTAAAGAGCTGCTTAGAAAAAGTTTAGCTTAGGTTTTTTATTTTACAGTGAGTCCTGCTGGCAACAGGATCACTGCAACGAGGGACTGAGGGGAGAAGAAGTGAACTCACCTGCGTGCAGGATGGATTGGCTTCTTGGCTACTGGACATCAGCTCCAGAGGGACGATCACAGGTACAGCCTGGATGGTCACCGGAGCCGCGCCGCCGGCCCCCTTGCAGATGCTGAAGTCAGAAGAGGTCCAGAATCGGCGGCTGAAGACTCCTGCAGTCTTCTAAAGGTAGCGCACAGCACTGCAGCTGTGCGCCATTTTCCTCTCAGCACACTTCACACGCAGTCACTGAGGGTGCAGGGCGCTGGGGGGGGGGCGCCCTGGGAGGCAAATGTAACCTATATAAAGGCTAAAAATACCTCACATATAGCCCCCAGAGGCTATATGGAGATATTTAACCCCTGCCTGGATTCACTAAATAGCGGGAGACGAGCCCGCCGGAAAAGGGGCGGGGCCTATCTCCTCAGCACACGGCGCCATTTCCTCTCACAGCTCCGCTGGTCAGGACGGCTCCCAGGTCTCTCCCCTGCACTGCACTACAGAAACAGGGTAAAACAGAGAGGGGGGGCAAATTTATGGCGATATTTTGATATATATAAAGCAGCTATAAGGGAGCACTTATTATAAGGCTATCCCTGTTATATATAGCGCTTTTGGTGTGTGCTGGCAAACTCTCCCTCTGTCTCCCCAAAGGGCTAGTGGGTCCTGTCTTCGTTAGGAGCATTCCCTGTGTGTCTGCTGTGTGTCGGTACGTGTGTGTCGACATGTATGAGGACGATATTGGTGTGGAGGCGGAGCATTTGCCAAATATGAGGATGTCACCCCCTAGGGAGTCGACACCAGAATGGATGCCTTTATTTATGGAACTACGGGATAGTGTCAACACGCTAAAGCAGTCGTTTGACGACATGAGACGGCCGGACAATCAATTAGTGCCTGTCCAGGCGACTCAAACACCGTCAGGGGCTGTGAAACGCCCTTTGCCTCAGTCGGTCGACACAGACCCAGACACAGGCACTGACTCCAGTGGTGACGGTGACGAATCAACCGTATTTTCCAGTAGGGCCACACGTTATATGATTTTGGCAATGAAGGAGGCGTTACATTTAGCTGATACTACAGGTACCACTAAACAGGGTATTATGTGGGGTGTGAAAAAACTACCTATAGTTTTTCCTGAATCAGAAGAATTAAATGACGTGTGTAATGAAGCGTGGGTTGCCCCTGATAAAAAGCTGATAATTTCAAAGAAATTATTGGCATTATACCCTTTCCCGCCAGAGGTTAGGGAGCGCTGGGAAACACCTCCTAGGGTGGACAAGGCGCTAACACGCTTATCTAAACAAGTGGCGTTACCCTCTCCTGAGACGGCCGCACTTAAAGATCCATCAGATAGGAGGATGGAAAATATCCAAAAAAGTATATACACACATGCAGGTGTTATACTACGACCAGCTATAGCGACTGCCTGGATGTGCAGTGCTGGGGTAGTTTGGTCAGAGTCCCTGATTGAAAATATTGATACCCTGGACAGGGACAATATTTTACTGTCGTTAGAACAAATAAAGGATGCATTTCTTTATATGCGTGATGCACAGAGGGATATCTGCACACTGGCATCACGGGTAAGTGCTATGTCCATTTCGGCCAGAAGAGCTTTATGGACGCGACAGTGGACAGGCGATGCGGATTCAAAACGACATATGGAAGTTTTGCCGTATAAAGGGGAGGAGTTATTTGGAGTCGGTCTATCAGATTTGGTGGCCACGGCTACAGCCGGGAAATCCACCTTTCTACCTCAAGTCACTCCCCAACAGAAAAAGGCACCGACTTTTCAACCGCAGCCCTTTCGTTCCTTTAAAAATAAGAGAGCAAAGGGCTATTCATATCTGCCACGAGGCAGAGGTCGAGGGAAGAGACAGCAACAGGCAGCTCCTTCCCAGGAACAGAAGCCTTCCCCGGCTTCTACAAAAGCCTCAGCATGACGCTGGGGCTTCTCAAGCGGACTCGGGGACGGTGGGTGGTCGTCTCAAAAATTACAGCGCGCAGTGGGCTCACTCGCAGGTAGATCCCTGGATCCTGCAGATAATATCTCAGGGGTACAGGTTGGAATTAGAGACAGATCCACCTCGCCGTTTCCTGAAGTCTGCTTTACCAACGTCCCCCTCCGAAAGGGAGACGGTTTTGGAAGCCATTCACAAGCTGTACTCTCAGCAGGTGATAGTCAAGGTACCTCTTCTACAACAAGGGAAGGGGTATTATTCCACTCTTTTTGTGGTACCGAAGCCGGATGGCTCGGTAAGGCCTATTCTAAATCTGAAGTCCTTGAACCTGTACATAAAGAAGTTCAAGTTCAAGATGGAGTCACTCAGAGCAGTGATAGCGAACCTAGAAGAGGGGGACTTTATGGTATCCTTGGACATCAAGGATGCGTATCTCCACGTTCCAATTTACCCCTCACACCAGGGGTACCTCAGGTTCGTTGTACAAAACTGTCACTATCAGTTTCAGACGCTGCCGTTCGGATTGTCCACGGCACCTCGGGTCTTTACAAAGGTAATGGCCGAGATGATGATTCTTCTTCGAAGAAAAGGCGTATTAATTATCCCATACTTGGACGATCTCCTAATAAGGGCAAGGTCCAGAGAACAGCTAGAGATGGGATTAGCACTGTCGCAAGAAGTGCTAAAACAGCACGGGTGGATTCTGAATATTCCAAAATCCCAGTTAATGCCGACAACTCGTCTGCTGTTCCTAGGGATGATTCTGGACACGGTTCAGAAAAAGGTTTTTCTCCCGGAGAAGAAAGCCAAGGAGTTATCCGAGCTTGTCAGGAACCTCCTAAAACCAGGAAAGGTGTCTGTACATCAATGCACAAGAGTCCTGGGAAAAATGGTGGCTTCTTACGAAGCAATTCCATTCGGCAGATTCCACGCAAGAATTTTCCAAAGGGATCTGTTGGACAAATGGTCAGGGTCGCATCTTCAGATGCACCTGCGGATAACCCTGTCTCCAAGGACAAGGGTGTCTCTTCTGTGGTGGTAGCAGAGTGCTCATCTATTGGAGGGCCGCAGATTCGGCATACAGGATTGGATCCTGGTGACCACGGACGCCAGCCTGAGAGGCTGGGGAGCAGTCACACAAGGAAGAAACTTCCAGGGAGTATGGACGAGCCTGGAAACGTCTCTTCACATAAACATTCTGGAACTAAGAGCAATATACAATGCTCTAAGCCAGGCAGAACCTCTGCTTCAGGGAAAACCGGTGTTGATCCAGTCGGACAACATCACGGCAGTCGCCCATGTGAACAGACAGGGCGGCACAAGAAGCAGGAGTGCAATGGCAGAAGCTGCAAGGATTCTTCGCTGGGCAGAGAATCATGTGATAGCACTGTCAGCAGTGTTCATCCCGGGAGTGGACAACTGGGAAGCAGACTTCCTCAGCAGACACGATCTTCACCCGGGAGAGTGGGGACTTCATCCAGAAGTCTTCCACTTGCTGGTAACCCGTTGGGAAAGACCAATGGTGGACATGATGGCGTCTCGCCTCAACAAAAAACTGGACAGGTATTGCGCCAGGTCAAGAGATCCGCAGGCAATAGCTGTGGACGCGCTGGTAACGCCTTGGGTGTACCAGTCGGTGTATGTGTTTCCTCCTCTGCCTCTCATACCAAAAGTATTGAGAATTATACGGCAAAGAGGCGTAAGGACGATACTAGTGGTTCCGGATTGGCCAAGAAGGACTTGGTACCCGGAACTTCAAGAGATGATCACGGAAGATCCGTGGCCTCTACCTCTAAGGAGGGACTTGCTTCAGCAGGGTCCCTGTCTGTTTCAAGACTTACCGCGGCTGCGTTTGACGGCATGGCGGTTGAACGCCGGATCCTAAAGGAAAAAGGCATGCCGGAAGAAGTCATTCCTACTTTGATTAAAGCAAGGAAGGAAGTAACCGTGCAACATTATCACCGAATTTGGCGAAAATATGTTGCGTGGTGCGAAGATCGGAGTGCTCCGACGGAGGAATTTCAACTGGGTCGATTCCTACATTTCCTGCAATCAGGATTGTCTATGGGTCTCAAATTGGGATCTATTAAGGTTCAAATTTCGGCCCTGTCGATTTTCTTTCAAAAAGAATTGGCTTCAGTCCCTGAAGTCCAGACCTTTGTTAAGGGAGTGCTACATATACAGCCTCCTGTGGTGCCTCCAGTGGCACCGTGGGATCTCAATGTGGTTTTGGACTTTCTAAAATCTCATTGGTTTGAACCACTAAAGAAGGTGGATTTGAAATATCTCACATGGAAAGTGACCATGCTTCTAGCCCTGGCTTCGGCCAGGAGAGTGTCAGAACTGGCAGCTTTATCTTACAAAAGCCCATATCTGATTTTCCATTCGGACAGGGCAGAACTGCGGACTCGTCCGCATTTTCTCCCTAAGGTGGTGTCTGCATTTCATCTGAACCAGCCTATTGTAGTGCCTGCGGCTACAAGTGACTTGGAGGACTCCAAGTTACTGGGCGTTGTCAGAGCATTAAAAATATATATTGCAAGGACAGCTGGAGTCAGAAAATCTGACTCGTTGTTTATATTGTATGCACCCAACAAGATGGGTGCTCCTGCGTCTAAGCAGACGATTGCTCGTTGGATCTGTAGCACAATCCAACTTGCACATTCTGTGGCAGGCCTGCCACAGCCTAAATCTGTAAAGGCCCACTCCACAAGGAAGGTGGGCTCATCTTGGGCGGCTGCCCGAGGGGTCTCGGCATTACAACTTTGCCGAGCAGCTACGTGGTCAGGGGAGAACACGTTTGTAAAATTTTACAAATTTGATACTCTGGCTAAGGAGGACCTGGAGTTCTCTCATTCGGTGCTGCAGAGTCATCCGCACTCTCCCGCCCGTTTGGGAGCTTTGGTATAATCCCCATGGTCCTTTCAGGAACCCCAGCATCCACTAGGACGATAGAGAAAATAAGATTTTACTTACCGATAAATCTATTTCTCGGAGTCCGTAGTGGATGCTGGGCGCCCATCCCAAGTGCGGATTATCTGCAATAATTGTACATAGTTATTGTTAACTAATTCGGGTTATTGTTGAAGGAAGCCATCTTTCAGAGGCTCCGCTGTTATCATACTGTTAACTGGGTTTAGATCACAAGTTGTACGGTGTGATTGGTGTGGCTGGTATGAGTCTTACCCGGGATTCAAAATCCTTCCTTATTGTGTACGCTCGTCCGGGCACAGTACCTAACTGGAGTCTGGAGGAGGGTCATAGGGGGAGGAGCCAGTGCACACCACCTGATCTGGAAAAGCTTTACTTTTTGTGCCTTGTCTCCTGCGGAGCCGCTATTCCCCATGGTCCTTTCAGGAACCCCAGCATCCACTACGGACTCCGAGAAATAGATTTATCGGTAAGTAAAATCTTATTATTATGTGGCATCCTTTTGAGTGATGCTCAGTTGTTCATACTGTCAACTGGGTAAGGTTATCACAAGTTGTACGGTGTGATTGGTGTGGCTGGTATGAGTCTTACCCTGGATTACAAATCCTTTTCTTGTAATGTCAGCTCTTCCGGGCACAGTTTCCTTAACTGAGGTCTGGAGGAGGGGCATAGAGGGAGGAGCCAGTGCACACCAGATGGTACCTAATCTTTCTTTAGAGTGCCCAGTCTCCTGCGGAGCCAGTCTATTCCCCATGGTCCTTACGGAGTTCCCAGCATCCACTACGGACTACTAGAAATAGAATTACCGGTGAGTAAATTCTTATTATTTCACCAAAGCCAGCCAACTCTCCTAACAGTCTACTCCTTCTGTGTCACATGGTCTGTTAGCCCTTCACCTTTTAGATTGTAAGCTTGCAGGAGCAGAGCCGCCTTTCGTCATGTGCCTTTCCTTTTCTTACTTACACTATCTTTTTTTTTTTTTTTTTAAATCAAGTACTTTTTTTTATTTGTTTTTTTGACATTTATACATAACTCAAAACAAACATCAGCATTCTATTGACTGTAACAATTGCCATCAATAAAATTATATATGTTAAAGTTCAACATGTAGTGTGCGTCAATTATATTCACTTAGGGTTTCTTATCAAACGATATCTGTGTAAAGAAGGACTAGGTGTCCAGTGTCGGTCTGGCCAGCCTTGTGCTGCACCAGCGGTCCCACTTCTCTGTGAATTGAGAGGAGGAACCCCTTATCTTATACATATATCTCTCGTGTCATATTACTGAATTTACTAACGCCCTCCACTGCTCCACCCTAGGCATGTCAGCTGAGAACCAAACCCTGGCAATGACAACCCTCGCCAGCGTAGTAAGACACAGGACATACCTGTACATTACCACAGAGTGTGTTTCCTCAAGATCTAATCCAAACAGGCATAGGCCGGGGTCTAACACGGGGAGGGATGGGGCAGTCATGGTTATATCACCCCATACCTTACACCAGAAAAGGGAAATTGCAGGGCAGTCCCATAACAAATGCCAGAATCCGGCATCGGTCTCCCGGCATCTGGGGCAGCAAGCGTTATCTCTAAGACCAGCCTTCTGCATAGTGACAGGAGTTCGATACACCCTGTGCAGAATGTAAAAAAAGACTTGTTTATATCGTATACATGGCGTAGTATATTTAATGGAGCCCAGGATCTGGATCCACTGCTCCTGGGATAGAGGTCCCAAATCAGTCTCCCATTTGATGCGAAGTGTATTCAAATGATCATGACCATATTTGTTATTCAAAGCAGTATATATGACAGATATTTTTCCCCTTCGACTAAGAGAAGTGAGCAACGACTTAACGGGTGAATCTGCAATTGGAGGTGGGCCGTGAGGAAACTGGGTCTGCACAGCATGTCTAAGTTGAAAGTACCGAAACAAGGCAGTATTAGGTATATCAAATTCGAGTTTCAATTGCTGAAAAGACTTGAGCACTCCATCTTGGTAGAGTTGTTTTAGAGATATTACACCCTTAGTTATCCAAATATTATCTGGAGATATCTTGTACAGCTCTGAATAGGTACTATTAAACCATAGCGGAGTATTGGCATCTTGCCCCTCCCAATCATATAGAGTATGTGCATAGCGCCAGATTAGCAAGGCTTGGCGTAACAAGGGAGGCAAACCAGAAGCCGCACGGCCAGAAAGAAGGAGTTGAAGAGGAGAAAAGGAGAAAGCAGGAGAGCACCTCGCCCGCTCAGCCAGAAGACCCCCCATTGTTGGATCCAAGGAATCTCCAGTCCATTCACCAAGCTGGGACATTTGTGCTGCTACGTAATATAGTCTCAAATTGGGAAGACTCGCACCCCCCGAGAGTTGTGGTCTACTCAGCGTTTTAATAGAGACTCTTGCTGGTTTATTACCCCATATAAATGAGGACATAACGCCCTCAATTACAGTGAAGACTTTTTTCGGGAGGTAAACCGGAGAGTTATGTAGGGCATATAGGAACTTTGGCTGCATTATCATTTTGAATAAATTAACCCGACCCAGGATAGACAGTGGTAGCTTTTTCCAGCTATGAGCCCTTTCTTTAAATAACATCGTAATGGGGTCGATATTTTGGGCCACATAGCTACGTGCCATAGGGGTGATCCAGATACCCAAGTATTTAAACCGCAGCGTCCACTGCAAGGGGTACGCCCCCCGGGTATTTTCAGGGAGAAAACCAGACAAGGGAAAAATATGCGATTTATCCCAGTTGATCAGTAAACCAGAAAATACTCCAAATTCCTCCACTACCCGCAGCAAAGCCTGCAAGGAGTCCTCAGAGTCCTGCAAGAAAAGGAGCATATCGTCTGCATACAGGGCCACAACATCCACATGATCCCCAACCTTAATACCCCTAATCTCGTCATTAGATCGCAGCAAGGCGGCCAACGGTTCCACGGCAATAGCGAACAGCGCAGGGGATAGGGGGCAACCCTGTCGAGTGCCCCTCTCCAACGCAAACATCTCCGACGTGAAACCATTGGCCGTCACACGGGCCACAGGCAAAAAATACAATAACTGGAGAAATTTAATAAAACGAGGGCCAAAAGCAAACTTCTCCAGTACCCCCCACAAATATGTCCACTCCACTGAGTCGAATGCTTTGGCTGCATCTAGAGACACCACCACCGCATCCAACTCCCCCAGATCACGCCTCTGCAGATGACAAAACAGTCTACGTAAATTTTGGGCAGTTGATTTACCTGGCATAAATCCCGTCTGGTCCGGGTGAATGATTGTTGTAATAACTAAGTTCAATCTAGATGCCAAGATCTTTGCTAGTATCTTGACATCCGTATTGAGGAGGGAAATAGGTCTGTAAGATTCGGGGCGTAGGGGGTCTTTCCCCGGTTTCAGCAAGACAATTATATTTGCCTCAGCCATAGAGCGAGGGAGAGTCCCGCCCTCCAACAATAGGTCAAATAATTGTAAAAGATAGGGGGCAAAAAAGCTGCTAAATTTCTTATAGACTTCACCCGGAAGTCCATCACAACCCGGTGCCTTAGACGCTGGGAGGGACAGGATCGCAGCGTTCACCTCCTCCAGAGTAATTGGTGCATCTAGAGCCCCAGAGTCTTCCCGGGACAGACAGGGCAAATCCAACCGAGCCAAATAGTCCCTCAATTGATCATTGGAGTAAGTGGCTCGGGATGTATATAGCGAGGAATAGTAACTACGAAATGTCTCAGACACCGCCGAGCCAGAGTAACACATTTGGTTGTCAGAGTTCCTCACGCATTGAATCATTGTTCTAGTAGATTCTGACCGAGCCAGAAAAGCTAAATAACTGCCATTCATCTCCGCCTGAAAATAGTGTGCATGTCCCGCAAAAAGGAGTCTACGCCTGGACTTCTCAAATAAGCAATCGGACCACTCTACTTGCGCGTCTCGCCACAACAGTTCATCAGAACGTAAATGGGTAGCTATATATTGGGATTCCAATTGCTGACATAGGGCCTCCAGTCTTATTTCCTCCTTTTTACTAGATAATTTAACCTCAGATATTCGTTTTATAAAGGAGCCCCGCTGGAACGCTTTGAAAGCGTCATGTTTGACCGCCAGTTCGGTGCAAGACGGATTACAAACCTGGAACCCCTCCCAGGCATCCACCAAATCCGCACCCTCCCCTATTAAGGTTAACCAGAAGGGATTAAGTTTCCACATTTTTGCACCGCGCTCCCAACCAACACTAACTGTAAGTGATACAGGAGAGTGATCCGATATACCCCTAGGAAGACAGTCCACCGCCAACACATCGGGACAAGTCAGGAGAAATCAAGATCAAATCAATGCGAGAGAAGGCATGGTAGGTAGCGGAGTGGCAGGAGAACTGAGTAGCCGTGGGATTGCGACTCCTCCATACATCCACCAACCCCAGTTCCCCCACCAGTCGTGCAAATGGAGTAGGGGATACAGAAGGGGAGGGAGAAGCAACCGACTCTCTCCATCTGTCCAGGGCATGATCCATCACATTGTTAAAATCCCCCAAGCATATCACTGGGGTAGCAGGGGATTGGGCTAGAAATCGGGCAGCATGACGCAGAACCTCATTGTTATATGGCGGGGGAACATAGACAGCCAAAATGTGGAATAGTCTACGATTAATATGTGCGCGCAAGAACACGTATCTGCCATATTGATCTGTTTCACAGACGTCTAGGTGAAATTGTATAGATTTTCTAATTAGTACAGAGACACCCCTAGCGCTACCTGAGAAAGTGGAGTGGTAAACATGACTAATCCAGGGTTTCTTAAGTGCCAACACCCTACTTCCAAACAAATGGGTTTCAGAAAGACAAATTATGTCTGCCTGGTATTTTTTAACCTGAGTCAAGATCAACGATCTCTTAATCTTTTCGTTCAAACCCCTGACGTTCCAGCTGAGCAGACGAAGCCCCTTAGAAACAGCAGACATAGAAAGTAGGTGAGAAAAGGGTGGCAGGATATAAAAGAGAGACAAATATCAGAGCCCGGGTCGCAGAGCAGTGCAGGCCGTGAATAGGGACACCCAGTCCCCCCATGTCCCTGGAAACAGAGGAAATCAAAGCAATATCGTTCGCAAACATCGCAGCATAACAGAGCGCACACATAAGCCAAAATTGATGGCATGAAAAAAAACAAACTAACCCCCCCCACACCCACCCTGTATCACCTTGGAAACTTAAGGTATACCTGGATCCCATAACTCCCACCAAATTAACTAAACTAAGGGATAGGGGCCTAACCAAGAACCCAAAGTAAAGCCCCTACACTATCTTCGGCATAGGCTCTCCACAGAATACCGATAGAAGTAGTGCCCTAACCCTGAAAAAACATATCTAGCAGCGTACCCCAACATAAAAAAAAATAAAAATAAAAAAAGGGGGAAAACACGAGAACCAACATCGATATTAGGCTGCCCAACATTGCCCCATCAAAGCATTGCATATGAACCACAGTGTGACTATCATAATAAGAAAAATATGAGACAATTAGGCTTAGCATTAAGAGAGCAATAAATCAACAATTGTGCAGTAACACGTCATCAAGGAGGGTGAGGCTGTCGTTCCAGCCATGCAGCAGCATCTTGAGGAGTTGAAAAAAAGTGAGTGGTGTTAGCGGACACCACTCGCAGCCTGGCCGGAAACAGCATAGAGTACTGTATATTACGATCACGGAGCTGACGTTTGATATGCAGAAACTGTGATCTACTCTTTTGCACCTCCAGAGCAAAATCGGGGAAAACGGATATATTATGTCCATCCAGTTGGAGAGGGCCCTGCGTCCGGGCCAGACGGAGTATAGCGTCACGGTCCTTAAAATGTAGGAAACGGGCAATAAATGTTCTAGACGGAGCCCCGGGTGGCGGCATCCTAGGCGGGAGTCTGTGTGCTCTTTCCACTGCAAATTGAGAGGTAAATGCTTCCCTGCCCAATACACCAATAAGCCAAGTTTCCAGAAATAATTCCGGGGAGGTGCCTTCCGCTCTTTCAGGGAGCCCAACAAAACGAATGTTGTTGCGCCGCAGTCTCCCCTCTATATCGGAAATTTTAGCCTGCATAGATACCATCTGGGTAGACAGGTCGGCCACTTTCGTCTGTAGGGGTGACGTATTATCTTCCAGAGTCGATATCCGATGTTCAGTTTCACCCACTCTTTCCCGGATTTTCTGTAGATCTTGTCTAAGCAGAGAGACGTCCGCCTGCACCTGCCCAATTCTGTCTGTGACCCTCTGTTCAGACGCAGAGATGGCCTGTAGTATTTGCTGGGTAGAGTGAACTTGCTCAGCGGGATCGGAGGCGGCAACCTCTGTCGCAGGCGAGGATGGGTCAGTGTCACCCTGTTTTGTCGAATGAGAGGGCTGCGACCTAGCATATTTCTCTAGTTTCGCAGCGGCGTTAGCCGCGTTATGACCTCCTTTCACCATTGCAGCACTGGGCGCGGAGTCAGGATATTACAGCAAAAAAGTCTCCAATCAGTATGGGGTCAGCACAGGGGGCCGCCTGGGTCAGGCAGATATGATAAACAATAATATAGCAGAGCAGAGTATGCTTATGGGCACACTGCAGAGTATTCTGTGTACAAGGAGTATTCCTGCATGGAAGCTGATTTATGGGCACAAGTGTGGCTATTGCAGAGATGCAGGAAGCGTTCACAGAGAGTATTCTCCCTTTCTCCTTTTTTCACCTCTCCCTTCTCTGCAGCTATATGTATTTCTTAGTATATGTGGGGAGGAACCACACACAGGGAATCTCTCTGTATATATCTATTAAGCCCAGGAGGGAGAGAGAGGGGCAGCCCCAGCCGCAGCTCACTCCGCCGCACGGCACCTCAGGACGGAGAGGATATCAGGTGCAGGGAGAAGAATGTGAGCCTGCAAGATGGCGGTTTTCGCGGGCTTTCCTGCCCGCACTCACCCGTCCGCAGCACCTCCGCGGGATTCCAGGCAAGTGCTGCCGCGATATGCCCGCCAGTCAGAGCCTCCCCTGTCTCGGTCCCCCGGCCGGAGGATCAAAGCAAGTCCGCCGCTACAAGCGCCGTCACGCGCCGTCTCGCAGAGAAGCAGGGAGCCAGGGCGGCACGCCGGAGGTGTTAGATGCAGGGAGCCGCGCTGCACACCGGACCAGTGCGGGTATGTAGAGGGGCAGTACAACTTCTTGTGCCAGCTGGCAGGTCACAGGAGCCACGGGTTAGGGGATAAACGGATTGTTAGACAGGATTTTTATGGAGAGCTAAATCTTCCCACTGCTACTCCATGCCTGTCCAAGCCACGCCCCCTTACTTACACTATCTTACACTCCATACTCCCTTTGATGGCACCTAACACCTGGTTTTCCATACCTGTCCTGTCTTGTATTGAACTGTAAGTGCTGTTTACTTGTTTGCTCATTTGATTACTGTGTAATGGACGCTGCAGATCCCTTGTGGTGCCATATAAATAATACTCCTTTCTCATATGTCCTAGAGGATGCTGGGGTAGCCTTAAGAACCATGGGGTATAGACGGGATCTGCAGAGACATGGGCACTTTAAGACTTTGAATGAGGGTGAACTGGCTCCTCCCTCTATGCCCCTCCTCCAGACTCCAGTTTTAGAATTGTGCCCAGGCAGACTGGATGCACACTGAGGAGCTCTACAGAGTTTATTAGGAAAAGACTTTTGTTAGGTTTTTTATTTTCAGGGAGACTGCTGGCAACAGTCTCCCTGCTTCGTGGGACTAAGGGGAGAGAAGTTAGACCTACTTCCAGTGAGTTCAAAGGCTCTGCTTCTGGCTACAGGACACCATTAGCTCCCAGTGATCGCAAAATACGCGCTATAGCGCATTTTTACGCTCTACAGGCAGTGAGGGACTCGGTTTTTAAAAATGAGCGGGTCCTGTAGGACTCGCTGTCGCTCACTGCCCTGTGCGCCTCAACCAATAAGGTTCCTCATTGCCTGTCTCTGCATCCAATCGCTGCCGGCAGTGTCTCCTCTTCCAATCGCCGCCGACAGCGTCTCCCCAGCCAAGCCCGCCTTAGGCCTCCCTGCCCGCCAGCGTACCGCTCCAGAGACTGCACAACAGGACTTGATTTGATTCCTGCTGGTCCTTGCTGGGAATATGGCAGAGACGCTGCAGCGGGCTAGGATCTCTGCCTCCTGAACTTACTGGCAGCCGGGAACATCGCGGTGACAGAGGTACCGCAGACCCATGAGGGGCAGGGAGACTGTGCTCACCAGCAAGCCCACCTCATCCAGTGCAAGGCGTCTCTGGCTGCATGTAGTTGTGCTTGTAAGGAGCTAACAGAGGGAGGGAGTAGGCGGGTAACAATGCAAATGGTGGGGTTGGGGCAGTGCCCATCATACACTCTGCTCATACCCCCACTCTGCCCAATATACACACCCACAGTACCCCCATAGTGGACAACATATATCTACCCTCCATACCCGCAGTGTCCAACATTTGCATCGCCCATACCCACGGTGCCAAGCATAACTACACCCCCACAGTGCCCATAACACCCTCCATACCCACACAGTACTCCTTACACACCCTTCATGCCCACACAGTGCCTATAACACCCTCCATTCCCACACAGTGCTCATTATAGACCCTTCATACCCACACCGTGCACAGCATATGTACACCCCCCACCCACCAGTGCCAATAATAGCGTCCATACCCACACAGTGCACAGCATACACACCCCTCAGTGCATCTAATACCCTCCATACGCAAATGGTACACCCCCACAGTGGCCATAACACCCTCCATATCTACACAGTGCTTATTATACACCCTTCATGCGCACACACTGACCAGCATACACACCCCACAGGGGAACAGTACTAAATCCCGCTGGACGGGATCTGGGCGGTCGAAATACTGACGCCGGAATCCTGACCACACAATCCCGACAGGGGTGACGAGCGGAACGCAGACCCTTGCGGGCTCGCTGCGCTCGCCACGCTGTGGGCACACAAATTTATTCTCCCTCTATGGGTATCGTGGACACCCACGGAGGGAGAATGTCGGGATTGTGCCGGTCGGGATTCCGGCGATGGTATTTCGACCGCCAGGATTCCGTCCGGCGTGATCTTGACCGCATCCCCCACACAGTGCCCATAATACCTTCCATACCCAGATGATACATCCCCACAGTGGCCATAACACCCTCCATACCCACACAGTGCTCATTATACACCCTTCATGCCCACACCATGCACCGCTTGTGTACACCCCCCACAGTGCCCAGCATACACACCCCAGAGTTCCCATAACACCCTCCATACCTACACAGTGCTCATTATACACCCTTCATACCCACACAGTGCCCAACATATATATATATATATATATATATATATATACACACACACACACACACACACACACACACACACACACACACACACACACACACACCCCCCCCACCCCCCCCCCCCTCCTCAGTGCCCATAACACCATCCAACATCCCAACTGCCTTACACCCCTCCCTACCCCCATCACTGTCCCTAGTATTGCCTGCCCCCAACCCCCTCCTTTCCCCCAGTATTGCCCAAATTTCTATCTACCCTTCCCCCTCTATACCCTCAGCACTGCCTGCCCCTAACCACTTTCTTGCCTGCCCTCACCCCCATAATATGTGATGGGACCCAGAAGTAGTGGCGCAGGACCCACATTTCTTAAAGTGAGGGGCCCCTGGGACCCCAATTTTTTTTTGCTCGGCGAGATCACTGGCTCCTGAGGGTTTGATCGCTAGGTACGCCTAGATGCTCGCTCCCAGAGCCGGCCGTCACCCCCTTACAGAGTCAGAAGACAGGTGAGTAGAAGATCAGAAGACTTCAGTGACGGCTTTCTGAGGTACCACACAGCGATCGCACGCTGCACGCCATGCTCCCACACACAGCAGCACTACAGGGTGCAGGGCGAGGGGGGGGGCCCTGGGCAGCAGATTAACCTCTAAAATGGACTGACTAGAGGGGACATAAGTGCCTAGGCACTGTCCTAATCCCCGCCTGTATAAATATATATTTGAAAAAAGCGGGACTGAAGCGCGTCATTAAGGGGGCGGAGCTTCGTCACAGCTCAGCACCATTTTCCTCTCCACCAGGCTGCAGAGACGCTGGTCCTTCCTCACACTTCTAAGTATCAGGGTGCAAAACGGGGCGGGGTGGGGGGGCGCACAGGAATATTGGTGCAATATATATTTGTTATAAAAGCGCTGCAGGTCTGGGCATTCTTTAGTGTTCCAGAACCGGTGATTAGGCGCTGGGTTGTGAGCTGGCAAGACTCCCTCTGTGTCCGACAGGCTTTGCTGTGGGTCTGTCCCCTATATGCCGTGTGTCTGTGGGTGTTTAGGACACGTGTCGGCATGTCTGAGGCTGAATGCTCTTCCCTGGAGGGGACTGTATTAGGGACACAAACGGCTGAAGTGACCCTGTCAGCACCACCGACTCCAGATTGGGTAAATGTGTTGAATGACTTGAATGCTAATATGGCTCGTATTAATAAGAGATTAGATAAGTCGGATTCTCAGAACCAGGCATGGAAGAAATCTGTGGAGATTGTATTATTACAGGTACAGACCCCTTAGGGGGTCACAAAAACGTCCGTTTGCCCAGTTGGCAGACACAGATGCAGACACTGACTTCAGTGTCGACTTTAGTGATTCAGAGATTGGATCCTAAATTAGCAGAGAGTATTCAGTACATGATTGTGGCGGTAAAAGAAGTTTTACATATTTCTGAGGACCCTGCTGTTCCTGATACAAGGGTTTGTATGAATAAAGAAAAGAAACCTGTGGTAACGTTTCCTTCCTCTCATGAGCTGAACACTCTCTTTGAAAAGGTTTGGGAAAGCCCTGACAAAGTTTCAGATTCCCAAGAGGATTCAGGTGACGTATCCGTTTCCCTCTGGGGATAGGGAAAAGTGTGAGTCACCCCCCCCATTGTGAACAAGGCCCTATCCCGCTTGTCTAAAAAGGTGGCTCTCCCGTCTCCTGATACGGCAGCCCTTAAGGACCCTGCGGATCGCAAGCGGGAAAATACATTAAAATCCATTTATGCCACCACGGGTACGCTGCTCAGACCAGCCATGGCGTGGATGAGTAGTGCCATCAAAGTGGGCAGATAACTTGTCATCTGAGAGAGATACCCTAGATAGGGATAGCGTCCTTTTGACACTGGGTCATATCAGGGACTCGGCGGCCCACCTAAAGGAAACGGCGAGAGATATTGGCCTTTTGGGATCAAAAGCCAATGCCATGGCAGTCTCCGCTAGGCGAGCATTGTGGATCCACCAATGGAATGCTGATGCAGACTCCAGGAAAAATATGGAATCTCTGCCATATAAAGGTGGTGTCTTGTTTGGTGAAAGTCTCGTAGATTTGGCATCTACAGCTACCGCGGTTAAGTCATAGTTTTTGCCTTACGTTCCTTCACAACAAAAGAAAACACACCACTATCAGATGCAGTCCTTTCGGCCCAATAAATACAGGAAGGGCCGAGGTTCTTCCTTCCTTGCTACTAGAGCAGGCATTCCCAACCACGGTCCTCAAGGCACACCAACAGTGCAGGTTTTAGTGATATCCAGGCTGCAGCACAGATTGTTAAATCAAAATAACTGAGCTACTAATTAAGTCACCTGTGCTGAAGCCTGGATATCACTAAAACCTGCACTGTTGGTGTGCCTTGAGGACCGTGGTTGGGAATGCCTGTACTAGAGGAAGGGGAAGGAGTAAAAGATCACCGGCCTCGGCAGTTTCCCAGGAGCAGAAGTCCTCCCCGTCTTCTGCCAAATCCACCGCATGACGCTGGGGCCCCTCTGCGGGAGTCCGCACCGGTGGGGGCACGTCTCAAACTCTTCAGTCAGTGCTGGGCTCATTCGGCCCTGGACCCATGGGTTTTAGAAATAGTGTCCCAAGGGTACAAACTGGAGTTTCAAGACGTTCCTCCTCGCCGATTTTTCAAATCGTCCTTACCAGCTTCTCTTCCAGACAGGGAGGTAGTATGCGGCGCAATACAAAAGTTGTGTCAAAATCTGGTCATTATCAAGGTTCCCCCGTCACAACAGGGACAAGGCTTTTATTCGAGCCTGTTCGTGGTCCCGAAGCCGGACGGCTCGGTCAGACCAATCCTGAAGCTAAAGTCCCTCAATTTCTACCTAAGAAGATTCAAATTCAAGATGGAGTCTCTCCGAGCAGTGATCTCCAGTCTGGAGGAAGGGGATTTTATGGTGTCGGTGGACATAATAGATGCCTACTTACATGTTCCCATTTATCCTCCGCATCAGGCTTACCTGAGGTTTGCAATTCAGGATTGTCATTACCAATTTCAAATGTTGCCGTTTGGTCTGTCCACGGCTCCAAGGATTTTCACCAAAGTGATGGCGGAAATTATGGTTCTCCTTCGCAAACAAGGAGTCACGATTATTCCATACTTGGACGATCTCCTGATAAAGGCGAGATCCAGGGACCAACTGGTGCAGAACATTATACTCGCCATGGCAGTTCTGCAACAACACAGAATTACAGATTGTTTCTTCTAGTGGAAAAGGCTCTGGAAATTCAGAACCTAGTCAGACAAATTCTGAAACCAGCAAGAGTGTCAGTCCATCAATGCACTCGTTTACTGGGGAAGATGGTAGCGGCCTACGAGGCCATTCAGTTTGGTAGGTTCCATGCCAGGTTGTTTCAGTGGGACCTGTTGGACAAGTGGTCCGGATCCCACCTGCACATGCACTGGAAAATAATTCTGTCTTCCAAGACCAGAATCTCACTCCTCTGGTGGCTGCACAGCTCTCACCTCCTAGAGGGGGGGCAGGTTCGGGATCCAATACTGGATCCTAGTAACCACGGATGCGAGTCTCCGGGGCTGGGGGGCAGTCACACAGGGGGAAAACTTACAGGGAAGATGGTCAAGCCTGGAATCTTGTCTACACAAACGTTCTGGAGTTAAGGGCCATTCACAACGGCCTTCTGCAAGCGGAACATCTTCTTCGCAATCGGTCCGTCTTGATTCAGTCGGACAACATAACAGCTGTAGCGTACATAAACTGCCAGGGCGGAACAAAAAGCAGAGCGGCAATGGCAGAGCCCACGAGGGTTCTCCGCTGGACGGAAAGACATACAAGCGCTGTCAGCGGTCTTCATTCCGGGAGTGGACAACTGGGAAGCAGACTTCCTCAGAAGACACGATCTCCATCCAGGAGAGTGGGGTCTTCACAGAAGTGACAGGTCTTTGGGGAATTCCTCAAGTAGACATGATGGCGTCTCGTCTCAACAAGAAGCTTCAGAGATATTGTTCCAGGTAGAGGGATCCTCAAGCAATAGCTGTGGATGCCCTAGTGACACCATAGGTGTTTCAGTCGGTGTATGTATTCCCTCCGCTTCCGCTCATTCCAAAAGTGCTAAGGATCTTAAGAAGAACAAAGGTTCGGGCAATCCTCATTGTTCCAGACTGGCCAAGGAGGGCTTGGTATCCGGATCTTCAGGAATTACTCATAGAAGATCCCTGGCCTCTTCCTCTACGAGAGGATCTGTTACAACAAGGGCCGTGCATGTATCAAGACTTACCGCGGCTACGTTTGACGGCTTGGCGGTTGAACGCCAGATCCTAACCCGAAAGGGTATTCCTAGTGAAATCATTCCCACACTTCTGCAGGCTAGAAAGGGAGTAACGTCCAAACATTACCACCATATTTGGAGAAAATGTGTCTTGGTGTGAATCCAAGGAGGTTCCTACGGAAGAATTTCAGTTGGGACATTTTTCTCCATTTTCTACAGGCAGGTGTGGATGCGGGCTTGAAATTGGGCTCAATTTAAAGTACAAATTTCGGCCTTATCGGTTTTCTTTCAAAAACAATTGGCCTCCCTTCCAGAGGTTGACCTTCGTGAAAGGCGTGTTGCACATCCAACCTCCATTTGTGGCACCATGGGATCTTAATGTGGTGTTGCAGTTCCTTCATTCACTCACATTGGTTTGAGCCTTTACCAAAGGTAGAATTGAAATTCGTCACTTGGAAAGTGGTCATGCTGTTGGCCTTGGCATCCGCAAGGCGGGTATCTGAGTTAGCGGCTTTCTCTCACAATAGCCCTTATTTGATCTTCCATGAAGATAGAGCAGAGTTGAGGACTCGTCAGCAGTTTCTGCCGAAGGTGGTTTCGTCGTTCCACATGAACCAACCTATTGTGGTGCCAGTGGCTACTGACGCCTTAGTGGAGTTGAAGTCTCTCGATGTGGTCAGAGCTTTAAAAATTTATGTCGCCAGGACTGCACGGATTAGGAAAACGGAGGCTCTGTTTGTCCTGTATGATCCCAACAAGTTTGGGCGTCCTGTTTCCAAGCAGACTATTGCACGCTGGATCTGTTCTACGATTCAGCAGGCTCATTCTACGTCTGGATTGCCGTTACCGGAATCGGTGAAGGCCCATTCTACCAGGAAGGTGGGCGCGGGGGGGGGGGGGGGGGGGTCTCTGCCTTACACCTATGCCGAGCAGTTACTTGGTCAGGTTCAAACACTTTTGCAAAGTTTTACAAGTTCGATACCCTGGCCGAGGAGGACCTCATGTTTGGTCAATCGGTCCTGCAGAGTCATCCGCCTCCCGCCCATTCTAGAGCTTTGGTATCAACCCCATGGTTCTTATGGTTACCCCAGCATCCTCTAGGATGTATGAGAAAATAGGATTGTAATACCTACCGATAAATCCTTTTCTTAGTCCGTAGAGGATGCTGGGCGCCCGTCCCAGTGTGTACTGTATCTGCAGTTATTAGTTCTGGTTATACACCGTTTGTGTTACATTATAGTCAGTCTGTTGCTGACACTGTTCAGGCCGTTGGCTGGAGTTCTGTTGAATGCCATGTTGTACGTTGTGTTTGTGGTGTGAGCTGGTATGTATCTCACCTTAGTTTAACATTCTTTTCCTTTAAATGTCCTTCTCCCTGGGCACAGTTCCAATAACTGGAGTCTGGAGGAGGGGCATAGAGGGAGTAGCCAGTTCACACCCATTCAAAGTCTTAAAGTGCCCATGTCTCCTGCGGATTCAGTCTATACCCCATGGTTCTTATAGTTACCCCAGCATCCTCTACGGACTAAGAGAAAAAGATTTACCGGTAGGTATTAAAATCCTATTTTTATGCCTACTGAAGCGGATTGCACCCGGGAGCCTGACACGGGTGCTTCCTGTCTGCAGCCTGCCTTAGACCACTTGCCGACGCTGTTTCCAACCCGGCATATTCCCGGTTTGGTGAAATCACTGGTGACGCGGAGGGGGCAACGCTTACAGATCACATGATCTCCAAGAGCCGCCTGTCCACCCAGAGTGAATGGGAATCGGGTCGCATCGACCCGGCTTCCCATTTACACAGCACAGCAAGCAGGGTTGCTACCTGAGTTGAAAACAGGTTATGCGCACCCATGTGCTATAACCCGTGTTAGAAGTTGGTGGTGTAAAAGGGGTATCAAGGATACCCCCTCCCCCCACACACCCTTTTAGCAGTAAAAAAAGGTTTCTCTATCGTCCTAAGTGGATGCTGGGGTTCCTGAAAGGACCATGGGGAATAGCGGCTCCGCAGGAGACAGGGCACAAAAAAGTAAAGCTTTTACCAGATCAGGTGGTGTGCACTGGCTCCTCCCCCTATGACCCTCCTCCAGACTCCAGTTAGATTTTGTGCCCGAACGAGAAGGGTGCAATCTAGGTGGCTCTCCTAAAGAGCTGCTTAGAGAAAGTTTAGCTTAGGTTTTTTACTTTACAGTGAGTCCTGCTGGCAACAGGATCACTGCAACGAGGGACTTAGGGGAGAAGTAGTGAACTCACCTGCGTGCAGAGTGGATTTGCTGCTTGGCTACTGGACACTAGCTCCAGAGGGACGATCACAGGTACAGCCTGGATGGTCACCGGAGCCGCGCCGCCGGCCCCCTTGCAGACGCTGAAGAGAGAAGAGGTCCAAAATCGGCGGCTGAAGACTCCTGAGTCTTCATAAAGGTAGCGCACAGCACTGCAGCTGTGCGCCATTTTCCTCTCAGCACACTTCACACAACAGTCACTGAGGGTGCAGAGCGCTGGGGGGGGCGCTCTGAGAGGCAAATAAAAACCTTATTAGAGGCAAAAAATACCTCACATATAGCCCACAGAGGCTATATGGAGATATTTAACCCCTGCCTAACTTCAAAAATAGCGGGAGACGAGCCCGCCGAAAAAGGGGCGGGGCCTATCTCCTCAGCACACAGCGCCATTTTCTCTCACAGAAAAGCTGGAGAGAAGGCTCCCAGGCTCTCCCCTGCACTGCACTACAGAAACAGGGTTAAAACAGAGAGGGGGGGCACTGATTTTGGCGATATTGTATATATATAAAAGATGCTATAAGGGAGAAACACTTATATAAGGTTGTCCCTATATAATTATAGCGTTTTTGGTGTGTGCTGGCAGACTCTCCCTCTGTCTCCCCAAAGGGCTAGTGGGTCCTGTCCTCTGTCAGAGCATTCCCGGTGTGTGTGCTGTGTGTCGGTACGTGTGTGTCGACATGTATGAGGACGATGTTGGTGAGGAGGCGGAGAAATTGCCTGTAATGGTGATGTCACTCTCTAGGGAGTCGACACCGGAATGGATGGCTTATTTAGAGAATTACGTGAGAATGTCAACACGCTGCAAGGTCGGTTGACGACATGAGACGGCCGACAATCTATTAGGACCGGTCCAGGCGTCTCAGAAACACCGTCAGGGGTTTTAAAAACGCCCATTTACCTCAGTCGGTCGACACAGACACAGACACGGACACTGAATACAGTGTCGACGGTGAATAAACAAACGTATTTCTCATTAGGGCCACACGTTAAGGGCAATGAAGGAGGTGTTACGTGTTTCTGATACTACAAGTACCACAAGAAAGGGTATTATGTGGGAGTGAAAAAACTACCTGTAGTTTTTCCTGAATCAGATAAAATAAAATGAAGTGTGTGATGATGCGTAGGGTTACCCCGATAACAAATATTGGCGTTATACCCTTTCCCGCCAGAAATTAGGGTACGTTGGGAAACACCCCTTAGGGTGATAAGGCGCTCACACGCTTATCAAGTGGCGTTACCGTCTCCAGATACGGCCGCCCTCAAGGAGCCAGCTGATAGGAAGCTGGAAAAATATCCTAAAAAGTATATACACACATACGGTGGTTATACTGCGACCAGCGATCGCCATCAGCCTGGAGATGCAGTGCTGGGTTGGCTTGGTCGGATTCCCTGACTGAAAATATTTTATTCATGTAGAGCATTTAATAGGATGCATTCTATATATATGTATGTGAGATGCACAGAGGGATATTTGCTCTCTGGCATCAAGATAAGTGCGTTGTCCATATCTCCCAGAAGATGTCAGGGACACGACAGTGGTCAGGTGATACAGATCCCATACGGCAGATGGAAGTATTGCTGTATAAAGGGAAGGAGTTATTTGGGGGTCGGTCCATCGGACCTGGGGACCACAGCAACAGCTGGGAAATCCAACCTTTTTTACCCCAAGTTACATCTCAGCTAAAAAAGACACCGTCTTTTCAGCCTCAATCTTTCCTTTCCCATGAGGGCATGCAGGCAAAAGGCCAGTCATATCTGCCCAGACATAGAGGTAAGGGGAAGTAGACTGCAGCAGGCAGCCCTTTCCCAGGAAAAGAAGCCCTCCACCGCGTCTGCCAAGTCCTCAGCATGACGCTGGGGCCGTGCAAGCGGACTCAAGGTGGGGGGGTAGTCTCAAGAGTCTCAGGGCGCAGTGGGATCACTCGCAAGTTGACCCCTAGATCGTACGAGTATTATCCCAGGGGTAAAGATTGGAGAGTCGAGACATCTTCTCCTCGCAGGTTCCTGAAGTCTGCTTTACCAACGGCTCCCTCCGACAGGGAGGCAGCATTGGAAACAATTCACAAGCTGTATATCCAGCAGGTGATAATCAAAGTACCCCTCCTACGACAAGGAAAAGGGTATTATTTTTCCACACTATATTGTGGTACTGAAGCCAGACGGCTTGGTGACACATAGTCTAAATCTAAAATGTTTTGAACACTTACATAAAAGGTTCAAATCGAGATAAAGTCACTCAGAGCAGTGATAGCGAACCGGAAAAAAGGGGACTATATGGTGTCCCTGGACATCAAGGATTACCTCCATGTCCAAATTTTGTCCTTCTCATCAAGGGTACCTCTGGTTCGTGGTACAGAACTGTCAATATCAGTTTCAGACGATGCCGTTTGAATTATCCACGGCACCCCGGGCCTTTTTACCAAGGTAAGGGCCGAAAAGATGTTTCTTCAAAGAAAAAAGGCATCTAAATTATCCCTTACTTGCACGACCTAAAAAGGGCAAGTTCCAGAGAACAGTTGGAGGTCGGAAGAGCACTATCTAAAGTAGTTCTTCGACGGCACGACTGGATTCTAAATATTCCAAGAATCGCAGCTGTTTTCCGACGATACGTCTGCTGTTCCTAGGGATGATTCTGGACACGGTTCAGAAAAAGGTTTTTCTTCCCGAGGAAAAAGCCAAGGAGTTATCCGACCTGTCAGGAACCTCCTAAAACCAGGAAAGGTGTCTGTACATCAATGCACAAGAGTCCTGGGAAAAATGGTGGCTTTTTACGAAGCAATTCCATTCGGCAGATTCCATGCAAGAATTTTCCAAAGGGATCTGTTGGACAAATGGTCAGGGTCGCATCCTCAGATGCACCTGCGAATAACCCTGTCGCCAAGGACAAGGGTATATCTTCTGTGGTGGTTGCAAAAGGCTCATCTATTGGAGGGCCGCAGATTCGGCATACAGGATTTGATCCTGGTGACCACGGACGCCAGCCTGAGAGGTTGGGGAGCAGTCACACAAGGAAGAAACTTCCAGGGGGTATGGACGAACCTGGAAAAGTCTCTTCACATAAACATTCTGGTACTAAGAGCAATCTAAAATGCTCTAAGCCAGGCGGAACCACTCCTGCAAGGAAAACCGGTGTTGATTCAGTCGGACAACATCACGGCGGTCGCCCATGTAAACAGACAGGGCGGCACAAGAAGCAGGAGTGCAATGGCAGAAGCTGCCAAGATTCTTCGCTGGGCGGAGAATCACGTAATAGCACTGTCAGCAGTGTTCTTCCCGGGCGTGGACAACTGGGAAGCAGACTTCCTCAGCAGACACGATATTCACCCGGGAGAGGGGGGTCTTCATCCAGAAGTCTTCCACATGCTAATAAACTGTTGGGAAAGACCAATGGTAGACATGATGGCGTCTCGCCTCAACAAGAAACTGGACAAGTATTGCGCCAGGTCAAGAGATCCACAGGCAATAGCTGTGGACGCACTGGTAACACCTTGGGTGTACAAATCAGTATATGTGTTTCCTCCTCTGCCTCTCATACCAAAGGTATTGAAGATTATACAGTGAGGAGGAGTAAGAACAATACTAGTGGCTCCGGATTGGCCAAGAAGGACTTGGTACCCGGAACTTCAAGAGTTGGTCACGGACGACCCGTGCCCTCTACTTCTGAGAAGGGACCTGCTACAACAGGGTCCCTGTCTCTTTCAAGACTTACCGCGGCTGCGTTTGACGGCATGGCGGTTGAACGCCAGATCCTAAAAGGGAAAGGCATTCCAGAAGAAGTCATTCCTACCTTGATTAAGGCAAGGAAGGAAGTCACCGCGAAACATTATCACCGCATTTGGCGAAAATATGTCGCGTGGTGCGAGGATCGGAGTGTTCCGACGGAGGAATTTCAACTGGGTCGTTTCCTACATTTCCTACAATCAGGATTGTCTATGGGTCTCAAATTGAGATCTATTAAGGTTCAAATTTCGGCCCTGTCAATATTCTTCCAAAAAGAATTGGCCTCAGTTCCTGAGGTACAGACTTTTGTTAAAGGAGTACTGCATATACAGCCTCCTGTGGTGCCTCCGGTGGCACCGTGGGATCTAAATGTAGTTTTAGATTTCCTCAAATCCCATTGGTTTGAACCATTGAAAAAGGTGGATTTTAAATATCTCACATGGAAAGTGACTATGTTACTGGCCCTGGCTTCCGCCAGGAGAGTATCTGAATTGGCGGCTTTATCTTATAAAAGCCCTTATCTAATCTTCCATTCGGATAGGGCAGAACTGAGGACTCGTCCGCATTTTCTCCCTAAGGTGGTATCAGCGTTTCACCTGAACCAACCTATTGTGGTGCCTGCGGCCACTGGCGACTTGGAGGACTCCAAGTTGTTGGACGTTGTCAGAGCCTTAAAAATATACATTTCAAGGACGGCTGAAGTCAGAAAATCTGACTCGCTGTTGATACTATATGCACCCAACAAGTTGGGTGCCCCTGCTTCTAAGCAGACGATTGCTCGTTGGATTTGTAACACAATTCAACTTGCTCATTCTGTGGCAGGCCTGCCACAGCCTAAATCTGTTAAGGCCCATTCCACAAGGAAGGTGGGCTCATCTTGGGCGGCTGCCCGAGGGGTCTCGGCATTACAATTCTGCCGAGCAGCTACGTGGTCGGGGGAAAACACGTTTGTAAAATTCTACAAATTTGATACCCTGGCAAAAGAGGACTTGGAATTCTCTCATTCGGTGCTGCAGAGTCATCCGCACTCTCCCGCCCGTTTGGGAGCTTTGGTATAATCCCCATGGTCCTTTCAGGAACCCCAGCATCCACTTAGGACGATAGAGAAAATAAGAATTTACTTACCGATAATTCTATTTCTCGGAGTCCGTAGTGGATGCTGGGCGCCCATCCCAAGTGCGGATTATCTGCAATACTGTACATAGTTATTGTTAACAAATTCGGGTTATATTGTTAAGGAGCCATCTTTAAGAGGCTCTTTCTGTTATCATACTGTTAACTGGGTTTAGATCACATGTTGTACGGTGTGATTGGTGTGGCTGGTATGAGTCTTACCCGGGATTCAAATTGCCTCCCTTATTGTGTACGCTCGTCCGGGCACAGTACCTAACTGGAGTCTGGAGGAGGGTCATAGGGGGAGGAGCCAGTGCACACCACCTGATCTGGTAAAAGCTTTACTTTTTTGTGCCCTGTCTCCTGCGGAGCCGCTATTCCCCATGGTCCTTTCAGGAACCCCAGCATCCACTACGGACTCCGAGAAATAGAATTATCGGTAAGTAAATTCTTATTTTTATAACCACCCCGTTTAAAATAACAATTCTTTATACCCGCACTGTCATTGCCCATGGCATTCTGGGGCGCAATTCCATACATAACATAGTAACATAGTTCCTGAGGTTGAAAAAAGACAAATTGTCCATCGAGTTCAACCTATTGGTGGTCTCCTATACTGTATTATTTTGTTGGCACTAATTTCATATGTTGAAAATGATGAAGTTGGTTAATTATTTTAGTTATAGTGCGCGATCTTCCCACCATAACCATGTATATCTTTATTCATTATCCTTATCCGGACGGAAGAGACCGGCACATTACTCTGAGGGATCTAGAAAGCCAGAGGAGATCAATTCTGCACTTGTACAGAATTAAACTCCTCTTCTACAAGTGGGAGCACATGGCGGGCAGCGCGTTGCATGTGATGCGACTTAGCCAGGTAACGTACACTTGATTCCGGTCGCATCACATGCTACAATGCCAAACAGTGGTTAAATCAGTAAGTAGTCCTTGGTGATGACATTCATAAATGCACAAGAGGGTACCCCACCTTCCCCCTTTTCTCTTACGTCCTAGAGGATGCTGGGGTCCACATTATTACCATAGTGTATAGACTGGTCCACAAGGAGCCACTAGCACTTTAAGAGTTTGAGAGTGTGGGCTGGCTCTTCCCTCTATGCCCCTCCTACCAGACGCAGTTTAGAAAATGTGACCGGAGGAGCCTGTCACAGCTACGGGAGCTCCTAGAGCTTCTTTAGTTTTATTATTTTTCTAAGAGTTAGTTAGGCACAGGTAGGCTGCTGGCAACAGTCTCCCTGCTTTGTGGGACTAAGGGGGGCGAGTAGTGTCCACCCTGAGGGTTTTGAGCCACTATCTCCGCTGACAGGACATTAGCTCCTGAGGGTGCTGATCGTTAGCCACCCCAGACGACCGCTCACTCCCGCAGCATGCCGCCACCCCCTTACAGAGCCAGAAGATTTCAGTGGCGAGTGAGTCATCGGTCTCCCAGGCAAGCGGAGAGCCGGTGTGAAGATAGCGGCAACAGGGTGGGGAGCGCAGTACTAACTGTGCTCCGGGGCTCAGCTGTACATAGTGCGTTTCTGTGAGGGGCGCCCTGAGCTAGCGCCGATACCCTACACTGGCCAGCTAGCCTGTCAGGGACCCCAGGTGCTCTGCCAGCAGAAATCCGAAGGCCAGTATAATCTATGAAGAGCGGGAAGCAGCGCCATGTTCTGGGGGCGGAGCTTCAACTCAGAGCAGATCTAGCAGCATTCAGCGCCATCTTCCTGTCTGCAGTTCCTGTACACAGACGCTGACGGGGAGAGCTGTCCCTCCAAGCAACTTCAGCTATCCTGTCGGTACCAGGGGGTTGTAGAAGGGGGGGCTGTGTAAATACTGTGTAATCTATTAAGGTACACAGTAAGCGCTGAGTAGTTGTTAGATCTACCTCAGGAAGCGCTGTGTGTGGGTTGGCTCTAATCTGTCTCTCTCTGTGGCATACTTGAGGGGGCTGTGTCTGACATTTCCCTGTGTGGGTGTTTATCTCCCTTAGCTATGTACACAGGATTGTAATGTCTTGTTTCAGATCCCTATTGTTGAGCCTGAATGATTGACCTCCATTAAGGGGATGATCTCTCAGATTTCTACAAGGGTAGCACATACTGAGACTGAAACTCAGATGTTAAAGAAATCTATGGCAGTTTGGTCAGGTTCTGTTCCTATTCCGGCACAGAAACGTGCACTTGCACAGATTATGCAAGATGACACGGATACAGACTCTGATACCGCAGACGGTGATGGGGCCGTACTAAGGGGGGCGGCATCCCTTGCAAAGGGGGTGCAGCTCATGAATGAGGCCACTAGAGATGTGTTAAACATTACTGACCTGCCACCTGAGCAGGTTGAGGAGGCTTACTTCACTAACAATAAAAGTCTTGCTGACCTTCCCTGCGTCTAAAGAATTAAATGCTATATTTGAAAAATCCTGGGAAAACCCAGAGAAAAAATTCCAGATCCCAAAAAGGGTTCCAATTGCTTTTCTCTTCCCTGAGAAGGATAGAAAAAAATGGGAAAACTACCCATAGTTGACGCATCTGTTACCAGACTGTCAAAAAAAGGTAGTTTTACCTGTCCCTGGATCTACAGAGTTAAAAGAACCGGCTGATCGTAAGATTGACACTACACTCAAATCCATATACCCTGCTTCAGGGGTGGCATTAAGGCCCACTATTGCCTGTGCATGGATTTCTAAAGCCTTAGTAAAGTGGTCAGGCTCATTGCTAGAGGATTTGGATACAATGCATAGAAGTGATATGGAATTGTTTTTACGTAACATACAGTATTCTGTGGGGTTCATGGTGGAATCCATGAAGGATCTGGGTACACTGACTGCACGGATATCCTCCATGTCTGTCGCAGCTCGCAGGGGACTCTGGCTACGCCAATGGTCTGCAGACGCGGAATCCAGGAGAAGTGTGGAGAACCTACCCTACACAGGTCAGACTCTATTTGGGGAAGCATTGGATGCGTGGATTTCCACGGCAACCCCGGGTAAGTCTCCTTTCCTCTGCTACACCTTACACAAAAACTATTTTCTTCAACTGCGTCGCCGTCCTTTCGTACCGCTAAGACAAAAAAGTCCAAGCCTACTACCACCTTTAGAGGTGGATGGTGCAAAATCCAAAAAGCCTGCACCTGCAGGCTCCCTGGACCAGAAACCCGATTATGGTTCCTCAAAATCCTCAGCATGACTGTGGACCACACGGCCTGGAGGATGGCCTGGTGGGTGCGAGACTCAGATGTTTCAACCACGTCTGGGTGTCGTCCGGCCTGGGTACAGGATATTGTGTTCCAGGGGTACAGACTCGAGTTTCAATAAATTCCACCTCACCAGTTCTTCAAATCAGGCTTGCCAGCTTTGCTGACAGACAGGGCTATCCTACAGGAAGCCATCCTAAAATTGGAAAAGTCGCTGGTCTTGTCCCAGTTCCACCTTATATGCAAAACAAGGGTTATTATTCAAACCTTTCGTGGTACCGAAACCGGATGGTTCGGTCAGACTGATTTTGAACTTGAAATCGTTGAACCCTTACCCGTGGGTGTTCATATTCAAAATGGAGTCTCTCAGAGCAGTGATGTCAGGTCTGGAGGAGGGAGAGTTTCTGGTATTCCTGGATATCAAGGATGCGTACCTCCACATTCCGATTTGGCTGCCGCACCAGGCTTACCTCAGATTTGCACTGTTAGACAGTCGCTATCAATTTCAGGCACTGCCAGTCTGCCTCTCCCAAGCACCGAGTGTGATGGCCAAGATGATGGTTCTCCTCCTCAGGCAGGGGGTGAACGTAATCCCATATCCGAACGATCTGCTGATAAAGGCGTCGTCCAGGGAGAGGCTGTTAGTCCATTGTTCTCACAACTCATCTGCTCAGGGAACACGGATCCTGAACCTTCCAAAGTCCCATTTGGAGCCGACAAGGAGATTGTCCTTTCTGATCCTAGACACGGAAGTGCAGATGGTGTTTCTGCCGTAGAAGAAAGCGTTGGTGCTCCAAACAATGGTCCGTGATGTCCTGAAGCCATCCTGGGTATCTGTTCATATGAGGCTCTACAGTAGGCATGTCCAAACTGCAGCCCTCCAGCTGTTGTGAAACTACATATCCCAGCATGCCCTGACCGTTTTGCTGTCAGAGAATGCTGGGATGTATAGTTTCTCAACAGCTGGAGGGCTGCAGTTTGGACATCCTTGCTCTACAGTATGGAAGGTTCCATGCTCTCATTCCAACTGGATCTCCAAGACAAGTGGTCGGGATCTCACCTGCACATGCACCAGAGGATATGTCTGTCGCCGCAAGCCAGGATTTCACTTCTCTGGTGGCTGCAAATGCCTCACCTTCTGGAGGGCCGCAGGTTCGGGATTCAGGACTGGATCCTTCTAACCACGGATTCAAGTCTCCGGGCCTGGGGTGCAGTCACTCAAGGGGAAACCTTCCAAGGAAGGTGGTCAATCCTGGATTCCAGTCTTCCAATAAACATTCTGGAACTAAGAGCCGTCTACAACAGTCTTCTCCAAGCGACTCATCTTCTGCGAGATCGAGCCATTCAAGTGGTCGGACAATGTAACGACTGTGGCCTACTTAAACCGACAGGGCGGAACAAAGAGCAGAGCTGCAATGTCAGAGTTAACAATCATCCTCTGGCCAGAAAAACACGCGTTGGCGCTATCAGCTATCTTCATTCCGGGAGTGGATCACTGGGAAGCGGACTTCCTCAGCAGACACGATCTCCATCCAGGAGAGTGGGGCCTCCATCCGGAGGTGTTCACGGAGGTGACAGATCTTTGGGGTGTACCTCAAATAGATATGATGGCCTCCCGTCTCAACAAAAAGCTCTGGAGGTATTGTTCCAGGTCAAGGGGACCTGCAAGCCGTGGCGGTGGACGCCCTGGGAACTCTGTGGGTGTTCCAGTCGGTATACCGGTTTCCTCCACTTCCACTCATTCCAAGAGTTCTAAAACACATAAGGAGAACAATAGTTCAAGCTATCCTCATTGCTCCGGACTGGCCAATAATGGCTTGGTACGCGGATCTTCTGGGTCTTCTGCTGGAAGATCCTAGGCCTCTTCCTCTTCGGGAGGACCTGCTGCTGCAGGGGCCGTTCGCTTATCAAGACTTACCGCGGCTACGTTTGACTGTATGGAAGTTAAACGCCAGATATTGGCTCGGAAGGGCATTCCGAGTAAGGTTATTCCTACCCTGATTAGGCTAGGAAAGGAGTAACGTCTAAACATTACCATCTCATTTGGAAAAAGTATGTATCTTGGTGTGAATCCAAGAAGTTTTCTACGGTGGAGTTTCAACTGGGATGTTATCTCCTCTTCCTGCAAGCAGGTGTGGCTATGGGTCTGAGGTTGGGAACCGTAAAGGTCCAGATTTTGTCCCTATCCATTTTCTTCCAGAAACAGCTGGCTTCCCTTTTTTTTTTTGAAATGGGTTCTGCACATCCAGCCTCCCTTTGTGCCGCCTACAGCACCCTGGGATCTTAACGTGGTGTTGCAGTTTCTCCAATCGGATTGGTTCGAGCCTCTACAGGAGGTTGAGATCAAGTTTCTCACGTGGAAGGCTGTCATTTTTTTGGCCTTAGCTTCTGCCTGACGTGTGTCAGAGTTGGGGGCTTTGTCTTGTAAAAGCCCCTACTTAACTTTCCATGAAGATAGAGCTGAGCTTCGGACATGTCCGCAGTTTCTTCCGAAGGTTGTGTCGGCATTTCATATCAACCAACCTATTGTGGTGCCAGTTGCTACGGACTCGTCCGTTTCATCCAAGTCCTTGGATGTTGTAAGGGCTCTGAAAATCTATGTGAAGAGGACCGCTCGTCACAGAAATTAGGACTCTGTCCTGTATGATCCCAAGAAACTTGGGTGTCCTGCTTCTAAGCAGACTCTCTCTCGCTGGATCAGGTTCATTATCCAGTATGCGTATTCTACGGCAGGTTTGCCGTGTCCTACATCTGTTAAGGCCCACTCTACTCGTAAGGTGGGTTCTTCCTGGGCGGCTGCCCGGGGTGTCTGCTTTACAGCTTTGTCGAGCGGCTACTTGGTCTGCGTCGGACACGTTTGCAAAATTCTACAGGCTCGATACTTTGACAAACTTCAGGTCCTCAAGAGACCAATCAGTTCTGCAGGAGCCTCCACGCTCTCCTTTCCGTTCTGGGAACTTTGGTACATCCCCATGGTACTAATGTGGACCCCAGTATCCTCTAGGACGTAAGAGAAAATCGGATTTTAATTACCTACCGGTAAATCCTTTTCTCGTAGTTCGTGGAGGATGCTGGGCGCCTGCCCAGCGCTTCGTGATCCTGCAGTAGTTACTTGGTTCAGTACTGCTTAGTTCTTATGTGCTGTTTTGTTACTTGGTTAAATAATCTTGTTCAGCCATTGCTGAGTTTCAAGCTGGTTAGCTTGGTTTGCATTGTATGTGTGAGCTGGTGTGAATCTCGCCACTATCTGTATAATCCTTCTCTATAAGTTGTCTGTCTCCTCGAACACAGTTTCTTTACGGAGTCTGGTAGGAGGGGCATAGAGGGAGGAGCCAGCCCAGACTCTCACTCTTAAAGTGCCAGTGGCTCCTAGTGGACCCATCTATACCCCATGGTACTAATGTGGATCCCAGCATCCTCTACGGACTACAAGAAAAGGATTTACAGTCAGGTAATTAAAATCCTTTCTCTATCGTCCTAGTGGATGCTGGGGTTCCTGAAAGGACCATGGGGAATAGCGGCTCCGCAGGAGACAGGGCACAAAAAGTAAAGCTTTTCCAGATCAGGTGGTGTGCACTGGCTCCTCCCCCTATGACCCTCCTCCAGACTCCAGTTAGATTTTTGTGCCCGGCCGAGAAGGGTGCAATCTAGGTGGCTCTCCTAAAGAGCTGCTTAGAAAAAGTTTAGCTAGGTTTTTTATTTTACAGTGATTCCTGCTGGCAACAGGATCACTGCAGCGAGGGACTGAGGGGAGAAGGAGTCAACTCACCTGCGTGCAGGATGGATTGGCTTCTTGGCTACTGGACATCAAGCTCCAGAGGGACGATCACAGGTACAGCCTGGATGGTCACCGGAGCCGCGCCGCCGGCCCCCTTGCAGATGCTGAAGTCAGAAGAGGTCCAGAATCGGCGGCTGAAGACTCCTGCAGTCTTCTAAAGGTAGCGCACAGCACTGCAGCTGTGCGCCATTTTCCTCTCAGCACACTTCACACGCGGTCACTGAGGGTGCAGGGCGCTGGGGGGGGGCGCCCTGGGAGGCAAATGTAACCTATATAAAGGCTAAAAATACCTCACATATAGCCCCTAGAGGCTATATGGAGATATTTAACCCCTGCCTGATTTCTCTAAATAGCGGGAGACGAGCCCGCCAGAAAAGGGGCGGGGCCTATCTCAGCACACGGCGCCATTTCCTCTCACAGCTCCGCTGGTCAGGACGGCTCCCAAGTCTCTCCCCTGCACTGCACTACAGAAACAGGGTAAAACAGAGAGGGGGGGGCAAATTTATGGCGATATTTTGATATAACAAAGCAGCTATAAGGGAGCACTTATTATAAGGCTATCCCTGATATATATATAGCGCTTTTGGTGTGTGCTGGCAAACTCTCCCTCTCTCCCCAAAGGGCTAGTGGGTCCTGTCTTCGTTAGGAGCATTCCCTGTGTGTCTGCTGTGTGTCGGTACGTGTGTGTCGACATGTATGAGGACGATATTGGTGTGGAGGCGGAGCAATTGCCAAATATGAGGATGTCACCCCCTAGGGAGTCGACACCAGAATGGATGCCTTTATTTATGGAACTACGGGATAGTGTCAACACGCTAAAGCAGTCGTTTGACGACATGAGGCGGCCGGACAATCAATTAGTGCCTGTCCAGGCGACTCAAACACCGTCAGGGGCTGTGAAACGCCCTTTGCCTCAGTCGGTCGACACAGACCCAGACACAGGCACTGACTCCAGTGGTGACGGTGACGAATCAACCGTATTTTCCAGTAGGGCCACACGTTATATGATTTTGGCAATGAAGGAGGCGTTACATTTAGCTGATACTACAGGTACCACTAAACAGGGTATTATGTGGGGTGTGAAAAAACTACCTATAGTTTTTCCTGAATCAGAAGAATTAAATGACGTGTGTAATGAAGCGTGGGTTGCCCCTGATAAAAAGCTGATAATTTCAAAGAAATTATTGGCATTATACCCTTTCCCGCCAGAGGTTAGGGAGCGCTGGGAAACACCTCCTAGGGTGGACAAGGCGCTAACACGCTTATCTAAACAAGTGGCGTTACCCTCTCCTGAGACGGCCGCACTTAAAGATCCATCAGATAGGAGGATGGAAAATATCCAAAAAAGTATATACACACATGCAGGTGTTATACTACGACCAGCTGTAGCGACTGCCTGGATGTGCAGTGCTGGGGTAGTTTGGTCAGAGTCCCTGATTGAAAATATTGATACCCTGGACAGGGACAATATTTTACTGTCGTTAGAACAAATAAAGGATGCATTTCTTTATATGCGTGATGCACAGAGGGATATCTGCACACTGGCATCATGGGTAAGTGCTATGTCCATTTCGGCCAGAAGAGCTTTATGGACGCGACAGTGGACAGGCGATGCGGATTCAAAACGGCATATGGAAGTTTTGCCGTATAAAGGGGAGGAGTTATTTGGAGTCGGTCTATCAGATTTGGTGGCCACGGCTACAGCCGGGAAATCCACCTTTCTACCTCAAGTCACTCCCCAACATAAAAAGGCACCGATTTTTCAACCGCAGCCCTTTCGTTCCTTTAAAAATAAGAGAGCAAAGGGCTATTCATATCTGCCACGAGGCAGAGGTCGAGGGAAGAGACAGCAACACGCAGCTCCTTCCCAGGAACAGAAGCCCTCCCCGGCTTCTACAAAAGCCTCAGCATGACGCTGGGGCTTCTCAAGCGGACTCGGGGACGGTGGGCGGTCGTCTCAAAAATTACAGCGCGCAGTGGGCTCACTCGCAGGTAGATCCCTGGATCCTGCAGATAATATCTCAAGGGTACAGGTTGGAATTAGAGACAGATCCACCTCGCCGTTTCCTGAAGTCTACTTTACCAACGTCCCCCTCCGAAAGGGAGACGGTTTTGGAAGCCATTCACAAGCTGTACTCTCAGCAGGTGATAGTCAAGGTACCTCTTCTACAACAAGGGAAGGGGTATTATTCCACTCTTTTTGTGGTACCGAAGCCGGATGGCTCGGTAAGGCCTATTCTAAATCTGAAGTCCTTGAACCTGTACATAAAGAAGTTCAAGTTCAAGATGGAGTCACTCAGAGCAGTGATAGCGAACCTGGAAGAGGGGGACTTTATGGTATCCTTGGACATCAAGGATGCGTATCTCCACGTTCCAATTTACCCCTCACACCAGGGGTACCTCAGGTTCGTTGTACAAAACTGTCACTATCAGTTTCAGACGCTGCCGTTCGGATTGTCCACGGCACCTCGGATCTTTACAAAGGTAATGGCCGAGATGATGATTCTTCTTCGAAGAAAAGGCATATTAATTATCCCATACTTGGACGATCTCCTAATAAGGGCAAGGTCCAGAGAACAGCTAGAGATGGGATTAGCACTGTCTCAAGAAGTGCTAAAACAGCACGGGTGGATTCTGAATATTCCAAAATCCCAGTTAATGCCGACAACTCAGCTGCTGTTCCTAGGGATGATTCTGGACACGGTTCAGAAAAAGGTTTTTCTCCCGGAGGAAAAAGCCAAGGAGTTATCCGAGCTTGTCAGGAACCTCCTAAAACCAGGAAAGGTGTCTGTACATCAATGCACAAGAGTCCTGGGAAAAATGGTGGCTTCTTACGAAGCAATTCCATTCGGCAGATTCCACGCAAGAATTTTCCAAAGGGATCTGTTGGACAAATGGTCAGGGTCGCATCTTCAGATGCACCTACGGATAACCCTGTCTCCAAGGACAAGGGTGTCTCTTCTGTGGTGGTTGCAGAGTCCTCATCTATTGGAGGGCCGCAGATTCGGCATACAGGATTGGATCCTGGTGACCACGGACGCCAGCCTGAGAGGCTGGGGAGCAGTCACACAAGGAAGAAACTTCCAGGGAGTATGGACGAGTCTGGAAACGTCTCTTCACATAAACATTCTGGAACTAAGAGCAATATACAATGCTCTAAGCCAGGCAGAACCTCTGCTTCAGGGAAAACCGGTGTTGATCCAGTCGGACAACATCACGGCAGTCGCCCATGTGAACAGACAGGGCGGCACAAGAAGCAGGAGTGCAATGGCAGAAGCTGCAAGGATTCTTCGCTGGGCAGAGAATCATGTGATAGCACTGTCAGCAGTGTTCATCCCGGGAGTGGACAACTGGGAAGCAGACTTCCTCAGCAGACACGATCTTCACCCGGGAGAGTGGGGACTTCATCCAGAAGTATTCCACATGCTGGTAACCCGTTGGGAAAGACCAATGGTGGACATGATGGCGTCTCGCCTCAACAAAAAACTGGACAGGTATTGCGCCAGGTCAAGAGATCCGCAGGCAATAGCTGTGGACGCGCTGGTAACGCCTTGGGTGTACCAGTCGGTGTATGTGTTTCCTCCTCTGCCTCTCATACCAAAAGTATTGAGAATTATACGGCAAAGAGGCGTAAGAACGATACTAGTGGTTCCGGATTGGCCAAGAAGGACTTGGTACCCGGAACTTCAAGAGATGATCACGGAAGATCCGTGGCCTCTACCTCTAAGGAGGGACTTGCTTCAGCAGGGTCCCTGTCTGTTTCAAGACTTACCGCGGCTGCGTTTGACGGCATGGCGGTTGAACGCCGGATCCTAAAGGAAAAAGGCATGCCGGAAGAAGTCATTCCTACTTTGATTAAAGCAAGGAAGGAAGTAACCGTGCAACATTATCACCGAATTTGGCGAAAATATGTTGCGTGGTGCGAAGATCGGAGTGCTCCGACGGAGGAATTTCAACTGGGTCGATTCCTACATTTCCTGCAATCAGGATTGTCTATGGGTCTCAAATTGGGATCTATTAAGGTTCAAATTTCGGCCCTGTCGATTTTCTTTCAAAAAGAATTGGCTTCAGTCCCTGAAGTCCAGACCTTTGTTAAGGGAGTGCTGCATATACAGCCTCCTGTGGTGCCTCCAGTGGCACCGTGGGATCTCAATGTGGTTTTGGACTTTCTAAAATCTCATTGGTTTGAACCACTAAAAAAGGTGGATTTGAAATATCTCACTTGGAAAGTGACCATGCTTCTAGCCCTGGCTTCTGCCAGGAGAGTATCAGAATTGGCAGCTTTATCTTACAAAAGCCCATATCTGATTTTCCATTCGGACAGGGCAGAACTGCGGACTCGTCCGCATTTTCTCCCTAAGGTGGTGTCAGCATTTCATCTGAACCAGCCTATTGTAGTGCCTGCGGCTACAAGTGACTTGGAGGACTCCAAGTTACTGGACGTTGTCAGAGCATTAAAAATATATATTGCAAGGACAGCTGGAGTCAGAAAATCTGACTCGTTGTTTATATTGTATGCACCCAACAAGATGGGTGCTCCTGCGTCTAAGCAGACGATTGCTCGTTGGATCTGTAGCACAATCCAACTTGCACATTCTGTGGCAGGCCTGCCACAGCCTAAATCTGTAAAGGCCCACTCCACAAGGAAGGTGGGCTCATCTTGGGCGGCTGCCCGAGGGGTCTCGGCATTACAACTTTGCCGAGCAGCTACGTGGTCAGGGGAGAACACGTTTGTAAAATTTTACAAATTTGATACTCTGGCTAAGGAGGACCTGGAGTTCTCTCATTCGGTGCTGCAGAGTCATCCGCACTCTCCCGCCCGTTTGGGAGCTTTGGTATAATCCCCATGGTCCTTTCAGGAACCCCAGCATCCACTAGGACGATAGAGAAAATAAGATTTTACTTACCGATAAATCTATTTCTCGGAGTCCGTAGTGGATGCTGGGCGCCCATCCCAAGTGCGGATTATCTGCATAAATTGTACATAGTTATTGTTAACAAATTCGGGTTATTGTTGAAGGAAGCCATCTTTCAGAGGCTCCGCTGTTATCATACTGTTAACTGGGTTTAGATCACAGGTTGTACGGTGTGATTGGTGTGGCTGGTATGAGTCTTACCCGGGATTCAAAATCCTCCCTTTTTGTGTACGCTCGTCCGGGCACAGTACCTAACTGGAGTCTGGAGGAGGGTCATAGGGGGAGGAGCCAGTGCACACCACCTGATCTGGAAAAGCTTTACTTTTTGTGCCCTGTCTCCTGCGGAGCCGCTATTCCCCATGGTCCTTTCAGGAACCCCAGCATCCACTACGGACTCCGAGAAATAGATTTATCGGTAAGTAAAATCTTATTATTTTCTCCTCCTGCTATATCAGCAAACTTAGTGTGCAAGCCTCAAGTATCAAGCTCACTGGTACACCAGGTACACATTTTATGTATAGCTCTCCACATGTGGCTTGAATTCAGTAGCGTGCTGCAGCTTGCTCCCACAGAAGTCCGTAACTACCTTTGATCACTTTGTTCTTCTAAACCAGCTGCTTGTGGACAAGCCATAATGGTGGTAGAGAGTGGGATACCCACTGCTAGTGGGGACCTGTTTGGAAGAGGGGAGTCTCCTCTTTGATTAATTGGTAATAACTGTGATCAACAGAACCCCCCCCCCCCACACACACACACACACACACACACACACGCGCACACTACAGAAGTCATTATGAACTATGGAAATAGTCTTGGAAAATTATTTGGGAGACGCTCCCAATTTGCCAGTTTTCTGATAATGGCCATACAGTTTTACTAAATTCACTAACATAGACTATGAAACACAGAAGTGATGAAATAAGAACCCTTGCCTTCAAAACAGCATACATTTTTTGAACACTCGCCCAAAGCCAAGGATTACGTAGGATTATAGACAAGTGCATGATTAATCAGTCATACCAAACAGGTGATAATGATCATAATTTTCATATGTAGGTTGAAGTAGTCATTAACTGAAATAGAAACAGCTTTGTAGGAGACTCAAAACTGGGTGAGGAACAGCCAAAAATCTGCTACAAAAGTGAGGTTGTGGAAGACCGTTTCATGTCACAGCCCCCACCCCTCCCCCCTCCCAGAGCTCTTAGTGGCAGCTGCAGAGATTTAAGTTGGGTACACATTATGCAGACCTGCCGTCATGCAGAGCGGCTTGTTCAGGTAAGCTTATACACTTACTGATCAGCCAATCAGTATGTCATTCTCAAGGTGCATATAGTCCATATTGCATGGAAAATCGCACTGTGTATGCACCTTCACCCCACAGCTGGGTGGGCATTTGAATTTGCCTGCCTAATTTTGACCTCAGCCCTTGCAGCAAGTATACGGGGTGTCGGAGGACCGCCCGAACACACAGCCTGATGTGCAAGTATATTGGGCATCGGCAGTGCTGCAGGGGTTGACGCGACATGTCTGTGAATTACGTTATTTACAGATCTGTCCATGTGTGTACACCTGCTGACCCACGCGCTATATATCGCCCAATTTGTGCCCAGCTTTAGCTAGCAGATTCTAGGCCTGACAGGCTATCCATCCTTCAACTTATGTTGAGCACCTTCCGATACCACAAAATGCAGGGAAGTCACTTTCCCCTGCCATCCATGTGCCCAGCAGAGCAGCACAAAGTTGGGGTTGCTTGAGTGGGCTTTAGTTCTGAGGGGAGTATAGAGCCAGAGATATTAAAGTTGGGATAGAGTAGGTCTGGACAAACCGATCCTCGAGATCTACCAACAGTTCATGTTTTCAAGGCCTCCTGAAGATCTGCAGTATTGTCAGGAATGAATGCAGCATATCTTAATTAGTAATTACTACAGCTGTGTACCAGCTAGGTGATCTGGAAAATGTGAACTGTTGGTAGATCTTGAGGACTGGTTTGGCCAGCTCTGGGGTAGAGGGAGACTGGAATGGGGAAAGGTGGACAGACACCGTTACATACAAACAGCTGAAGTGAATATTTCTGCTTATAAACTAAATAAGCCTATTGTACAATTATGCTTTTTAACAGATGTTTGACTACATATGGGCTAGATCGAATGTATTTTATTTTTCTCTTAAAATTTTTACCATTTAAAATGTTCATATTAATGCTGTTTATAATGTAGGTATTATAATCATTCGTGTTACATGTGCTTTGTATCCTTTTTTTCTCTTTTATCCAAGCTGGGAAACTGGAACATTGGTGTGTAGGAGGTGGCACTTAACCTGAAGTATACATTTTAAATGTTAGCTAATTTCCCTACACCCCCCCCCCCCCCCCCCCCCCCTCAGAAATCCAGTGTTTTAAGTGTCCCTAGGAGTTGGACATGTTTTATCGACCTTCCCCACTGTGCACTTCAAGTGCTTGCCTGCGCCCAAGGACTTGGTACGTCATGTAGCAGGTGGTCCCAGTGTTTCCCTGTGGAAGGGGAAGCACTCGGGAGGGTGGACACTTTGTGTAAGGGGGAGGGGGCGGATTTTGTCTCCTGGTGTGAGTGTTCTGTGTGCTGCGCAGGACACTGTGGCAATCTTTACATTTGTAGTGTGCAGATATGGCACAATGGATTGATACACAGCTTCTAACGACACACAGATCTAATACCAGGAGTATCTGCTGCAGGGACACAGGCTGACATCACCTCCTCTCCAGTTCTGTTAGCTTCTCTTGGAAGGCTAAGCATCTTGTTATAATATTTCATTGTTTCAGTGCCTGATTGATCTGCTGTTTATTGCCTGATAACTTTAAATGGTTTCACTTTCTCAGAGCTACACAGAGCAGTGTCTTGAGGGTACTTGGCAGACATGGCAATGGCCTTTAAGACTAAATATGCTACGATTTACTTTTGTTTTTGTTTTGTTTCTTTTACTTGTGCTCAGTGTCATGTGGACAGCTGGGACATTGTGCGCAGCTTGTCAGACAGAGTCCGGTGACGCGCAGGAGATGCTGTGTCTACCATGGTGAAGCCAGCTTCTGCTCGGGCTCTGGGCTGCTTGGTGTCTGTTGTGGTGAAGTTAATGGCACCTTCAGCAAGAAGTTCAGATTCAGGCCTCAGCTGTTACTGATTCCTCAGCGCAACTTCGCTTATCCTATATCGCAAGATGCGCAAACGACTTTTTCTCCGGCAGGGTCCACAGGTTATCCACAAGATAACATTGAGATATGATGACGCGACAGCGGATATGCACCAATCTGTCAGAGCTTTCTGCCTCCCAGCATACAACGGGCCCGTCCATCTATCCCTGGCTCAGGCAAATCAGTTTTTTGTTTGCAGCAGCCGGACCATGGTCAAGAAGGCTGCTGGTTTTTTAGCAGCCATAAGCTTTTTATTTTTATAGTCTTACTATCTTTTGAACAAATGTCTTTTTTCCAAAGTTCGGGCAGTGGTTTTTGAGGAGCGTGAAATTCCAAAGGAAATAATGAGGAATTGAATTCTTCATTGGAACAAGGCTTTGAAGATCTGATTATGGTGGTCCGGCAGTTCCCGTGTTTGGATGCCAGATCAAGCGCAGTTTGTCCTTTCAAGCATAGGCACAAGAGATTTGTTTCTTTCCCCTATTCTGATCTCATTGAGGATGCCTGGAAAACACCAGATAAGAAATTTTCAGTACCTAACAAGTTTACTTCCCTCAGAGCATGTATCCAAGTGGGAACAGTCTCCCAAGGTGAATGCCCTAATGGCAGTTTGGCTAAACACACTGGCTTCCTGTGCAGCATCTTTTAAGGATCATTTAGACTAGAAACTGGAGGGTTGTCTTAAGTCTCTATGGGTTTGCGAGTGGTTATCTGCCCCTCACTGGCCTCAGAATGGGTGGCCCGAGTCATGGAGTCATGGGCTTACAAACTTGTCGCAGGGCTTAGAGTAATTCAGCACGGGATTCCTTGCTGGATTTAGCGGAGCAACTCCTGTGGCGCAGCAGAGTATGCTTGTGTGGCCGTTCATGATGGTGATCAAATGGCTCTTTGGTTCCCTGTCTGGGACACAGATTTAGAATCCAAATGTTCATTGGAATTGCTTCCTTTTTGGTAGGGGTTTTCTTTTTGGGCCTGAGCTTGATGCAGTTATTGCCCAAGCTACCGGTTGGAAAAGCAACTCTTTTTGCAGTCTGTCCCCAAACTGCGAGGTCTGCAGTATCAACATTTTTGCTCTTTCTTTCCAGGAGGTTTTTCTACTACAGGTTAATCAACCTGTATCAACCAAACAAAACAGAAACTTGAGGGTCAAAGCTCCTGAGAAACCTAGCACCTTTTGAGATCTTTCCCCACCCCACCCAAGCCGATTGCTAGTGGGCAGAGACTTGCTGCAGTTTAAAGACTTGTGGGTGCTGGGCTTTGTTTTCAGGGGTTTATATGATCGACCTAAGAAGTCTGCCATCACTGCATTTCTTCGCCTTCGCTCTTCCTGAGGATGCAGACAAGTAATTGGCTTTAGAGCACGCTATACATATCCTACTTTCTCTTACGTCCTAGAGGATGCTGGGGTCCACATTAGTACCATGGGGGTATAGACTGGTCAACTAGGAGCCATTGGCACTTTAAGAGTTTGAGAGTGTGGGCTGGCTCCTCCCTCTATGCCCCTCCCACCTTCACTTTGCTATTTGGGCTGGTCATCATTCCCTCCTCCAGATCACAGTTGTTGGCTCATCCGTTCCATGCCCTGCCTTTCAGCCTAGCTACGACCCCATGCGCTTTCACAAAGATCATAGTGGTGATGGCGAGCCTCCTATGTAAGGTAGGTATTGCAGTAATTGCTTATTTAGACTGATTGCTTGTAAAGGCCGTTTTAGCTTCTCAGTTGCAGATTCATCTGGACCGCACATTTCAGGTACTTAAGTATCACTGCTGGTTTCTCCGTTTTGAGAAGTCACACCTAATGCCTTGTCAGTGCCTGCTGTTCATGATGGTGATCTACGACACTGGTCTTCAGTGTTTCTGCCGAACTCCAAGGCCCTCCATGTTTTGGTCAGAACGGTGCTGTCCATGCAGAAAATGTTGGGCACTGTGAAATTGTTGGGCACTATGGTGTCCACTGTTGAGACCATTCAATACACCAGGTTCCATTTGCAGGATTTCTTTTAGGAAACTCTCAGAATTTGTCAGGGTCCACAGAGTTCCTCTGGTCTTAGTGTCTGGTGCCGTCCGCAAGGCGCTAGTCTCTCCCTACCGTAATGGCTGGCTTTAGAGAATCTGCTCAAAGGCCAGTTCTAAGCCACCATGACTTGGGTTACTGGAACCCTCAGACACGAGTCATCTGTCTAGGTGCGCCGTGACCCTCTATCTTCGCCTACAAGGCCTTGGGTCACCACCTGAGACTTTTCTTCATAAGTCGTCTCAAACTTCAAACTCAAGGCTATCTATTTGGTTGTATTGGGGGGGGGGGGGGGGCAGTCCATCCTGGCCAGCCAGTGCGGATTCAGTCTGGCATTGCCACTATGGTGGCATACATAAACCATCAAGGTGGTACCCGGAGGGCATGGGCAATGGTAGAGGCAGCACGTATCCCATGCTAGGTGGAAGCCTTTGTTCTGTCAAATGGTGTTCATACAGAGTCGACAATTGGGAAGCAGACTACCTAAGCAGAACCTGGTTTTTCCCATGGGTGAGGTCACTCAATCCGGACATCTTCCAACTGTTTCAGAGGTGGGGCCCTCCAGAGTTAGACCTCATGGCCTCTCATCACATCTTCAAGGTTCCCCAGTTTTGTGTGAGGTCCATGGACCCACTGGCTTTCGCAGTGGATGCAATGACAGTCCCATGGGACTTTCGTATGACATGCCTTTTTCCCACCAATTCCAATGTTTGCTTGGGTGCTCAATCGGATCAAGCATTATCAAGTTGCAGTAATCCTAGTTGCTGCAGACAGGCCTCACACGTCCTTGTACACTGACGTTCTCAAACTGTTGGTAGGCCTAAGGTGTCATCATCCACTACGGCAACATCTACTCCAGCAGGAACCGTTTCTGCATGAGTACCTTCCTCAGTTGGCTTTGACTGCCTGGCTTTTGAATCTGAGCTTTTAAAGGCTAGAGGTTATTCTTAGACAGTGGTAGGTACTATGTTGCGGGCCCAGAAACCAGGTTTGTCTTGCAATTACTCCAGGGTTTGGAGGAATTACATCATATGGTGTGAAAACCAGTTTTCAGACTTCACTGTTCAGTCTTCCTCCATTAACTTTCCTTCACGGAGGTTTGGAGGCTGATTTATGGCTGTGTTCTTTAAAAGTGCAGATTTTGGCTCTCAATTTTCATTTTCAACAGTGTCTGGCCTTTGTTCGAAAAAGTTTGTACCTTTTTGCAAAGTGTTTTGCGAGTTCAGCCACTGTTTCGCCCGTCCATAGCAAAATGGTGACTTCTTGGGCTTCCCTGGGGTAGGCTGTTGAACATCCCATAGTCCAGTGTCCCCCAGCCTTGATAAAGAGAAAAGGGGATTTTTGGTACTTATCGTTGAATACTTTTCACTCCCTCATGCTCAGTCATGCGGGTATTTTTCTTAAGTTATTTCCCTATTCTGTTTCTAGCATTGTTACTACATTTCTCTAACGTCCTAAGTGGATGCTGGGACTCCGTAAGGACCATGGGGAATAGCGGCTCCGCAGGAGACTGGGCACAACTAAAGAAAGCTTTAGGACTACCTGGTGTGCACTGGCTCCTCCCTCTATGACCCTCCTCCAGACCTCAGTTAGAATTTTGTGCCCGGCTGAGCTGGATGCACACAGTAGGGGCTCTCCTGAACTCCTAGAAAAGAAAGTATATTTTAGTTTTTTTATTTTCAGTGAGATCTGCTGGCAACAGACTCACTGCTACGTGAGACTAAGGGGAGAGAAGCGAACCTACCTGCTTGCAGCTAGCTTGGGCTTCTAGGCTACTGGACACCATTAGCTCCAGAGGGATCGAACACAGGCCCAGCCTCGGTCGTCCGGTCCCGGAGCCGCGCCGCCGTCCCCCTTACAGAGCCAGAAGCAAGAAGACGTTCCTGGAAATCGGCGGCAGAAGACTTCGGTCTTCATCAAGGTAGCGCACAGCACTGCAGCTGTGCGCCATTGCTCCCCATGCACACCTCACACTCCGGTCACTGATGGGTGCAGGGCGCGGGGGGGGGGGGGGGCGCGCGGCGCCCTGGGCTGCAATATAGTATACCTTGCTGGCAAAAAGAGCACATAATATAGTCATAAGACTATATATGTGAAAAATACCCCTACCAGATATCCTTAAAAAAGCGGGAGAAGTCCGCCGGAAAAGGGGCGGGCCTATCTCCCTCAGCACACTGGCGCCATTTTCCCTCACAGCACCGCTGGAAGGATCGCTCCCAGGCTCTCCCCTGCAGTTTCCAGACTACACAGGGTAAAAAAGAGAGGGGGGGGCACTAAATTTAGGCGCAGTATTACATATATAAGCAGCTATTGGGATAAATCACTCAGTTATAGTGTTAATCCCTGTGTTATATAGCGCTCTGGTGTGTGCTGGCATACTCTCTCTCTGTCTCCCCAAAGGCTTTGTGGGGTCCTGTCCTCAGTCAGAGCATTCCCTGTGTGTGTGCGGTGTGTCGGTACGTCTGTGTCGACATGTTTGATGAGGAGGCTTATGTGGAGGCGGAGCAGGTGCCGATAAATGTGATGTCACCCCCTGCGGGGCCGACACCTGAATGGATGGTAATGTGGAAGGAATTACGTGATAGTGTCGACTCGTTACATAAGAGGTTTGACGACATAACAGATGTGGGACAGCCGGCTACTCAGCTCGTGCCTGCCCAGGCGTCTCAAAAGCCATCAGGGGCCCTAAAACGCCCGCTACCTCAGATGGCAGACACAGATGTCGACACGGATACCGACTCCAGTGTCGACGACGAGGAGACTACTGTACATTCCAATAGAGCCACCCGTTATATGATTGCGGCAATGAAAAATGTCTTGCACATTTCTGATGTTACCCCAGGTACCGCAAAAAAAAAAAAGGGGTATAATGTTTGGGGAGAAAAAACTACCAGTGGTTTTTCCCCCATCTGATGAATTAAATGAAGTATGTGAAGAAGCGTGGGCTTCCCCCGATAAGAAACTGGTAATTTCTAAAAAGTTACTCATGGCGTACCCTTTCCCGCCAGAGGACAGGTTACGATGGGAGACGCCCCCTAAGGTGGATAAAGCGCTCACACGTCTATCAAAGAAGGTGGCACTGCCGTCTCCGGACACGGCCGCCCTCAAGGAACCTGTTGATAGAAAGCAAGAGGCTATCCTGAAGTCTGTTTATACACACTCAGGCATTATACTGCGACCAGCTATTGCTTCAGCATGGATGTGCAGTGCTGCAGCTGCATGGTCAGATTCCCTGTCAGAAAATATTGATACCTTAGACAGGGACACTATATTGCTAACCATAGAGCATATAAAAGACGCTGTCTTATACATGAGAGATGCACAGAGGGATATTTACCGGCTGGCGTCTAGAATAAATGCACTGTCCATTTCTGCCAGGAGGGGTTTATGGACTCGGCAGTGGACAGGGGATGCAGATTCTAAAAGGCACATGGAAGTTTTGCCTTACAAGGGTGAGGAGTTGTTTGGGGATGGTCTCTCGGACCTAGTTTCCACAGCGACAGCTGGGAAATCAGCATTTTTACCCCATGTTCCCTCACAGCAAAAGAGAGCACCGTATTATCAGGTACAGTCCTTTTGGCCCCAGAAAGGAAAGCGGGGTAAAGGCGCGTCTTTCTGCCCAGAGGCAGAGGTAGAGGGAAAAAGCTGCAAAATACAGCCGGTTCCCAGGAACAAAAGTCCTCCCCCGCTTCCTCTAAGTCCACAGCATGACGCTGGGGCTCCACTGGCGGAGCCAGGTGCGGTGGGGTCCCGTCTCAAGTACTTCAGCGATCAGTGGGCTTGCTCACGGGTGGATCCCTGGATTCTACAAGTGGTATCTCAGGGATACAAGCTGGAATTCGAGACGTCTCCCCCTTTCCTAAAATCTGCCTTGCCAACGACTCCCTTGGACAGGGAGGCAGTGCTAGAGGCAATTCACAAGCTGTATTTGCAGCAGGTGATAGTCAAGGTACCCCTCCTTCAACAAGGAAGGGGTTAGTATTCCACAATGTTTGTGGTACCGAAACCGGACGGTTCGGTGAGACCCATTTTAAATTTGAAATCCTTGAACACGTACATAAACAGATGCAAGTTCAAGATGGAATCGCTCAGGGCGGTTATTTCAAGCCTGGAGGAAGGGGATTACATGGTATCACTGGACATCAAGGATGCTTACCTGCATGTCCCCATTTACCCTCCTCACCAGGAGTACCTCAGATTTGTGGTGCAGGACTGTCATTACCAATTCCAGACGTTGCCGTTTGGTCTGTCCACGGCACTGAGGGTATTTACCAAGGTAATGGCCGAAATGATGATACTCCTTCGGAAAAAGGGAGTTGTAATTATCCCGTACTTGGACGATCTCCTTATAAAGGCGAGGTCCAGGGAACAGTTGCTGAACGGTGTAGCACTAGCTCGGGAAGTGCTACAACAGCACTGCTGGATCCTGAATATTCCAAAGTCGCAGCTGGTTCCTGCAACGCGTCTATTGTTCCTGGGGATGGTTCTGGACACAGAACAGAAAAGGGTGTTTCTCCCGGAGGAGAAGGCCAAGGAGTTGTCATCGCTAGTCAGAGACCTCCTCCAACCAAAACAGGTGTCTGTGCACCACTGCACGCGAGTCCTGGGAAAGATGGTAGCTTCTTACGAAGCAATTCCGTTCGGAAGGTTCCATGCACGGATCTTTCAGTGGGATCTGTTGGACAAGTGGTCCGGATCGCATCTTCAGATGCATCGGATGATAACCCTGTCTGCAAGGACCAGGGTGTCTCTACTGTGATGGCTGCAGAGTGCTCATCTTCTGGAGGGCCGCAGATTCGGCATACAGGACTGGGTCCTGGTAACCACGGACGCCAGCCTTCGAGGCTGGGGAGCAGTCACACAGGGAAGAAATTCCAGGGACTATGGTCAAGCCAGGAGATGTCCCTACGCATAAATATTCTGGAACTAAGAGCCATTTACAATGCCCTAAGTCAGGCAAGACCCCTGCTTCAAAGTCAGCCGGTACTAATTCAGTCAGACAACATCACGGCGGTCGCCCATGTAAACCGACAGGGCGGCACGAGAAGCAGGATGGCAATGGCAGAAGCCACAAGGATTCTCCGATGGGCGGAAAATCACGTGTTAGCACTGTCAGCAGTGTTCATTCCGGGAGTGGACAACTGGGAAGCAGACTTCCTCAGCAGGCACGACCTCCACCCGGTAGAGTGGGGACTTCATCCAGAAGTCTTCCAAATGATTACAAACCGTTGGGAAAGGCCACAGGTGGACATGATGGCGTCCCGCCTCAACAAAAAGCTAGAAAAATATTGCGCCAGGTCAAGGGACCCTCAGGCGATAGCGGTGGACGCTCTAGTGACACCGTGGGTGTACCAGTAGGTTTATGTGTTCCCCCCCCCCCCTCTTCCTCTCATACCAAAGGTGCTGAGGATAATAAGAAGGAGAAGAGTAAGGACTATACTCATTGTTCCGGATTGGCCAAGAAGAGCTTGGTACCCAGAACTTCAAGAAATGATCTCAGAGGACCAATGGCCTCTACCGCTCAGACAAGACCTGCTGCAGCAGGGGCCCTGTCTTTTCCAAGACTTACCGCGGCTGCGTTTGACGGCATGGCGGTTGAACACCGGATCCTGATGGAAAAGGGCATTCCGGAGGAAGTCATTCCTACGCTGATCAAAGCCAGGAAGGATGTGACTGCAAAACATTATCACTGCGTATGGCGAAAATATGTTGCTTGGTGTGAGGCCAGGAAGGCCCCAACGGAGGAATTTCAACTGGGTCGATTCCTGCACTTCCTACAGTCAGGGGTGACTATGGGCCTCAAATTGGGGTCCATTAAGGTCCAGATTTCGGCTCTGTCGATTTTCTTCCAAAAAGAACTGGCTTCACTGCCTGAAGTTCAGACTTTTGTTTAAGGAGTGCTGCATATTCAGCCCCGTTTTGTGCCTCCAGTGGCACCTTGGGATCTCAACGTGGTGTTGGATTTCCTTAAGTCGCATTGGTTTGAGCCACTTAAAACCGTGGAGCAAAAATATCTCACGTGGAAAGTGGTCATGCTGTTGGCCCTGGCTTCGGCCAGGTGTGTGTCAGAGTTGGCGGCTTTGTCATGTAAAAGCCCTTATCTGATTTTCCATATGGATTGGGCGGAATTGAGGACTCGTCTCCAATTTCTTCCTAAGGTGGTTTCAGCGTTTCATTTGAACCAACCTATTGTGGTGCCTGCGGCTACTCGGGACTTGGAGGATTCAAAGTTGCTGGATGTAGTCAGGGCCCTGAAAATTTATGTTTCCAGGACGGCTAGAGTCAGGAAAACTGACTCGCTATTTATCCTGTACGCACCCAACAAGCAGGGTGCTCCTGCTTCGAAGCAGACTATTGCTCGCTAGATCTGTAGCACAATTCAGCTTGCACATTCTGCGGCTGGACTGCTGCATCCTAGATCAGTGAAAGCCCATTCCACGAGGAAGGTGGGCTCTTCTTGGGCGGCTGCCCGAGGGGTCTCGGCTTTGCAACTTTGCCGAGCAGCTACTTGGTCGGGGTCAAACACATTTGCAAGATTCTACAAGTTTGACACCCTGGCTGAGGAGGACCTAGAGTTCGCTCATTCGGTGCTGCAGAGTCATCCGCACTCTCCCGCCCGTTTGGGAGCTTTGGTATAATCCCCATGGTCCTTACGGAGTTCCAGCATCCACTTAGGACGTTAGAGAAAATAAGATTTTACTCAACGGTAAATCTATTTCTCGTAGTCCGTAGTGGATGCTGGGCGCCCATCCCAAGCGCGGATTGTCTGCAATACTTGTATATAGTTATTGTTTAACTAAAGGGTTATTGTTGAGAGCCATCTGTTGAGAGGCTCCGTTGTATTTCATACTGTTAACTGGATATAGTATCACGAGTTGTACGGTGTGGCTGGTATGAGTCTTACCCGGGATTCAACATCCTTTCCTTATTGTGTCAGCTCTTCCGGGCACAGTATCCTAACTGAGGTCTGGAGGAGGGTCATAGAGGGAGGAGCCAGTGCACACCAGGTAGTCCTAAAGCTTTCTTTAGTTGTGCCCAGTCTCCTGCGGAGCCGCTATTCCCCATGGTCCTTACGGAGTCCCAGCATCCACTACGGACTACGAGAAATAGATTTACCGGTGAGTAAAATCTTATTTTTTACCAATTTATTGCTGCTCCTTGCTGGACTCTTTTCAAGTTGTACTGGCCTTCTGGAAGTTGCAGGGGGAGTAGCTAATATTTTAAAGGTATTCTTAGGTGTGTAGGTGCTGGCACTTAAACTTATCAGCCACCCTCTTGGTCCAATGTCCCCCAGCTATTTTCAGAGAAAAGGATTCAACGCAATGTAACAAATATCCCTTTTTCTTTTTTTTCCAATGTCTACGCAGGTGGTGAAATTGCATACTAAACTTGGAAAGCCAATCCCCCCAGTAGTGCCTGCTGGAGTAAATTCTGATCCCACCTCTTCATCTGCAACTACCACCAAACCTCCATCCAGTACAGTAGCTTCCCCGCCACAAAAGTCAACTGACTGGGAGACCACTTCTGCAAGTACGTATTACCATTTACTGAAAATATATCTTCAAGTTTCCACATTGCTAATTGATGTTCTTATTCCTATAAGGATCTCCACAGCTTACAACAAATGTCACACAGGATAATGCATCGCTCTCATCCGCACTAGTGACTGAAGCAGACCAAGAGGATAGCCAAGATGGACTTTCTGAGTCACAGCCTGTTGGACAAAACTTTGTTGAAGAGGTGAGGCTACGTATTTTTGATGATGCATTAAGTGAGTGTGAGGTGGCGAGGGACCAATAACTAAACCTAAAAATGTGACCTGAGCATAAGCTTAAAACAGTGCATGCAGAACTTTATATTGCTCAAATCTTAACCTGCAACTAAAGAGTACAGATGCAGGCTTAGTAATCATGTTTGTCATTATTATTGGTATCTTCTAATGTTAAATAAAAATAGGAAACTGGTGACTTTCACCCAATGAATAACAAGCATCTTCTAGGCTGTGGCTGGTCAAACTAGAATAGTCGTAATGTTAACTAGAATTTTTGTTTCCGATTAAGGCATACTTTATAGCGCTGTATATCCCTTCCTACCTGTATAAACTGGATATAGACAATATAGCCTTTTATTTGTTAAAAATTAACATATAGTTGCAACAAAAAAAAAAAAAAAAAAAAAATATGTATATATATATGACTGATTAAAAATATATATAAAATAGGGCAAACATGGCACAGCAATTTGTTTAGTATATTACCACATTTAGAGGCCAAACACAGTGTCCTAAATAGAATCCTTGGTAAAAGATGCCACAGTCCAGGGGGTGTATATAGCACTTGTGGAGATATTTAGTCTGTATAGAGTAAGATGGAGGACCTTCAAAGCTTGATTTTGGACAGATATAGTCCTATTGAAAGCATGGTCTTGTACTCTTCTTTCGGACACCGACAAGTTCCCCGTTTAGAGCGTAGAAGGACTTCTAGGCGTGTTCCAGGATATAGATGGAGGTTGTAGTGGAGGCCTCTGCAAACCAACGCGTTTCGCTATATCAACATCTTTGTCAAGGTGTACTTTATACAGGAATGTGCATTTATGGGAGTACAAATGTGATAAATGTACTAAAATACAAGTGTCCCACCAATTTAAAGGTTTCCTAGTGTGTTTTTCTCTAACGTCCTAAGTGGATGCTGGGGACTCCGTAAGGACCATGGGGGATAGCGGCTCCGCAGGAGACTGGGCACATCTAAAGAAAGCTTTAGGACTATCTGGTGTGCACTGGCTCCTCCCCCTATGACCCTCCTCCAAGCCTCAGTTAGATCTCTGTGCCCGAACGAGAAGGGTGCACACTAGGGGCTCTCCTGAGCTTCTTAGTGAAAGTTTTAGTTTAGGTTTTTTATTTTCAGTGAGACCTGCTGGCAACAGGCTCACTGCATCGAGGGACTAAGGGGAGAAGAAGCGAACTCACCTGCGTGCAGAGTGGATTGAGCTTCTTAGGCTACTGGACATTAGCTCCAGAGGGACGATCACAGGCCCAGCTTGGATGGGTCCCAGAGCCGCGCCGCCGGCCCCCTTACAGAGCCAGAAGGCAGAAGAGGTCCGGAAAATCGGCGGCAGAAGACGTCCTGTCTTCAACAAGGTAGCGCACAGCACTGCAGCTGTGCGCCATTGCTCTCAGCACACTTCACACTTCGGTCACTGAGGGTGCAGGGCGCTGGGGGGGGGCGCCCTGAGACGCAATAAAAACACCTTGGCTGGCGAAAATACATCACATATAGCCCCCAGGGCTATATGGATGAATTTTAACCCCTGCCAGAATCCATAAAAAAAGCAGGAGAAAAGTCCGCGAAAAAGGGGCGGAGCCTATCTCCTCAGCACACTGGCGCCATTTTCCCTCACAGCTCCGTTGGAGGGAAGCTCCCCTGGCTCTCCCCTGCAGTCACTACACTACAGAAAGGGTTAAAAAAGAGAGGGGGGCACTAATTAGGCGCAGTATTAACTATACAGCAGCTATAAGGGGAAAAACACTTATATAAGGTTATCCCTGTATATATATAGCGCTCTGGTGTGTGCTGGCAAACTCTCCCTCTGTCTCCCCAAAGGGCTAGTGGGGTCCTGTCCTCTATCAGAGCATTCCCTGTGTGTGTGCTGTATGTCGGTACTTTTGTGTCGACATGTATGAGGAGAAAAATGATGTGGAGATGGAGCAGATTGCCTGTAATAGTGATGTCACCCCCTAGGGGGTCGACACCTGAGTGGATGAACTGTTGGAAGGAATTACGTGACAGTGTCAGCTCTGTATAAAAGACAGTGGTTGACATGAGACAGCCGGCTCCTCAGCTTGTGCCTGTCCAGACGTCTCATAGGCCGTCAGGGGCTCTAAAGCGCCCGTTACCTCCGATGGCAGATATAGACGCCGACACGGATACTGACTCCAGTGTCGACGGTGAAGAGACGAATGTGACTTCCAGTAGGGCCACACGTTACATGATTGAGGCAATGAAAAATGTTTTACACATTTCTGATAATACGAGTACCACCAAAAAAGGGGTATTATGTTCGGTGAGGAAAAACTACCTGTAGTTTTCCTGAATCTGAGAAATTAAATGAGGTGTGTGATGATGCGTGGGTTTCCCCCGATAACAACTGATAATTTCTAAAATGTTATTGGCATTATATCCTTTCCCGCCAGAGGTTAGGGTGCGTTGGGAAACACCCCCTAGGGTGGATAAAGCGCTCACACGCTTGTAAGGGCTCTACCTTCGCCTGAGATGGCCGCCCTTAAGGATCCTGCTGATAGAAAGCAGGAGGGTATCCTAAAAGGTATTTACACACATACTGGTGTTATACTGCGACCAGCAATCGCCTCAGCCTGGATGTGCAGTGCTGGGTTGGCGTGGTCGGATTCCCTGACTGAAAATATTGATACCCTAGATAGGGACAGTATATTTTTGCCTATAGAGCATTTAAAAGATGCATTTCTATAAATGCGTGATGCACAGCGGAATATTTGCCGACTGGCATCAAGTCTAAGCGCGTTGTCCATTTCTACCAGTAGAGGGTTATGGACACGTCAGTGGTCAGGTGATGCGTATTCCAAACGGCATTTGGAAGTATTGCTTTATTAAGGGGAGGAGTTATTTGGGGTCGGTCTTTCAGACCTGGTGGCCACGGCAACAGCTGGGAATTCCACGTTTGTACCCCAGGTCGCCTCTCAACATGAGAAGGCGCCGTATTATCAGGCGCAGTCTTTTCGTGGACAAGCGGGCAAAAGGTTCCTCATTTCTGCCCTGTGACAGAGGGAGAGGAAAAAGGCTGCAGAAATCAGCCAGTTCCCAGGAACAGAAACCCTCTCCCGCCTCTGCCAAGCCCTCAGTATACGCTGGGGCTTTACAAGCAGAATCAGGCACGGTGGGGGGCCCGTCTCAATGAATTTCAGCGCGCAGTGGGCTCACTCGCAAGTAGACCCCTGGATCCTTCAGGTGATATCTCAGGGGTACAAATTAGAATTAGAGACGTCTCCCCCTCGCCGTTTCCTAAAGTCGGCTTTACCGATGTCTCCTTCTGACAGGGAGACAGTTTTGGAAGCCATTCACAAGCTGTATTCCCAGCAGGTGATAATCAAGATACCCCTCCTGCAACAGGGAACGGGGTATTATTCCACACTGTTGTGGTACCGAAGCCGGACGGCTCGGTGAGACCGATTCTAAATCTAAAATCTTTGAACACTTACATACAGAGGTTCAAATTCAAGATTGAGTCACTCACAGCAGTGATTGCGAACCTGGAAGAAGGGGACTACATGATGTCTCGGGACATCAAGGATGCTTACCTTCATGTCAAAATTTACCCTTCTCACCAAGGGTACCTCAGGTTTATGGTACAGAACTGTCACTATCAGTTCAGACGCTGCCGTATGGATGGTCCACGGCACCCCGGGTCTTTACCAAGGTAATGGCCGAAATGATGATATTCCTTCGAAGGAAGTGAATTTTAGTTATCCCTTACTTGGACAATTCCCTGATAAGGGTAAGATCCAGGGAACAGTTGGAGGTCGGTGTAGCACTATCTCAGGTAGTGTTGCGGCAGCACGATTGGATTCTCAATATTCCAAAATCGCAGCTGGTTCCGACGACGTGTCTTCTGTTCCTAGGGATGATCCTGGACACAGTCCAGAAAAAGGTGTTTCTCCCGGAGGAGAAAGCCAGGGAGTTATCTGAGCTAGTCAGGAACCTCCTAAAACCGAGCCAAGTCTCAGTGCATCAATGCACAAGGGTTCTGGGTAAAATGGTGGCTTCCTACGAAGCAATCCCATTCGGCAGATTCCACGCAAGAACTTTCCAGTGGGACCTGCTGGACAAATGGTCCGGGTCGCATCTTCAGATGCATCAGCGGATAACCCTGTCACCAAGGACAAGGGTGTCCCTCCTGTGGTGGTTGCAGAGTGCTCATCTTCTAGAGGGCCGCAGATTAGGCATTCAGGACTGGGTCCTGGTGACCACGGATGCCAGCCTGCGAGGCTGGGGAGCAGTCACACAGGGAAGGAATATCCAGGGCTTATGGTCAAGCCTGGAGACATCACTTCACATAAATATCCTGAAGCTAAGGGACATTTACAATGCTCTAAGCTTAGCAAGACCTCTGCTTCAAGGTCAGCCGGTGTTGATCCAGTCGGACAACATCACGGCAGTCACCCACGTAAACAGACAGGGTGGCACAAGAAGCAGGAGGGCAATGACAGAAGCTGCAAGGATTTTTCGCTGGGCGGAAAATCATGTGATAGCACTGTCAGCAGTATTCATTCCGGGAGTGGACAACTGGGAAGCAGACTTCCTCAGCACGACCTCCACCCGGGAGAGTGGGGACTTCACCCAGAAGTCTTCCACATGATTAAAAACTCGACAGGTATTGCGCCAGGTCCAGGGACCCTCAGGCAATAAGCTGTAGACGCTCTGGTATGTGTTCCCTCCTCTGCCTCTCATACCCAAGGTACTGAGATTGATAAGATGGAGAGGAGTAAGCACTATATGCGTGGTTCCGGATTGGCCAAGAAGGACTTGGTAACCGGAACTTCAAGAGATGCTCACGGAGGATCCGTGGCCTCTACCTCTAAGAAGGGACCTGCTCCAGCAAGGACCCTGTCTGTTCCAAGACTTACCGCGGCTGCGTTTGACGGCATGGCGGTTGAACGCCGGATCCTGAAGGAAAAAAGGCATTCCGGATGAAGTCATCCCTATCCTGATCAAAGCCAGGAAGGATGTAACCGCAAAAACATTATCACCGCAATTGGCGAAAATATGTTGCGTGGTGCGAGGCCAGTAAGGCCCGACGGAGGAAATTCAACTGGGTCGATTCCTACATTTCCTGCAAACAGGAGTGTCTATGGGCCTGAAATTGGGGTCCATTAAGGTTCAAATTTCGGCCCTGTCGATTTTCTTCCAAAAAGAACTAGCTTCAGTCCCTGAAGTTCAGACGTTTGTAAAAGGGGTACTGCATATACAGCCTCCTTTTGTGCCTCCAGTGGCACTTTGGGATCTCAATGTAGTTTTGGGTTCCAAAAGTCACATTGGTTTGAACCACTTAAATCTGTGGAGTTAAAATATCTCACATGAAAAGTGGTCATGCTGTTGGCCCTGGCCTGGGCCAGGCGCGTGTCAGAATTGGCGGCTTTATCCTGAAAAAGCCCTTATCTGATTTTCCATTCGGACAGGGTGGAATTGAGGACTCGTCCTCAGTTTCTCCCCAAGGTAGTTTCAGCGTTTCACCTGAACCAACCTATTTGTGGTGCCTGCGGCTACTAGGGACTTGGAGGCCTCCAAGTTGCTAGACGTTGTCAGTGCCCTGAAAATATATGTTTCCAGGACGGCTGGAGTCAGGAAATCTGACTCGCTGTTTATCCTGTATGCACCCAACAAGCTGGGTGCTCCTGCTTCTAAGCAGACTATTGCTCGTTGGATTTGTAGTACAATTCAGCTTGCACATTCTGTGGCAGGCCTGCCACAGCCAAAAATCTGTAAATGCCCACTCCACAAGGAAGGTGGGCTCATCTTGGGCGGCTGCCCGAGGGGTCTCGGCTTTACAACTTTGCCGAGCAGCTACTTGGTCAGGAGCAAATACGTTTGTAAAATTCTACAAAATTGATATCCTGGCTGAGGAGGACCTGGAGTTCTCTCATTTGGTGCTGCAGAGTCATCCGCACTCTCCCGCCCGTTTGGGAGCTTTGGTATAATCCCCATGGTCCTTACGGAGTCCCCAGCATCCACTTAGGACGTTAGAGCAAATAAGAATTTACTTACCGATAATTCTATTTCTCATAGTCCGTAGTGGATGCTGGGCGCCCATCCCAAGTGCGGATTGTCTGCAATACTTGTACATAGTTATTGTTACAAAAATCGGGTTATTATTGTTGTGAGCCATCTTTCAGAGGCTCCTCTGTTATCATGCTGTTAACTGGGTTCAGATCACAGGTTATACGGTGTGATTGGTGTGGCTGGTATGAGTCTTACCCGGGATTCAAAATCCTTCCTTATTGTGTACGCTCGTCCGGGCACAGTAACCTAACTGAGGCTTGGAGGAGGGTCATAGGGGGAGGAGCCAGTGCACACCAGATAGTCCTAAAGCTTTCTTTAGATGTGCCCAGTCTCCTGCGGAGCCGCTATCCCCCATGGTCCTTATGGAGTCCCCAGCATCCACTACGGACTATGAGAAATAGAATTATCGGTAAGTAAATTCTTATTTTTAACCTCATGACTTTATTAATATGCAGGTGAAGTTCAGATGAGCAGTTATTCAGGAGAAAACGTTGAAAATTAAAAACTGGACAATTCATGCATTTGCATATAGCAAATTCACTGCACATCCACTTTTTAGAAGTTTTGAAAATTACCTTTTTGTCTTGTTTCCTATAGGGTTTCTTTTTGTAAAAACAAACAAAAAAAAAAAAAACACTAATAGATGGGAACTACTAAAGGGGGATAAAAAGCTGTTAATACAAATGTAAACTTGGTGACTGTGCAATATTTGTTTTGTTTTTTTAAATTGTGCTGTTGAATATTCATAGTTCACATAGTTTCCACATGAACATATAGCTGATGTAGCTTTAATAGGAAGTACATGACTGAGATTGTCTAAATCTCTGAACCATAGGCACCTACTTCCCTGGTCCTATATTTATCATTTTAAATACAGTTGTTCATCTTCATTGTACAATAATCATCAACATTAAAGCATCACATAAATCAAAAAAATCTAAATTCGTAGGCTTCGTGATCCATTGATAGTTGCAAATTGCTATATGGAATAGACCTGATCGATATTCTCTCTATCAGAACAGTAATATTACCAGATTTGCCTGCAGGTCCGTAATGAAGACGGGAAGACTGTACGTTTCCAGTGTAAACTCTGTGAGTGCACCTTCAATGATTTGAATGCCAAAGAGATGCATCTGAAGGGCCGCCGGCATAGGCTGCAATACAAGGTTCGCAGACAATAAACTAATATAGAGTATGTAACGCAAATCTTACAGCACATCGGGGCACTAATAACCGAGTAGAGAATTGCCTCGTTGCGTTTTTCATATAATTACTGTAATAGATGAGCTTTTTTGTTTATTTTGAGATGTAAAGTTGACAACACTCTTTGCAAACAATTCATAACAGGGCAGCTACACTCGGCAGCTTTTGCAGGTCTCAAGATGGGGATCACGCAATATTTGGATTTGCTGCCTCACATCACTGGGGTCATAAGTTTGATTCTAACTTTGGTCTGTTTGTGTGTAGCTGATATGTTCCGTGTTTCCATGGGTTTCCTATGGACATTTGACTTCCTCCCACCATTCAAAATCAGGCTTGCAGGTGAATTGGCTTCTGACAAAAATGAATATAAGTGTGTGGTGGAGATATGGAGGTGTAAGTTACACTGGGACAAGGACTGAGATGAAGGACTTAATATTCTCTATAAAGCACTGCACAGTATGTGCTTGATATATAAAATAAAATAATTATGGCAAAGACCATGGTGTTTCATAATCATATTCTGTTATTGTCCATTTATATATTGTCTGTCTCAATCTAAATTTGGTCCATTCAGAAAGGAGTCCGCTTAGATGAATATTCTTAAAGTGCACTCCTGCAATTTTGGGACAACTAAACTGCCATGTGCCGCCAACATAATTAGTAATGTGTCTAACTTAATGCTTTCTCCTACATCAACATAAAATGGTGGTTATGTTATCATACAGCATGTTAAACTCTATATTCATTTGTTCTGTAGAAAAAAGTGAACCCACATCTCCCAGTTGACTTGAAACCAAGTAACCGACCTAGGAAGCTGCTAGAGGAGAGACCGAGGAGACATCGGGATCAGAGAAAGGCAATGCAGAGACAGTGGAAGGATGAACATTTTTTGTGGTGCATGGAAATGAGGTGCTTTACTCAAATGGTTACTTCTAAATTAATGCTTATTACTTAAATTGATGATTGAATAAGCCAGAGGTTTTCCAAATGCGGCCCTCATGGCACCCTAATGGTCTAATATTTAAGTTTATCTATGCTTGGCCACAGGTGACTTATTTAGTACCTAGTCAATTTGATTTAACCATCTGTGTTTTAAAACCAGGACAATTAGAGTGCCTTGAGGACTGCATTTGAGAACCTCTGGAATAATCAATTTAGAAGCTGTTAGCAGTCACAGTATAATATGGGTAACAAAATACATTGTGCAATGTATGCATTTCAACCAGTGCAATATTTCTTTAACATTCTCAGCAAATTGGAATAGGGATTCTAGATTAGTACTCTGAACTACAAATGTAGAATGTCCCCTCAGAACCAACATTTTTCTAAACACAATGTAATAGCTTTCAAACAGCAAATAAAGTAGACAAGATACATCCGTGTACCACACATACAAAGAAATATGGCAAAATGAAGATAAGGACCACATAAATGGATCAAATCGTATCGCATTCAAATCAAGCTTATATCAAGCGGTGAAGTGAATAATGTAACTAGATTATGACTACATGCAGGCCAATCTAGAACCGACAATAGCGACGCGCGGGAGCCGTGCATCGCTATTACTATGGGGCATACACACAGAGATCCGTGCCTCATTTCTAAGTAATCTAGCCAGATTGCTTAGAAATTAATCATACTTCTCTCCGTGTGTACCCGCCTTTTGAGTTTGTGTGTCAGTAGCGAAAGAGTCAATATAAATACAGCGTTTTCTCTAACGTCCTAAGTGGATGCTGGGGACTCCGTAAGGACCATGGGGGATTAGCGGTTCCGCAGGAGACTGGGAACAACTAAAGAAAGCTTTAGGACTACCTGGTGTGCACTGGCTCCTCCCACTAAGACACTCCTCCAGACCTCAGTTAGATTCTTGTGCCCGGCTGAGCTGGATGCACACTAGGGGCTCTCCTGAGCACCTAGAAAGAACAGGTGGTAGTTTGGGCTTCTTAGGCTACTGGACACCATTAGCTCCAGAGGGATCGACCGCAGGACCCGACCTTGGTGTTCGTTCCCGGAGCCGCGCCGCCGCCCCCCTTACAGAGCCAGAAGCACGAAGAAGGTCCGGAAAATCGGCGGCAGAAGACTTCGGTCTTCACCAAGGTAGCGCACAGCACTGCAGCTGTGCGCCATTGCTCCTCATGTACACCTCACACTTCGGTCACTGATGGGTGCAGGGCGCTGGGGGGTCGCCCTGAGGGCAATAGATAACACCTTGGCTGGCAAATATACATCATATATAGTCCTAGAGGCTATATAGATGTAAAATTACCCCTGCCAGTATTACAGAAAAAGCGGGAGAAAGTCAGCCGAAAAGGGGGCGGGGCTTCTCCCTCAGCACACTGGCGCCATTTTCTCTTCACAGTGCAGCTGGAAGACAGCTCCCCAGGCTCTCCCCTGTAGTTTTCAGGCTCAAAGGGTTAAAAAGAGAGGGGGGGCACTAAATTTAGGCGCAATATATGTATACAAGCAGCTATTTGGGGAAAAATCACTCAGTTATAGTGTTAATCCCTGCATTATATAGCGCTCTGGTGTGTGCTGGCATACTCTCTCTCGGTCTCCCCAAAGGACTTTGTGGGGTCCTGTCCTCAGTCAGAGCATTCCCTGTGTGTGTGCGGTGTGTCGGTACGGCTGTGTCGACATGTTGGATGAGGAAGGTTACGTGGAGGCGGAGCAGAGGCCGATAAATGGGATGTCGCCCCCTGTGGGGCCGACACCAGAGTGGATGGATAGGTGGAAGGTATTAACCGACAGTGTCAACTCCTTACATAAAAGGCTGGATGACGTAACAGCTGTGGGACAGCCGGCTTCTCAGCCCGCGCCTGCCCAGGCGTCTCAAAGGCCATCAGGGGCTCAAACAACGCCCGTTACCTCAGATGGCAGACACAGATGTCGACACGGAGTCTGACTCCAGTGTCGACGAGGTTGAGACATATATACAATCCACTAGGAACATCCGTTACATGATCTCGGCAATGAAAAATGTGTTACGCATTTTCTGACATGAACCCAAGTACCACATAAAAGGGGTTTTATTTTTGGGGAGAAAAAGCAGCCAGTGTTTTGTTCCCCCATCAGATGAATGAATGAAGTGTGTAAAGAAGCGTGGTTTCCCCCGATAAGAAACTGGTAATTTCTAAAAAGTTACTGATGGCGTACCCTTTCCCGCCAGAGGATAGGTCACGTTGGGAGATATCCCTTAGGGTGGATAAGGCGCTCACACGTTTGTCAAAAGGTGGCACTGCCGTCTTAGGATACGGCCACCTTGAAGGAACCTGCTGATAAAAAGCAGGAGGCGATCCTGAAGTCTGTATTTACACACTCAGGTTATATACTGAAACCTGCAATTGCCTCAGCATAAATAGTGCTGCTGCAGCGTGGTCTGATACCCTGTCAGATAATATTAATACGCTAAGACGGGGATAATATTTTGCTAACATTGAGCATATTTAAGACGTTGTCTTATATATAAAGGATGCACAGAGGGATATTTGCCGGCTGGCATCCAGAATTAATGCAATGTCCATTCTGCCAGGAGGGTATTAGAAACCCGGCAGTGGACAGGTGATGCTGCATTTAAAAGGCACAGATTCTGCCTTATAAGGGTGAGGAATTGTTTGGGGATGGTCTCTGGGACCTCGTATCCACAGCAACAGCTGGGAAGAAAATTTTTTACCTCAGGTTTCCTCACAAAAGCCTAAGAAAGCACCGTATTTTCAGGTACAGTCCTTTCGGCTTCAGAAAAGCAAGCGGGTCAAAGGCGCTTCCTTTCTGCACAGAGACGAGGGAAGAAGGAAAAAGCTGCACCAGTCAGCCAGTTCCCAGGATCAAATATCTTCCCTCGCTTCCTCTGAGTCCACCGCATGACGCTGGGGCTCCACAGGTGGAGACAGGTGCGGTGGGGGCGCGTCTCGTGAGCTGCAGGGACCAGTGGGCTTGCCCACAGGTGGATCCCTAGGTTCTGCAAGTAGTATCACAGGGATACAGGCTGGAGTTCGAGACGACTCCCCCTCGCCGTTGCCTCACATCAGCCTTGCCTGCTGCCCTCGATGAAAAAAGGTAGTACTGGCGGAAATTCACAAGCTGTACTTCCAGCAGGTGAAATCAAGGTACCCCTCCTTCAACAAGGCCGGGGTTACTATTCCAAAATGTTGTGGTACCGAAACCAGACGGTTCGGTGAGACCCATTCTAACATTGAAATCCTTGAACACTTATATACGAAGGTTCAAGTTCAAAATGGAGTCGCTCAGGGCGATTATTGCAAGCCTGGAAAATTTCAGGGTATCACTGGACATCAAGGATACTTACCTGCATGTCCCTATTTACCCTCTTCACCAGGTGTACCTCAGAATTGTGGTACAGTATTGTCATTACCAATTCCAGACGTTGCCGTTGGTCTGTCCCCGGCACCGAGGGTATTTACCAAGGTAATGGCCGAAGTACTTATCCCGTACTTGGACGATCTCCTATAAAGGCGAGGTCCAGGGAGCAGTTGTTCGTCGAAGTAGCACTATCTCGGGAAGTGCTACAACAGCACGGCTGGATTCTGAATATTCCAAAGTCGCAGCTGGTTCCTACGACGCGTCTACTGTTCCTGGGTATGGTTCTGGACATAGAACAGGGTAAAAAGGGTTTTCTCCCGGAGGAGAAGTCCAAGGAGTTGGCGTCTCTAGACGGAGACCTCCTAATACAAATACAGGTATCGCTGCATCTATGCACGCGAGCCTTGGGAAAGATGGTAGCTTCTTACGAAGAATTTCCATTCGCCAAGTCCCATGCAAGGATCTTCCAGTGGGATCTGTTGGACAAGTGGTCCGGGGCGCATCCTCAGATGCATCGGCGGATAACCCTGTCTCCAAGGGCCAGGGTGTCGCTGTGGTGGTGACTGCAGAGTGCTCATCTTCTAGGGGGCCGCAGATTCGGCATACAGGACTGGGTCCTGGTGACCACGGATGCCAGCCTTCAAGGCTTGGGGGGCAGTCACACAGGGAAGAAACTTCCAAGGCCTATGGAAAAGTCAGGAGACTTCCCTACACATAAATGTTCTGGAACTATGGGCCATTTACAATGCCCTAAGTCAGACTAGACCCCTGCTTCAACACCGGCCGGTGCTGATCCAGTCAGACAACATCACGGCGGTCGCTCATGTAAACCGACAGGGCGGCACAAGAAGCAGGATGGCGATGGCAGAAGCCACAAGGATTCTCCGATGGGCGGAAAATCATGTGTTAGCACTGTCAGCAGTGTTCATTCCCGGAGTGGACAGCTGAGAAGCCGACTTTCTCAGCAGACACGACCTCCACCCGGGAGAGTGGGGACTTCATCCAGAAGTCTTCCAAATGATTGTACACCGTGGGGAAGGCCACAGGTGGACAGGATGGCGTCCCGCCTCAACAAAAAGCTACAAAGATATTGCGCCAGGTCAAGGGACCCTCAGGCGATAGCTGTGGACGCTCTGGTAACGCCGTGGGTGTACCAGTTGGGGTATGTGTTCCTTTCTCTGCCTCTCATACCCAGGGTAATGAGAATAATAAGAAGGAGAGGAGTAAGAACTATACTCATTGTTCCGGGTGGCCAAGAAGAGCTTGGTACCCAGAACTCCAAGAAATGATCTCAGAGGACCCATGGCCTCTGCCGCTCAGACAGGACCTGCTGCAGCAGGGGGCCTGTCTGTTCCAAGACGTACCGCGGCTGCGTTTGACGGCATGGCGGTTGAACGCCGGATCCTGAAGGAAAAGGGTATTCCGGAGGATGTTATCCCTACGCTATTTAAAGCTAGGAAAGAAGTGAACGCAAACTATTATCACCGCATATGGCGGAAATATGTTGCGTGCTGTGAGGCCAGGAAGGCCCCAAAGGAGGAACTTCAGCTAGGTCGATTTCTGCACTTCCTACAAGTCAGAGGTGACTATGGGCCTAAAATTGGGTTCCATTAAGGTCCAGATTTCGGCTCTATCGATTTTCTTCCAAAATAGAACTGGCTTCACTGCCTGAAGTTCAGACTTTTGTTAAGGGAGTGCTGCATAGTCAGCCCCGTTTGTGCCTCCAGTGGCACCGTGGGATCTCAACGTAGTGTTGGATTTCCTGAAGTCGCATTGAGTTGAGCCACTTAAATCCGTGGAGCTACAATAACCTCACGTGGAAAGTGGTCATGCTGTGGGCCTTGGCGTCGGCCAGGCGTGTATCAGAATTGGCGGCTTTGTCAAAAGCCCTTATCTGTATTTTATATGGATAAGGCGGAATTGAGGACTCGTTCCCAATTCCTTCCTAAGGTGGTAGCACTTTTTCATGTGAACCAACCTATTGTGGTGCCTGCGGCTACTTGGGACTTGGAGGATTCCAAGTTTCTGAACGTAGTCAGGGCCCTGAAAAGTATATGTTTCCAGGACGGCTGGAGTCAGGAAAACTGACTCGCTATTTATCCTGTATGCACCCAACAAGCTGGGTGCTCCTGCTTCAAAGCAGACTATTGCTCGCTGGATCTGTAGCACGATTCAACTTGCACATTCTGCGGCTGGACTGCCGCACCCTAAATCTGTGAAAGCCCATTCCACGAGGAAAGTGGGCTCTTGTTGGGTGGCTGCCCGAGGGGTCTCGGCTTTACAAATTTGCCGAGCTGTTACTTGGTCGGGTTCAAACACTCTTGCAAGAGTCTACAAGTTTGATACCCTGACTGAGGAGGACCTAGAGTTTGCTCATTCGGTGCGGCAGAGTCATCCGCACTCTCCCGCCCGTTTGGGAGCTTTGGTATAATCCCCATGGTCCTTACGGAGTCCCCAGCATCCACTTAGGATGTTAGAGAAAATAAGATTTTACTCACCGGTAAATCTATTTCTCGTAGTCCGTAGTGGATGCTGGGCGCCCATCCCAAGTGCGGATTGTCTGCAATACTTGTATATAGTTATTGCCTAACTAAAGGGTTATTGTTGAGCCATCTGTTGAGAGGCTCAGTTGTTATCATACTGTTAACTGGGTATAGTATCACGAGTTATACGGTGTGGCTGGTATGAGTCTTACACGGGATTCAAAATCCTTCCTTATTGTGTCAGCTCTTCCGGGCACAGTATCCTAACTGAGGTCTGGAGGAGGGTCTTAGTGGGAGGAGCCAGTGCACACCAGGTAGTCCTAAAGCTTTCTTTAGTTGTGCCCAGTCTCCTGCGGAGCCGCTAATCCCCCATGGTCCTTACGGAGTCCCCAGCATCCACTACAGACTACGAGAAATAGATTTACCGGTGAGTAAAATCTTATTTTTTCACTCCCTTTTCAATATCAGACTCCTATCAACATTAAGAATGCTCAGTAGCATATTTTTAACCTCCAACTATGAGGAAGAGGACCATTTTTGTCCAGTGTGTTTTTGCCACAGCAAGAATAACCATTAAAACTGCAAGCTCCTGTTTCCTGGGACCTAACACCCAAATGGCATGGTGCTGGATGTTTTGTTGTATGTCAAGAAAACACCTGATTAATAAAATTAATATGTATATTCCAAAACATGGCAACTTTTTCACACTGCTAAAAATTGTGAAAAAAGGAAGCACCATGCACTGAGTACTTAGGACATTGACCTATTTCTTCAGGTACCATATGTGCTCTAAGATTGAACTATATACGCTCTATGCAGAACTTTAAGATGAACCTGTTGTAGGGTCACAGAATGTAAATATTTAAGTGTAGTTTGTCAGGTTTTTTGCAACGCTTCAGGAGTGGAAAGCAGCGGAACATCAGACCAATTTCTCAAGTGAACGCCAAAGTCTCTCTCTCTCCCAGTCACCCTAAGGTCAGCATAATAACAATTTCATTTAGTTTTTACTTTGATCAGAGTCCTCTGCAGAAGGCATTGGTCGTGGCTACGTTTGAATGAAATGGCACATTTTTAAGTACATGAAGAAATGTTTACTAGACAATTGAAATGTCTTCCTTAACTCAGACAAGGATAATAGGGAGCCTACCTGAATAAAAACATCCCAAATTTCACAACTGAAACACTGAATTATCGAGACCAGGGCAAAACGGTGTTACCCTAATGTGGATAATGAGTATAAGGGGTTCCTTTGCAATTTAACATTAGAGTAGTGCAATGCAGTTTACATGTCTTTAGAACATTATAAAGTGCCAGAGGAGGCAGTTTATTCTTGGGTTAATAAAGTAATGCACTATGTGAAAAAGGTGAAAACCGTTCCTCTTCCAAGCCATAATTAATACAAATAGACCATTTCCAAAACCAGTGAATTATTTATCCGAAAAAATGCAGCTCTAGTGAAAGCGCTTGGGTGCAGAATGCCCGAGCCACTATCAGAACGTCGTAATTTAAGTTCAGTATACGCTATCCTAGACGACTTAAAATTTTCCACAAAATTTTGAGTGCACTTGAGACACATTTTGTGGAAAGGCTAATGGGAAGCATCTGCAAAAAATAGGAAAGTTTTGGAAAAACAATACTGTTGCCCTTCCAAACAACCATCATGTAAGAGTAATCTAATTAGTTAGAAGTTTAGAGAGGGACGCCAAAACCAGTGTAAAATTTACTATATATAAATTAGCCAAAGATTTAGGAATCAGGATACCTAAATATTTGAGTTGCTTTGACTAAAGGGATCAGTGATAAAACCAGTGAGAGGGATCATTTCCAATTTCAGAAGAGTAACTTTGAATATTTTGGCTCTTTTGCGGGCTAAGATTCTAAGGGCAATCGCCAGTGGCGCCAATGCAAATAGTAATGGAGAGAGGGGGCAATCCTTGCGGGTGTCTCTCTGTATGCAAAATGGGGAAGAAGGAGAACCATTACCTATCACCTGACTGGTAGTATTGTCATAAAGTGCAAAAAAAAGTCTCCTGGGCCCCGAATCTATTCAGTCTCATAAATGGTCCCATGCGACTATGTCAAAAAAGACTTTTCAGCACCTAAGGAAAGAATAACATTGGTATCCGAGCGTCCGGAGTGCTTCAACCATTGCATGACACAGAGGACTTTTGTCGTAATCACAACAGATTGGCATTCCCAAATAAACCCAAACTGATCCTTATGAATAATAGAGGGTCAAATCCGTTTTAGGGGTATATTCAATTAAAGTCAATACCTGCCATCTTGTCAGAAAGACTGCAGGTTTCGAGTTTTTCAGGTCGGAAGGGGTTCCGACCTATTCAATATACCCCATTTTTTCTTTTTCATCCACTAGGGGTCACTGAAGTACTCTTGGGATATGGACGGCTTCCGCAGGAACAGGCACTGAATATTTAAATTTAGAACTCTCCACCCCTCCATATCCCCGAGTACCTCAGTGTTTTTTCTGTGCTCACAGCACTAACAAGGCTTGTGTGGAGTTCCCACACTTAGTTGAATATTAATTTTTCATTTTTACTTTTACATTTTTACTTTTTCACTTAGCACATCCCTTCCCAGTTTCTGTAAAAACATGGGTCCGGGATAGTGCCGCTGCACGGAGCAGCGCATGGCGTGTCTGTCCTCACAAAGAGCACCCTCACAGCCACAGGCAGCCCACTGCCTACTGCAAGAGCTGGACGGAGCTTACAGATAGAAGCCCCGTCGCAGCCATGAACTGAAGAGCTCGGAGCTTACACATAGAAGCCCCGTCGCAGGCCTCCCTACAACAAGGTATGCTTGGGAAACGGGGCGGTCAGCGCAGGCTGCCGCCCCGCTGTGTGGGGTCCGTGTTGTAATGCCGCCCGCTCCCGCCGCTCATACAGCCGGCCCGCTCCCGCTGCTCATACAGCCGGCCTGCTCCCGCCGCTCATATAGCCGGCCCGCTCCCGCCGCTCATACAGCCGGCCCGCTCCCGCCGCTCATACAGCCGGCCCGCCCCAGACGCTCTGTCCGGCCGCCCCAGACGCTCTGTCCGGCCGCCCCAGACGCTCTGTCCGGCCGCCCCAGACGCTCTGTCCGGCCGCCCCAGACGCTCTGTCCGGCCGCCCCAGACGCTCTGTCCGGCCGCCCCAGACGCTCTGTCCGGCCGCCCCAGACGCTCTGTCCGGCCGCCCCAGACGCTCTGTCCGGCCGCCCCAGACGCTCTGTCCGGCCGCCCCAGACGCTCTGTCCGGCCGCCCCAGACGCTCTGTCCGGCCGCCCCAGACGCTCTGTCCGGCCGCCCCAGACGCTCTGTCCGGCCGCCCCAGACGCTCTGTCCGGCCGCCCCAGACGCTCTGTCCGGCCGCCCCAGACGCTCTGTCCGGCCGCCCCAGACGCTCTGTCCGGCCGCCCCAGACGCTCTGTCCGGCCGCCCCAGACGCTCTGTCCGGCCGCCCCAGACGCTCTGTCCGGCCGCCCCAGACGCTCTGTCCGGCCGCCCCAGACGCTCTGTCCGGCCGCCCCAGACGCTCTGTCCGGCCGCCCCAGACGCTCTGTCCGGCCGCCCCAGACGCTCTGTCCGGCCGCCCCAGACGCTCTGTCCGGCCGCCCCAGACGCTCTGTCCGGCCGCCCCAGACGCTCTGTCCGGCCGCCCCAGACGCTCTGTCCGGCCGCCCCAGACGCTCTGTCCGGCCGCCCCAGACGCTCTGTCCGGCCGCCCCAGACGCTCTGTCCGGCCGCCCCAGACGCTCTGTCCGGCCGCCCCAGACGCTCTGTCCGGCCGCCCCAGACGCTCCGTCAGCGCTGTATTGCAAGTGCCAGCGTTGAGAGGGGGAGAACCGCCGCAGCTCGGCTAGCGACGCCGGATGCCGCTACGTGCCGCTCCGGCCAGCCGACCTCCGCTGCTCTGCAATAAGTGTCCCTCGCCTCCCTGCAATGAGCTTCCCGGCGCTCCCCGCTGAGACACAGCGCTACAGGGAGTACAGGGGGAAGGGGGGGGGGGACCTGGCTGATTACAGCGCGGCTGCAAGGGGGAAAATGTAAAGGGAAAGAATAGCCTGTATGACAGGCTGCCATATCTATAGGTGGTATTAATAGAGAGCCTATATTAAACTGCAGTCAGGAGGCATGTATTGTGACCTGCCTGTGATTATCACTGTATAATAGACTATTGAGCCTATATTAACACTGTAGCATGTATTGTAACCTGTCCTGTGATTATCAGTGTAAGCATGGCATGGGGGCCATTTTCACCATGCTTCCTGTTTCTTCCAGTTTGTAATTCCAGAATGTTCCTGCCTACATCTCTACTCCACCGGAGGCGCAGGGGTGTTAGTGGGAATTTTGGTTCAGGTTTCACATAGGCTGGCCAAGTGAACTGCATTTCGGCCATAAATATATATATATATATATATATATATATATATATATATATATATATTACACACCTTAAGTAATAATTTTACTGTGTCGTGCAAGTGTCTGTCTTTGGCTATTGTGTTGTCTGTCTGCATAAGGAGTAAGGCTCCAGCAAAGACTAAAAATAAGTTTTACTACAATGTCTGTACATAAATCTACCACATGTTCAGTATGTTTTGTAGGTTTCCACTCCGGAAGCCGGTTGATTCCCAGATCCTATGTTAAGCATTGGCAATTCAAATTGGCCGCCGCTCGACAGGAGCGGTAAGATCGGAGTCTCGGTAGTTACTCCGCCAGCTCTAACGGAGGAGTCTCAGCCTTTGCAAAGGTCCAATTTCACTTTTGGGGGGGGGAGTCTAGTTTCCCGCCATTGCCTCCTCCGGTATCAAGACGGAAATACCCTGGTCCGGCGTTTAAAGCCTTTAGACTTCAGTCTTTTCAAGGCTGTGGTACAAAAAAAAAAAACAGTCACGCCTTGTAACGCCAGGGCGCTAAAGTCACCAACAAGCCAGTGGCTTGACGGGCTCCCTGCCCATCTCGGATTTCCAATTGTGGGAGCGCGCCTTTAGACGTTACATTAGCCGGGTTTCCAGACATCCACTCATGGATGTATCCGCTATTTAGTGTTAAAAGAAAGCTGTCTCCCGCCACTGCGGTTTTTCAAGACAGGACTGCCTCTGTCGGACAACAAGAAGGCGTTTTGGCAAGGTTGCCATTCAGTCTCTGCTGGATTCAGCAGTTTTTAATTCCAGGCCTGGTACACCAACAAGGTCATTATTATTCACGTCTGTTTGTGGTACCGAAGCCGGAGGGCTCCGTCACAGTCTCAATCAGTAAGTCACTTACTACAGATTAAAGATGGAATTTCTGCGGTCAGTATTTGCAGATTTGGAGCCACAAGATTGCATGATTGCGCTTGATCTCCAGGATGCGTACTTACACATTCCGGTTTGGTCACCTCATCAGAGGTTCTTGCGTTTTGCAATACGCCACAACCATTAACAGTTTCAGGCTCTACCGTTTGGCCTCTTGTCAGCGCCTCGGGTATTCACCAAAGTGATGTTTGTGATGATAGCTCATCTCAGATCCCTGGCAGTGACCATCGTTCCATACTTAGACGATCTGCTCATAAGAGCTCCGTCTCGACAGATGCTCCTCCTACTTGCGCTGCTAACGTACACCACGGTTGCAGTGTCAACTTCAAGAAATCGCATCTAATTCCGTCTCAACGACTTCAATTCCTAGGTATGATTCCAGATACGGTAAATCAAACAATTTACCTACTACACCAGAAAGTCCAGATTATACGCCATCTGGTACAATTAGTGCTCAAGCCACGCACACTATCGGTACATTTGTGTATTCGCCTATTAGGAACAATGGTGGTGGCTTTCGAAGTGCTTCAGTTCGGAGGTTTTCACTCGCGTCCATTTCAACAGCAGTGGTCGCCCTCGCATAGGCAGATTCCCCACAGGGTGAGGTTGTCGCCAGGGGCGAGGGTGTCTCTACTCTGGGCGAGAGTCTCATAAGTTGGGGAGTTGTAGTTTAAAATGGTCAGCGACAGGGTCTCTAGGCGGATCACGACAGATTGCTGTCTATAAATGTCCTGGAACTCCGTGCAATTTACAATGCACTACATGCTTCGCTTTCAGACTGTCCAAGTGCAGTCAGACAACGCGACGGCAGTCGCATACATCAACAACCAGGGAGGAACGAGAAGCCGCATGGCAATGCAGGAAGTAGCTCGAATCCTCAATTGCCCAGAATACCACCAGGTGATATTGTCGACTGGGTTCATTCCGGGAGTGGACAACTGCTAGGCGGATGATCTCAGCCGTCGGGATTTTCATCCAGGAGACTGGGCATTAAATCCAGAGGTGTTTCACATGTTGGTCCACAGGTGGGGTTACCCTCAGGTGGACCTGATGGCATCTCGCCACAATTACAAACGCACCAGTATGTGTCCAGAACGAGAGATCCAAGGGCAATGGCGGTGGATACTCTCACAATCGCATGGCCGTACAGCCTCGTGTATCTGTTTCCACCGTTTTCCGCTGCTCTCTCAGTTGCTAAAACGGATCAAAAGAGAGTCCGTCACAGTCATACTAGTGATGCCTCATTGGTCTCGGAGAGCTTGGTTCTCGGATCTCCGCGGACTACTCGCAGACGATCCTTGGCCGCTCCTACTACGTCCAGACCTGTTACAACAGGGTCCGTTCTTTTACCCCTATTTAGCACAGCTGCGTTTGACGGGGTGGTTGGTGAGACCGCCCTCTTAAGAAGAGAGGGCATTACAGTATCGGTAATACCAACCATGTTACGAACTAGGAAGCCGGTTACGGCAGCTCATTATTACAGAATTTGGCGTGCCTATATAGGTTGGTGTGAAGCTCGGAAGTTTTCCGACATCATCTTTCAAGTTATCCCGTCTTTTGTTATTTTTCCAGACGGGGTTAGATGGAGGACTGCGTTTATCTACACTAAAGGTGCAGGTATCTGCGTTGTCAATTTATTTTCAAAGACGACTGGCTCTATTGCCGTCGGTACACGCTTTTCTACAAGGTGTCCTCAGAGTACAGCCTCCAGTCATTCCACCTACAGCGCCATGGGACTTGAATCTGGTTTTACATTTATTACAGTCTTCATATTTTGAACCCTTACAGCAAGTGGATATAAAGTTTCTCACTTGGAAAACAATTTTTCTTCTAGCCTTCGCTTCGGCAAGGCGTGTTTCAGATTTGGGTGACTTGTCATGCAAGCCACCGTATTTGGTGTTTCCTGATGACAGAGCGGAACTTCGGATGAATCCCGCTTTCTTACCAAAGCTAGTGTCATCTTTTCACATCAATCAACCAATAGTAGTTCCTGTGTTGACAGCACATTCTGGAACTCTGAATGTGGTACGCGCATTACGCGTTTATGTATCCCGAACGTCTACAGTTCGTAATACATATACGTTGTTTGTTCTCTATGATGCTGCCAAGATGGGTTGGCCAGCGTCTAAGCAGACCTTATCCAGATGGATAAACCTGACTATACGTCAGGCTTACCTTAAGGCTAGGTTACAGTCGCCTACGTCAGTAATAGCTCATCCCACAGGTTCTGTGGGAACTTCATGGCCAGCTAGTCGGGGAGCTTCTACGACGCAGCTTGACCGTGCGGCTACATGGTCTTCAGTGCACACGTTTGTGCGCTTTTACAAGTTTGATACGTTTGCGGCATCAGCATCTAGCTTTGGCCGCCTAGTGTTACAGGTGTCAAACAGCTCTCCCGCCCACGGGGGAAGCTTTGGTACGTCCCAAGAGTACTCCAGTGACCCCTAGTGGTTGAAAAAGAAAATAGGATTTTGGTACTTACCAGGTAAATCCTTTTCTTTGAATCCATAGGGGGCACCGGACGCCCACCCAGAGCAGTTTTACCTGGGTTGTATTAAGCTCAGGGGATCTTATGGTAACACATTTTCACCGACTGGTTCAAATTATAAGGTTCTATCGGTTATGGTGTCAACTGTTTAGTTGTCAGTAACGTTATGTGTCAACTTTGTTGTTGTCCGTTATGTTATATGTAATTCTCCATTGTCAACCTCTCTATAGTTCCTGTTCGGCTCAGTAAAAAACACTGAGTTACTCGGGGATATGGAGGGGTGGAGAGTTCTAAATTTAAATATTCAGTGCCTGTTCCTGCGGAAGCCGTCCATATCCCAAGAGTACTCCAGTGCCCCCTATGGATTCAAAGAAAAGGATTTACCTGGTAAGTACCAAAATCCTATATTTTCTGACAAGTCGGGCATTTTGACTTGGGAATAGCTGCCGATCCGCATGCTTCTGTTGGAAACGGGACAGATTTGTCCGCTTTTGTCCCTGTTTCCAACCATTTCAATCTGACTTTAAAAAAATTTGGATTGAGGAGATGTGACTGGGGAGCGGGGCGGCGGGCTATAGGGGTAGCAGGGCACAGGTACATCTACAGCAGGCATCCCCCCGACCATGCTCCTCTCTCCTGCAGCGCTCCCTGACGGTACTGGGCATCCCCCAGCCAGGCTTTTCTCTCTCCAGCATCGCTACCCGGCCAGCACTGGGCGTCCCACTGACTAACTCCTCTCTCCCGCAGTGCTCCCACGGCCGGCACTGACAGCAGCAGCAGGACGGGATACCGGGAACGTCTCGTATTTGGCTGTTAATTGAATAGGTCCTGTCTGATCCATTCCGACAAATGCATGTCGAAATGGATCCGACTTTAATTGAATATACCCCTTAGTCTATCTGAAAGAATTCTCATAAAGATATTAAAATTAGAATTCAATAAAGATATTGGGTGGTAAGTACTAGGTAATTTAGGATCACATCCTAGCTTAGGTAAGACCCTTAGTATAGCTGAATTAAAAGATTGTAGCTTTTGTCCTGACAAAACAGCATTAAAAACTACTTTAAGCAGTTCATACATTTTAGAGGAGAGACTCCTATAAAATTCATTGGTGAGCTAGTCCAGACCTGGGGCTTTACCATGTTTAAGGGCAGTAATTACTGTTCCTATCTCTTCCGTTGAGATTGGAGCCAATAATGAGCAGGCCTGATCCTCTGTCATCTGTGGCAAGCTAAGAGTAGACCAAAAAGCAGCCTTTTTTTGATAATCAACTATAGGCTTGGAATACAAATGTGAATGGCAAATCAAATTACTCATTCAATCTGACTCGATAGCCAGACTGTCAGGCCCCTGAATCTGCTAGATTTTGCTATATAGAGATGTATGTTGTGCATTCTGGCCAAACATCTGCATATGTATGTGTGTGATCCGGCGATTGCTGCATACACTGTCAGATGTGGTTATTATAAAAAGATTCTCTAGTGCAGAAATCTTTCAGTGGGCAAACAAATGGCAACCTATAATCAATATCCATTTCCATAAATGTTATAAATGCATTATATTAATCCTAGAAGTGTTTAAATTATGGGGTAGGATGGCTTTAACAAGAGGAACTTAGTACTTTGTTTGCAGTGTTATGTTCTTTGTTCCAGCAGACGCTATGAGGAGGACATGTACTTGAGACAGCTGGAAGAGGAGTACATGTTTTGGAGATACGAACATGAGAGACGCATGCACTACTGGGAATCTATGCACCTCAGGGGTAGGACAGGTGGACCTCAACCACTCATGGTTAGTACAGTGTACATAGACACGTCTCTCATTCAATTTCAGTAGTGTTGTGTACATGCTGCTATGTTCACCACTATGTTTTGCTTGTAGTTTAAATACCTGTTTAATGTCCTTTTTTTTTTTCACCCCCTCCAGCCCTCCCTTTCTCCTCAGAGACGTGGCACCATAGAGGACCACTACATTATGAGAAAACATTCACAAATTTATCCCAGTGAAAAAGAGCTTAAAGCTGTACAGAAATCTGTATCTTTGTCTGAACGAGCTCTCAAACTTGTGTCTGATAAACTACGAGAGGAAAATGGAGACAAAGACTCCAGGTAAAAAATGTCTTCCATGTTCTGGTCTGTCTATCTCATGTATGCATTATAGAATGCTATGGTGCACACAACAAATTGTAAGTGGTAATGTTAAGACTAATTGCATTTCTGAATCACTTATGATCACCTGCTTTTCTGCAGCACGGTACATTGGGGTTCTACAGGGATAACATCAGGGTGTAGAGTTGGATCTTGATCCGAGGCACCAACGGGCTAAAAGCTTTGACTGTTCCCAAGATGCACAGCCCCGCCTCCGTGCACAGGAGCTCAGTTTGTAAGTTGGTGCCTGCAGTACAGGCTGACAACAGGGCCCTAAAAAGAGCTTTCAATTGAAGAAAAGTGCTGTTTGTCATTATGACACATCGTGCTGCGGCTCCCTCACCTCCAGCGGCGCTGTACACTCCCCCTGGTTGCCGGGTAACTACAGCGGAGGGCTCCGGTTCTCTCTTAGAGGGCACACACACACTGCCGCTGCTCTCCCGGATCGCGTGGCTGCTGCAAGGAGGTGGTAAGAGGGTTCCCCAGGCGGTACCCGCTGCAAACTGCGATCTGGCGCGGTCTGTGGGAGCATAAAAATACTCTTTTTAGCCTGGCAAAGTCAGATTGGAGTGCCTTGCCCCTGCCAGCATTGCTAGTTTTAAAAAAAGAGCGGGCTGAAGCGTGCCTTGCAGGCGGCAGGGCTTGGCCCTCACAGCTCTCCTCAGCGCCATCCAGAGCTGCAGAGACGCTGGTCCTTCCTCACCGCTGCTATATACATGTCACGGTGCAAAATGAATGGGGGGGGGGGGGGGGGCACAGCAAATTTGGTGCTAAATTAAGTGTTTATAAAGCGCTGCAGGGTCTGAGGCATTATATAGTAAAGTTTCAGAACCGGGACAGACGCTGGGTTGTGAGGTGGCAAACTCCCTCTGTGTTTCTGATAGGCTTTACTATGGGTATGTCCCCCTTTTGGCCCAGTGTCTCTATGGGTGTCGGTATAGGTGTATCGGCATGTCTGAGGCGGAGTGCTTTTCCCTGGAGGAGACTGTGTTGGGGGCAGAAACGGCTGTGGGAGTGACCCTGTCGGCACCGCCGACTCCTGACTGGGTAAATGTGTTGAATGCTTTGAATGCTAATGTGGCTCTTAATAAGAGATTAGGTAAATCTGAGTCTCAGAACCAGGTATGGAAAAAATCGGTGGAGGGTGTGTTATCACAGGTCCAGAACCTCGGGGTCACATAAACGTGCGTTTTCTCAGCAGACACAGATACGGACACTGACTCCAGTGTCGACTATAGTGATACTAGATTAAACCCAAATTTGGCAAAGAGCATTCAGTACATGATTGTGGCAATAAGACGTGTTGCATATCTCCGAGGACCCTGCTGTTCCTGATACTAGGGTCTGTATGTTTAAGGGAAAGAAACCTGAGGTAACGTTTACTCCCTCTCATGATCTGAATACCTTTTTTGAATAAATGTGGGAAAATCCTGACAAAAAGTTTCTGATTGCCATAAGGATTCAAATGGCGTATCCGTTCCCCTCTGGGGATAGAGGAAAGTGGGAGTCACCTCCCATTGTGGATAAGGCGCTATCACGGTTGTCTAAAAAGATGGCTTTAAAGTCTCCTGACACGGCAGCCCTTAAGGATCCTGCGGATCGTAGACGGGAAAATACGTTAAAATCCATTTACGTCACCACAGGTACACTACTCAGACCAGCTATTGCATCTGCGTGGGTGAGTAGTGCTATCGAAAAGTGGGCAGATAACTTGTCATCTGATATAGATACCCTAGATAGGGATAACATCCTTTTAACGCTGGGTTCTATCAGGGACGCTGCAGCCTACCTAAAGGAAGCGGCGAGAGATATTGGCCTTTTGGGATCAAGGGCCAATGCCATGGCGATCTCGGCTACAAGAGCATTATGGATTCATCAATGGAATGCTGATGCTGACTCTAAGAGCTATGGAGTCTGTACCGTATAAAGGTGATGTATTGTTTGGCAAAGGTCTCGCTGAGTTGGTATCTACGGCTACCGCGGGTAAGTCGTAATTTTTGCCTTATGTTCCTCCACAACAAAAGAAAGCTCACCACTTGCAGATGCAGTCCTTTCGGCCAAATAAATACAAAAAAGGCTGAGGAAAAGGTAAAATCTTCGGCTGTGGCAGGTTCCCAGGAGCAGAAGTCCTCCCCGGCTTCTACCAAATCCACTGCATGACGCTGGGGCTCCTCTGCGGGAGTCCGCACCGGTGGGGGCACGTCTCAAGCTCTTCAGTCAATTCTGGACTCGTTCGGCCCTAGACCCGAGGATTTTAGAATGGTGTCCCAGGGGTACAAACTGGATCAGCCTTACCAGCTTCTCTTCCGAACAGGGAGGTAGTTTGCGATGCAATTCAAAAGTTGTGTCTGAATCAAGTCATAGTCAGGGTTCCCCCGGCACAACAGGGAGAAGGCTTTTATTCAAGCCTGTTTGTGGTCCCGAAGCCGGACGGCTCGGTCAGACCAATTCTGAACCTAAAGTCCCTCAATCTTTACCTAAGAAAATTCAAGTTCAAGATGGAATCTCTCCGAGCAGTGATCTCCAGTCTAGAGGAAGGGGATTTCATGGTGTCGGTCGATATAAAGGATGCCTACGTACACATCCCCGTATATCCTCTGCATCAGGCTTACCTGCGGTTTGCTACTCAGGATTGTCATTACCAATTTCAGATGCTGCCGTTTGGTCTGTCCACGGCTCCGAGGATTTTCACCTAGGTAATGGCGGAAATAATGGTTCACCTACGCAGACAAGGAGTCGCAATTATCCCTTACCTGGACGATCTCCTGATAAAGGCGAGGTCCAAGGACAAGCTGGAGCAGGACATTGCGCTTTCCCTGACGGTTCTGCAACAACATGGTTGGCTCCTAAACCTGCCGAAGTCACAGTTGAATCCGACGAAGCAGCTGTTGTTTTTGGGAATGATTCTGGACACGGAATTAGAGGGTTTTTCTCTAATGTCCTAGTGGATGCTGGGGACTCCGTAAGGACCATGGGGAATAGACGGGCTCCGCAGGAGACTGGGCACTCTAAAGAAAGATTAGGTACTATCTGGTGTGCACTGGCTCCTCACTCTATGCCCCTCCTCCAGACCTCAGTTAGAATCTGTGCCCGGCCAGAGCTGGGTGCTCCTAGTGGGCTCTCCTGAGTCTGCTAGTAAAAGAAAGTTTCTCTGACGTCCTAGTGGATGCTGGGAACTCTGTAAGGACCATGGGGAATAGACGGCTCCGCAGGAGACTGGGCACATCTAAAGAAAGATTTAGGACGATCTGGTGTGCACTGGCTCCTCCCCCTATGACCCTCCTCCAAGCCTCAGTTAGATTTCTGTGCCCGGCTGAGCTGGATGCACACTAGGGGCTCTCCTGAGCTCCTAGGAAGAAAGTATATGTTAGGTTTTTTATTTTCAGTTAGACCTGCTGGCAACAGGCTCACTGCACCGAGGGACTAAGGGGAGAAGAAGCGAACCTACCTAAGTGGTGGTAGCTTGGGCTTCTTAAGCTACTGGACACCATTAGCTCCAGAGGGATCGAACACAGGACCCGACCTCGTCGTCCGTTCCTGGAGCTGCGCCGCCGTCCCCCTTACAGAGCCAGAAGCAAGAAGGTGGTCCGGAAAATCGGCGGCTGAAGACTTCTGTCTTCTCCAAGGTAGCGCACAGCACTGCAGCAGTGCGCCAGTGCTCCTCATGCACACCACACACTGCGGTCACTGATGGGTGCAGGGCGCTGGGGGGGGGGCGCCCTGAGCAGCAATATTAACACCTTGGCTGGCGAACTGACACCATATATAGCCCCAGGGGCTATATAGGTGTTTATTAACCCCTGCCAGAACTTTTACAATAGCGGGAGAAAGCCCGCCGAAAAAGGGGCGGAGCCATCTCCCTCAGCACACTGGCGCCATTTTCCCTCACAGCCCCGCTGGAGGGATCGCTCCCTGGCTCTCCCCTGCAGTCCTGCACTACAGAAAAGGGTTAAAAAGAGAGGGCACAAATTAGGCGCAGTATAAATATATTATGCAGCTATAAGGGAAAAAAACACTGTATAGTGATATCCCTGTGGTATATAGCGCTCTGGTGTGTGCTGGCATACTCTCCCTCTGTCTCCCCAAAGGGCTTTGTGGGGTCCTGTCCTCTGTCAAAGCATTTCCTTTGTGTGTGCTGTGTGTCGGTACTGCTGTGTCGACATGTATGATGAGGATAATGATGTGGAGGCGGAGCTAATGCCTGTGAATGGGATGTCACCCCCTTGCGGGGTCGACACCGGTGTGGATGGACTTATGGAAGGAATTACGTGACAGGGTCAACTCCTTACATAAAAGGTTTGACGACATAGGACAGCCGGCTGCTCAGCTTGTGCCTGTCCAAGCGTCTCAAATGTCATCAGGGGCTCTAAAACGCCCGCTACCTCAGATGGCAGACACAGATGTTGACACGGATACCGACTCCAGTGTCGACGACGATGAGAATAGTGTACCTTCCAATAGGGCCACCCGTTACATGATTGAAGCAATGAAAAATGTATTACACATTTCTGATAATACCCCAGGTACCACAAAAAAGGGTATTATGTTTGGTGACAGAAAACTACCAGTAGTTTTCCTGCATCTGAGGAATTGATATGAGGTGTGTGAGGAAGCGTGGACTTCCCCCGATAAGAAATTGATAATTTCTAAGCAGCGTACCCTTTTCCGCCAGAGGATAGGTCACGTTGGGAAATACCCCCTAGGGTAGATAAAGCGGTTACACGCTTATTAAAAAAGGTGGCACTACCGTCTCCGGATACGGCCGCCCTGATGTACCTGCTGATAGAAAGCAGAAAACTACCCTTAAAGCTATATACACACACACGGGCATTATATTGAGACCTGCTATTGCCTCGGCATGGATGTGCAGTGCGGCAGCTGCGTGGTCAGATTCCCTGTCGGATAATATTTATACTATAGATAGGGACAATATTTTGCTGAAATTAGAGCATATAAAAGACGCTGTCTTATACATGCGTGATGCACAGATGGATATTTGCCGACTGGCATCACTAATAAGCGATATGTAAAGCCATAGCCGCCAGACGGGGGTTATGGACTCGGCAATGGTCGGGCGATGCCGATTCAAAACGGCACATGGCAGTTTGCCCTATAAGGGGGTGGAACTGTTTGGGGATGGTCTTTCAGACCTCGTTTCCACAGCTACGGCTGGGAAATCAAAACTTTTGCCACAAGCTACCCCACAGCAAAAGTAAGCACTGTAGTATCAGGTACAGTCCCTTCGGCCCCAGAAAAGTAGAGGACTAGAGGCTCATCTTTTCTGCCAAGAGGAAAAGGTAGAGGGAAAAAGCTGCAGCACACAGCTAGTTCCCAAGAGCAGAAGTCCTCCCCTGCGTCCGGTAAGTCCACAGCATGACGCTGGGGCTGCTCAGGCGGACCCGGGTACGGTGGGGGCCCCTCTCAGAGATTCAGCGCACAGTGGGCTCTCTCACAGGTGGATCCCTGGGTTCTTCAAACAGTGTCTCGGGTACAGGCTGAAATTCGAGACGGCTCCCCCCCCCGCCGTTTCCTAAAATCTGCCTTACCGGCAACTCCCTCTGCCAGGGAGGCAGTGTTGGTGGCTATCCAAAAACGGTATTCACAGCAAGTGATTATCAAGGTACCCCTCCTTCAACAGGAAAAGGGTTACTTTTCCACAATGTTTGTGGTACCGAAACCGGAACACATATAACAAAAGATTCGAGTTCAAGATGGAATCGCTCAGGGCGATTATTGCGAACCTGGACGAGGGGGATTACAGGGTCTCTCTGGACATCAAGGATACTTACCTGCATGTCCCCATTTGCCCTCCTCACCAGGAGTACCTCAAGGTTGTGGTACAGGACTGTCACTATCGGTTCCAGACGCTGCCGTTTGGATTATCCACGGCACCGAGGGTCTTTACCAGGGTAATGACCGAAATGATGATACTCCTTCGCAAGAAGGGAGTTTAATTATCCCGTACTTGGACGATCTCCTGATAAAGGCGAGCTCCAAGGAACAGTTGGTAAGGGGGTAGCACTTTCTCGGGAAGTGCTGCAACAGCAGGGCTGGATTCTCAATTCCAAAGTCACAGCTGGTCCCGACGACACGTCTTCTGTTCCTGGGAATGATTCTGGAAACAGACCAGAAAAAAGTGTTTCTTCCAATGGAAAAAGCCGAGGAGTTGTCATCTCTAGTCAGAAACCTCCTAAGACCGGGACAGGTGTCGGTACATCAATGCACACGAGTCCTGGGAAAAATGGTAGCTTCGTACGAAGCAATTCCATTAGGAAAGTTCCACGCAAGGAATTTCCAGTGGGACCTGTTGGACAAATGGTCCGGGTCCCATCTCCAGATACAGCAGCGGATAACCCGATCGGCAAGAACCAGGGTGTCGCTGCGGTGGTGGCTGCAGAGGGCTCATCTACTAGAGAGCTGCAGATTCGGAATACAGGACTGGGTCCTGGTGACCACGGATGCCAGCCTTCGGGGCTGGGGTGCAGTCACACAGGGAGTGAAATTCCAAGGACTGTGGTCAAAACAGGAGATTTCACTTCACATAAATTTTCTGGAGCTAAGAGCCATTTACAAGGCCCTAACCCAAACAAGGCCCCTGCTTCAAAACCAGCCGTACTGATCCAATCAGACAACATCACGGTGCTCGCCCATGTAAACAGGCAGGGCGGCACAAGAAGCAGGAGGGCAATGGCAGAAGCCACAAGGATTCCCCGTTGGGTGGAAAATCATGGGGTAGCACTGGCAGCAGTGTTCATTCCGGGAGTGGACAACTGGGAAGCAGACTTCCGCAGCAGACTCCACCCGGGAGAATAGGGACTTCATCCAGAAGTCTTCCAAATGCTGGTAAACCGTTGGGAAAGACCACAGGTGGACATGATGGCGTCCCGCCTCAATAAAAAAAAAAAAAAAAGATATTGCGCCAGGTCAAGAGAACCTCAGGCGATCGCTGTGGACGCTCTAGTGACACCACGGGTGTACCAGTCGGTTTATGTGTTCCCTCCTCTCCCCCTCATACCCAAGGTACTGAGGATAATAAGAAAAAGAGGAGTAAGAACTATACTCATTGTTCCGGATTGGCCAAGAAGGGCTTGGTACCAGGAACTTCAAGAGATGATCTCAGAGGACCCATGGCCTCTGCCACTCAGACAGGATCTGCTGCAGCAGGGGCCCTGTCTGTTAAAAGACTTACCGCGGCTGCGTTGACGGCATGGCGGTTGAACGCCGGATCCTGAGTGAAAAAGGAATTCCGGAGGAAGTCATTCTTATCCTGATCAAAGCCAGGAAGGATGTCAGCCTGAAGTTCAGATGTTGTAAGGGAGTGCTGCATATTCAGCCCCTTTTTTTGTGCCCCAGTGGCACCTTGGTATCTCAATGTGGTTTTGGAGTTCCTGGAATCACATTGGTTTGAGCCACTTAAAACCGTGGATTTGAAATATCTCACATGAAAAGTGGTCATGTGTTGGCTCTGGCTTCGGCCAGGCATGTGTCAGAATTGGCGGCTTTGTCATGAAAAAGCCCTTACCTGACTTTCCATATGGATAGGGCAGAGTTGAGGACTCGTCCTCACTTTCTCCCGAAGGTGGTATCAGTCTTTCACTTGAACCAACCTATTGTGGTGCCTGCGGCTACTAGGGACTTGGAGGATTCCAAGTTACTGGACGTAGTCAGGGCCCTGAAAATTTATATTTCCAGGACGGCTGGAGTCAGGAAAACTGACTCGCTGTTTATCCTGGATGCACCCAACAAGCTGGGTGCTCCTGCTTCTAAGCAGACTATAGCGCGCTGGATTTGTAGCACTATTCAGCTTGCGCATTCTACGGTGGACTACCGCGGCCTAAATCTGTAAAAGCCCATTCCACAAGGAAGGGGGCTCATCTTGGGCGGCTGCCCGAGGGGTCTCGGCTTTACAACTTGGCCGAGCTGCTACTTGGTCAGGGGCAAACACGTTTGCAAAATTCTACAAAATTGATACCCTGGCTGTGGAGAACCTTGAGTTCTCTCATTCGGTGCTGCAGAGTCTTCCGCACTCTCCCGCCCGTTTGGGAGCTTTGGTATAATCCCCATGGTCCTTACGGAGTTCCCAGCATCCACTAGGACGTCAGAGAAAATAAGATTTTACTCACCGGTAAATCTATTTCTCGTAGTCCGTAGTGGATGCTGGGCGCCCATCCCTAGTGCGGATTGTCTGCAATACTTGTACAAAGTTATTGTTACAAAAATCGGGTTGTTATGGCGAGCCATCTGTTTAGAGGCTCCATTTGTTATCATACTGTTAACCGGGGTTCAGATCACGAGTTATATGGTGTGATTGGTGTGGCTGGTATGAGTCTTACCCGGGATTCAGAATCCTTCCTTATTGTGTCAGCTCTTCCGGGCACAGTGTCCTAACTGAGGCTTGGAGGAGGGTCATAGGGGGAGGAGCCAGTGCACACCAGATAGTCCTAAATCTTTCTTTAGATGTGCCCAGTCTCCTGCGGAGCCGTCTATTCCCCATGGTCCTTACGGAGTTCCCAGCATCCACTACGGACTACGAGAAATAGATTTACCGGTGAGTAAAATCTTATTTTCTCTGACGTCCTAGTGGATGCTGGGTACTCCGTAAGGGCCATGGGGTATAGACGGGCTCCGCAGGAGACTGGGCACTCTTAAAAGAAAGATTAGGTACTATATCTGGTGTGCACTGGCTCCTCCCTCTATGCCCCTCCTCCAGACCTCAGTTAGTATCTGTGCCCGGCCAGAGCTGGATGCACCCTAGGGGCTCTCCTGAGCTTCCTAGAAAAGAAAGTATTTGTTAGGTTTTTTTTTTTCAGTGAGATCTGCTGGCAACAGACTCACTGCTTCGTGGGACTGAGGGGAGAGAAGCGAACCTACCTGCTTGCAGCTAGCTTGGGCTTCTAAGGCTACTGGACACCATTAGCTCCAGAGGGATCGAACACAGGCCCAGTCCTCGGTTGTCCGGTCCCGGAGCCGCGCCGTCGTCCCCCTTGCAGAGCCAGAAGAACGAAGAGAAGTTGAAAATCGGCGGCTGAAGACTCCTGTCTTCATTAAGGTAGCGCACAGCACTGCAGCTGTGCGCCATTGCTCCCTTAGCACACCACACCACACACTCCGGTCACTGATGGGTGCAGGGCGCTAGGGGGGCGCGCCCTGGGCTGCAATTAGATTACCTTACTTGGCAAAAAGCACATAATACAGTCTAATAAACTGTATATGTGCATTAACCCCCGCCATTATACATTTAAAAATGCGGGAGAAGCCCGCCGATGAAGGGGCGGGGCTATCTTCCTCGGCACACCAGCGCCATTTTCTCTTCACAGCTCCGCTGGAAGGACGCTCCCCAGGCTCTCCCCTGCAGTTCCAGACTTCTAGGGTAAAAAAGAGAGGGGGTGCACATAAATTTAGGCGCAAAAACTGTGTATATAAGCTGCTATAGGGGAAAATCACTCGGTATAGTGTACATCCCTGCATTATATAGCGCTGTGGTGTGTGCTGGCATACTCTCTCTCTGTCTCCCCAAAGGACTTGGTGGGGTCCTGTCCTCAGTCAGAGCATTCCCTGTGTGTGTGCGGTGTGTCGGTACGGCTATGTCGACATGTTTGATGAGGAAGCTTATGTGGAGGCGGAGCAGGTGCTGATAAGTGTGATGTCACCCCCTGCGGGGCCGACACCAGAGTGGGTGGATATGTGGAAGGTATTAACCGACAGTGTCAACTCCTTACATAAAAGGCTAGATGACGTAACAGCAGTGGGACAGCCGGCTTATCAGCCCGTGCCTGCCCAGGCGTCTCAAAGGCCATCACGGGCTCAAAAACGCCCGCTACCTCAGATGGCAGACACAGATGTCGACACGGAGTCTGACTCCAGTGTAGACGAGGATGAGACAAATGTACAATCCACAAGGGCCATCCGTTGCATGATTACGGCAATGAAAAATGTGTTGCACATTTCTGACATTAACCCGGTTACCACTAAAAAGGGTATTATGTTTGGGGAGAAAAAGCAACCAGTGGTTTTTCCCCCATCAGATGAGTTGAATGAAGTGTGTGAAGAAGCGTGGGGTTCCCCCGATAAGAAACTAGTGAGTTCTAAAAAGTTACTGATGGCGTACCCTTTCCCGCCAGAGGACAGGTTACGTTGGGAGACATCCCCTAGGGTGGATAAGGCGCTCACACGCTTGTCAAAAAAGGTGGCACTGCCGTCTCAGGATACGGCCGCCTTAAAGGAGCCTGCTGATAGAAAGCAGGAGGCTATCCTGAAGTCTGTATATATACACTCAGGTACTATACTGAGACCTGCAATTGCTTCAGCATGGATGTGTAGTGTTGCAGCAGCTTGGTCCGATACCCTGTCAGATAATATTGATACCCTCGACAGGGATACTATTTTACTAACCATAGAGCATATTAAAGACTTCGTCTTATATATGAGGGATGCACAGAGGGATATTTGCCGGCTGGCATCTAGAATTAATGCAATGTCCGTTTCTGCCAGGAGAGTATTATGGACTCGGCAGTGGACAGGTGATGCTGATTCTAAAAGGCACATGGAGGTTTTGCCTTATAAGGGTGAGGAATTGTTTGGGGATGGTCTCTCGGACCTCGTATCCACAGCAACAGCTGGGAAGTCGACATTTTTACCTCAGGTTTCCTCACAGCCTAAGAAAGCACCGTATTATCAGGTACAGTCCTTTCGCCCCAAAAAGGCAAGCGGGTCAGAGGCGCTTCCTTTCTGCCCAGTGGCAAGGGAAAAAGGAAAAAGCTGCACCAGACAGCCAGTTCCCAGGAACAAAAATCCTCCCCTGCTTCCACTAAGTCCACCGCATGACGCTGGGGCTCCACAGGCGAAGCCAGGTGCTGTGGGGGCGCGTCTCCGGAACTTCAGTGACCAGTGGGTTCGCTCACAGGTGGATCTCTGGGTTATGCAAGTGGTATCTCAGGGATACAGGCTGGAGTTCGAGGCCACTCTCCCTCGCCGTTACCTCAAATCAGCCTTGCCAGCTGCTCCCAAAGAAAGGGAGGTAATACTGGAAGCTATTCACAAGCTGTACCGCCAGCAGGTGATAATAAAGGTACCCCCCCTTCAACAGGGACGGGGTTATTATTCCACAATGTTTGTGGTACCGAAACCAGACGGTTCGGTGAGACCCATCCTAAATTTAAAATTCTTGAACACTTAAATAAGGAAGTTCAAGATGGAATCGCTCAGGGCGGTTATTGCAAGCCTGGAAGAGGGGGATTTTATGGTGTCATTGGACATCAAGGATGCATACCTGCATGTCCCCATTTACCCACCTCACCAGGAGTACCTCAGGTTTGTGGTACAGGACTGTCATTACCAATTCCAGACGTTGCCGTTTGGTCTGTCCACGGCACTGAGAGTATTTACCAAGGTAATGGCCGAAATGATGATACTCCTCCGAAAGAAGGGTGTTATAATTATCCCGTACTTGGACGATCTCCTGATAAAGGCGAGGTCCAAAGAGCAGTTGCTAGTCAGCGTAGCACTATCTCAGGAAGTGCTGCATCAGCACGGCTGGATTCTGAATATCCCAAAGTCACAGCTGAATCCTGCGACGCGTCTGCTGTTCCTGGGCATGATTCTGGACACAGAACAGAAGAAGGTGTTTCTCCCGGAGGAAAAGGCCCAGGAATTGTCATCTCTGGTCAGGGAACTCCTGAAACCAAAACAGGTGTCGGTGCATCACTGCACGCGAATCCTGGGAAAGATGGTAGCTTCTTACGAAGCAATTCCCTTCGGCAGATTCCATGCAAGGATCTTCCAGTGGGATCTATTGGACAAGTGGTCCGGTTCGCATCTGCAGATCATCGGTTGATCACCCTGTTCCCGAGGGCCAGGGTGTCTCTGCTGTGGTGGCTGCAGAGTGCTCATCTTCTCGAAGGCCGCAGATTCGGCATACAGGACTGGGTCCTGGTGACCACGGATGCAAGCCTCCGAGGTTGGGGGGCAGTCACTCAGGGAAGAAACTTCCAAGGACAATGGTCGAGTCAGGAAACTTCCCTACACATAAATATTCTGGAACTAAGGGCCATTTACAATGCCCTGAGTCTAGCAGAATCCCTGCTTCAAAACCAACCGGTGCTGATTCAGTCAGACAACATCACGGCGGTCGCCCATGTAAACCGACATGGCGGCACAAGAAGCAGGATGGCAATGGCAGAAGCCACAAGGATTCTTCGATGGGCGGAGAATCACGTGCTAGCACTGTCAGCAGTGTTCATTCCGGGAGTGGACAACTGGGAAGCAGACTTCCTCAGCAGACACGACCTCCACCCGGGAGAGTGGGGACTTCATCCAGAAGTCTTCAAGCTTGTAAACCGTTGGGAACAACCACAGGTGGACATGATGGCGTCCCGCCTCAACAAAAAGCTAAAAAGATATTGCGCCAGGTCACGGGACCCTCAGGCGATAGCTGTGGATGCTCTAGTAACACCGTGGGTGTACCAGTCAGTTTATGTGTTCCCTCCTCTTCCTCTCATACCCAAGGTACTGAGGATAATAAGAAAGAGAGGAGTAAGAACTATACTCATCGTTCCGGACTGGCCAAGAAGAACTTGGTACCCGGAACTTCAAATGATCTCAGAGGACCCATGGCCTCTGCTGCTCCGACAGGACCTGCTGCAGCAGGGGCCCTGTCTGTTCCAAGACTTACCGCGGCTGCGTTTGACGGCATGGCGGTTGAACGCCGGATCCTAATGGGAAAGGGCATTCCGGATGAAGTCATTCCTACGCTGATAAAAGCTAAAAAGGATGTGACGGCAAAACATTATCACTGCATATGGCGAAAATATGTTGCTTGGTGTGAGGCCAGAAAGGCCCCAACAGAGGAATTTCAGCTGGGTCGTTTTCTGCACTTCTTACAGTCAGGAGTGACTTATGGATCCCAATTTTAGGCCCATAAAGTCCAGATTTCGGCCCTGTCTATTTTCTTTCAAAAAGAACTGGCTTCACTGCCTGAAGTTCAGACGTTTGTTAAGGGAGTGCTGCATATTCAGCCCCCTTTTGTGCCTCCGGTGGCACCTTGGGATCTCAACGTGGTGTTGGATTTCCTAAAATCACATTGGTTTGAGTCACTTAAGACCGTGGAGTTAAAATATCTCACGTGGAAGGTGGGCATGCTGTTGGCCTTGGCTTCGGCCAGGCGTGTGTCAGAATTGGCGGCTTTGTCGTGTAAAAGCCCATATCTGATTTTCCATATGGACAGGGCAGAATTGAGGACTCGTCCCCAATTTCTTCCTAAGGTGGTATCAGCGTTTCATTTGAACCAACCTATTGTGGTGCCTGCGGCTACTCGGGACTTGGAGGATTCCAAGTTGCTGGACGTAGTACGGGCCCTGTAAATCTATGTTTCCAGGACGGCTGGAGTCAGAAAAATTGACTCGCTATTTATCCTGCATGCACCCAACAAGCTGGGTGCTCCTGCTTCAAAGCAGACTATCGCTCGTTGGATCTGTAGCACGATTCAGCTTGCACATTCTGCGGCTGGACTGCCGCATCCTAAATCAGTAAAAGCCCATTCCACGAGGAAGGTGGGCTCTTCTTGGGCGGCTGCCCGAGGGGTCTCGGCTTTACAACTTTGCCGAGCTGCTACTTGGTCGGGTTCAAACACTTTTGCAAAATTCTACAAGTTTGATACCCTGGCTGAGGAGGACCTTGAGTTTGCTCATTCGGTGCTGCAGAGTCATCCGCGCACTCCCGCCCGTTTGGGAGCTTTGGTATAATCCCAATGGTCCTTACGGAGTACCCAGCATCCACTAGGACGTCAGAGAAAATAAGAATTTACTCACCGGTAATTCTATTTCTCGTAGTCCGTAGTGGATGCTGGGAGCCCGTCCCAAGTGCGGACTCTCTGCAATACATGTATATAGTTATTGCTTAACTAAAGGGTTATTGTTATGAGCCATCTGTTGAATGAGGCTCAGTTGTTGTTCATACTGTTAACTGGGTAAGGTTACCACAAGTTGTACAGTGAGATTGGTGTGGCTGGTATGAGTCTTACCCTGGATTCCAAATCCTTTCCTAGTAATGTCAGCTCTTCCGGGCACAGTTTCCCTAACTGAGGTCTGGAGGAGGGGCATAGAGGGAGGAGCCAGTGCACACCAGATATAGTACCTAATCTTTCTTTTAAGAGTGCTCAGTCTCCTGCGGAGCCCGTCTATACCCCATGGTCCTTACGGAGTACCCAGCATCCACTACGGACTACGAGAAATAGAATTACCGGTGAGTAAATTCTTATTTGTTAGGTTTTTTATTTTCAGTGAGCTTCTGCTGGCAACAGACTCACTGCTACGTGGGACTGAGGGGAGAGAAGCAAACCTACCTATCTGCAGCTAGGTTGCGATTCTTAGGCTACTGGACACCATTAGCTCCAGAGGGTTCGAACACAGGCACCTGTCCTCGATCGTCCGTTCCCGGAGCCGTGCCGCCGTCCCCCTCGCAGAGCCAGAAGCTTGCAAAATCTGCGACAGAAGACTCCTGTCTTCATTTAAGGTAGCGCACCGCAGCTGTGCGCCATTGCTCCCAGCACACCTTCACACTCTGGTCACTGTAGGGTGCAGGGGTGGGGGGGGGGCAGCAATTGAAGTACCTTTTCGGCATAAAATACATAAATACAGTCAGGCACTGTATATATGTAAAAAAACCCCGCCATTTTTTCACACAAAGCGGGACAGAAGCCTGCCGCTGAGGGGGCGGGGCCTTCTTCCTCAGCACACCAGCGCCATTTTCTCTTCACTGCTCCGCTGGAAAGAAGCTCCCCAGGCTCTCCCCTGCAGTATCCAGGTGCACAAAGGGTGAAAAGAGAGGGGGGGGGGGGGGGGGCACATTAATTTAGGTGCAAATTTGTATATACAGCAGCTACTGGGTAAACACTGAGTTGTAGTGTAATCCCTGGGTTATATAGTGCTGTGGTGTGTGCTGGCATACTCTCTCTCTGTCTCCCCAAAAGCCTTTGTGGGGTCCTGTCCTCAGTCAGAGCATTCCCGGTGTGTGTGCGGTGTGTCGGTACGTCAGTGTCGACATGTTGGATGAGGAAGGGTACGTGGAGGCAGAACAAGTGCAGATGAATGTGGTGGCGGCGCCAACACCTAATTGGATGGATATGTGGAAGGTGTTAAATGATAATGTAAGCTCCTTGCATAAAAGGTTAGACAAAGCTGACGCCTTGGAACAGTCAGGGTCTCACCCAGTGTCTGATCCCACAGCTCAGAGGCCGTCAGGGTCACATAAGCGTCCACTATCCCAGTTAGTCGACACAGATGTCGACACGGAGTCTGACTCCAGTGTCGACGACGATGAGGCTAAGTTACAGCCTAAAATGACTAAAGCCATTTGCTACATGATTATAGCGATGAAGGATGTATTGCGCATATCTGAGGAAATCCCTGTCCCTGACAAGAGGATTCATATGTTTGGGGAGAAAAAACAAGTAGTACCTCTTCCCCCTTCCCACAAATTAAATGAATTATGTGAAAAAGCGTGGAATCCCCTGAAAGGAAGGTAATAATTTCCAAGAGGTTACTTATGGCGTATCCTTTCCCGCTAACGGACAGGTTACGCTGGGAAACCTCTCCCAGGGTAGACAAGGCGTTAACACGCTTGTCAAAAAAGGTGGCCCTGCCGTCTCAGGATACGGCCGCCCTAAAGGATCCTGCGGATAGAAAGCAGGAGGCTATCCTGAAGTCTGGGTATACACATTCTGGTACTCTCCTGAGACCAGCCATTGCTTCGGCCTGGATGTGTAGCGCTGTAGCAGCATGGACAGATACTCTGTCGGAGGAGTTAGACACTCTGGACAGGGACACTATTTTACTGACCCTGCGGCATATCAAAGACGCCGTCCTATATATGCGGGATGCCCAGAGGGATATTTGCTTACTGGGCTCTAGAGTAAACGCAATGTCCATCTCTGCCAGGAGGGTCTTATGGACTCTGCAATGGACAGGGGATGCTGATTCTAAAAAACATATGGAGGTTTTGCCATATAAGGGTGAGGAATTGTTTGGGGACGGTCTCTCGGACCTGGTTTCCACAGCTACAGATGGGAAATCAAATTTCTTGCCGTATGTTTCCTCACAGCCTAAGAAAGCACCGTATTATCAAATGCAGTCCTTTCGTCCTCAAAAAAGCAAGAAGGTCAGAGGTGCATCCTTTCTTGCCAGAGGCAGGGTTAAAGGAAGAAAGCTGCATCATGCAGCTAGTTCCCAGGAACAAAAGTCCTCCCCGGCCTCCACTAAATCTACCGCATGATGCTGGGGTGCCACAGGCGGAGCCAGGAGCGGTGGGGGCGCGTCTCAAAAATTTCAGCCACCAGTGGGTTTGTTCACGGGTGGATCCTTGGGCGATACAAGTGGTGTCGCAGGGATACAAACTGGAATTCGAAGTGACGCCCCCTCAACGTTTCCTGAAATCAGCCTTGCCAGCTTCTCCCATGGAGAGGGAAGTAGTGTTGGCAGCAATTCACAAACTATATCTCCAGCAGGTGGTGGTAAAGGTTCCCCTACTTCAACAGGGAAAGGGCTACTACTCCGCCATGTTTGTGGTACCAAAACCGGACGGTTCGGTCAGACCCATTTTAAATTTGAAGTCCCTGAACATTTATCTGAGGAAATTCAAGTTCAAAATGGAATCGCTCAGAGCGGTTATTGCAAGCCTGGAAGAGGGGGATTTTATGGTGTCTCTGGACATCAAGGACGCTTACTTGCATGTCCCCATTTATCCTCCACATCAGGCGTACCTCAGGTTTGTGGTACGGGACTGTCATTACCAATTCCAGACGCTGCCGTTTGGACTGTCCACGGCAAAGAGAATATTTACCAAGGTGATGGCAGAGATGATGGTGCTCCTTCGGAAGCAAGGAGTTACAATTATCCCATACTTGGACGATCTCCTCATAAAGGCGAGATCCAGGGAGCAGTTGCTGATCAACGGTGGCACACTCTCAGGAAGTGTTGCGACAGCACGGCTGGATTCTGAATATTCCAAAGTCGCAGCTGATTCCTACGACACGTCTGCCCTTCCTAGGCATGATTTTGGACACAGACCAGAAGGTGTTTCTCCCGGAGGAGAAGGCTCAGGAGCTCATGACTCTAGTCAGAGGACTCCTAAAACCGAAACAGGTATCGGTGCATCACTGCACGTGAGTACTGGGAAAAATGGTGGCGTCATACGAAGCCATTCCCTTCGGCAGGTTCCATGCGAGAATCTTTCAGTGGGACCTGCTGGACAAGTGGTCCGGATCGCATCTTCAGATGCATCGGCTGATCACCCTGTCCCCCAGGGCCAGGGTGTCTCTTCTGTGGTGGCTGCAAAGTGCTCACCTCCTCGAGGGCCGCAGGTTCGGGATACAGTACTGGGTCCTGGTGACCACGGATGCAAGCCTCCGAGGATGGGGGTCAGTCACTCAGGGAAGAAACTTCCAAGGGCTGTGGTCAAGTCAGGAGACTTGTCTGCACATCAATATCCTGGAACTAAGGGCCATATACAACGCCCTGAGTCAAGCGGAGCCCCTACTTCGCAACCTCCCGGTGCTGATTCAGTCAGACAACCTCACCGCAGTAGCTCATGTAAACCGCCAGGGTGGCACAAGAAGCAGGGTGGCAATGGCGGAAGCCACCAGGATTCTTCGTTGGGCAGAGAATCACGTGCAAGCACTGTCAGCAGTGTTCATTCCGGGAGTGGACAACTGGGAAGCAGACTTCCTCAGCAGACACGACCTCCACCCGGGAGAGTGGGGACTTCATCAAGAAGTCTTCTCGCAGATTGCAAATTGATGGGAACTGCCACAGGTGAACATGATGGCGTCCCGTCTCAACAAAAAGCTAAAAAATTATTGCGCCAGGTCAAGGGATCCTCAGGCGATAGCTGTGGACGCTCTGGTAACACCGTGGGTGTTCCAGTCGGTCTATGTGTTTCCTCCTCTTCCTCTCATACCCAAGGTGTTGAGAATAGTAAGAAAAAGAGGAGTGAGAACGATTCTCGTTGTTCCGGATTGGCCGAGAAGGACTTGGTACCCGGAACTGCAAGAAATGCTCACAGAGGACCCATGGCCTCTGCCTCTCATACAGGACCTGTTGCAACAGGGGCCCTGTCTGTTCCAAGACTTACCGCGGCTGCGTTTGACGGCATGGCGGTTGAACGCCGGATCTTAGCAGAAAAGGGCATTCCGGATGAGGTCATTCCTACGCTGATTAAGGCTAGGAAGGACGTAACAGCTCAACATTATCACCGTATTTGGCGAAAATATGTTGCTTGGTGTGAGGCCAGAAAGGCCCCTACAGAGGAATTCCAGCTGGGGCGATTCCTACACTTCCTACAGTCAGGTGTGACTATGGGCCTAAAATTAGGGTCCATAAAGGTCCAGATTTCAGCCCTATCCATTTTCTTTCAAAAAGAACTGGCTTCACTACCGGAGGTTCAGACGTGTGTTAAAGGAGTGCTGCATATCCAGCCCCCTTTTGTGCCACCGGTGGCACCTTGGGATCTCAACGTCATTTTGGATTTCCTGAAATCCCACTGGTTTGAGCCACTTAAAACGGTGAAGCTAAAGTATCTCACTTAGAAAGTGGTTATGCTGTTGGCCTTGGCTTCGGCTAGGCGTGTGTCAGTATTGGCGGCTTTGTCGTGTAAAAGCTCCTATCTGGTTTTCCATATGGATAGGGCAGAATTGCGGACTCGTCCACAATTTCTGCCAAAGGTGGTGTCATCTTTTCATTTGACCCAGCCTATTGTGGTGCCTGCGGCTACTCGTGACTTGGAGGACTACAAGTTACTAGACGTAGTCCGGGCTTTGAAGATTTATGTTTCTAGAACAGCTGGAGTCAGAAAGACTGACTCGCTGTTTATCCTGTATGCACCCAACAAGTTGGGTGCACCTGCTTCAAAGCAGACTATTGCTCGCTGGATCTGTAACGCAATTCAGCAGGCTTATTCTGCGGCGGGATTGCCGCATCCAAAATCAGTAAAAGCCCATTCCACAAGGAAAGTGGGCTCTTCTTGGGCGGCTGCCCGAGGGGTCTCTGCATTACAGCTTTGCCGAACTGCTACTTGGTCGGGTTCAAACACTTTTGCTAAATTCTACAAGTTTGATACCCTGGCTGAGGAGGACATTGTGTTTGCCCATTCGGTGCTGCAGAGTCATCCACACTCTCCCGCCAGTTTGGGAGCTTTGGTATAATCCCCATGGTCCTTACGGAGTCCCCAGCATCCACTAGGACGTTAGAGAAAATAAGAATTTACTCACCGATAATTCTATTTCTCTGACGTCCTAGTGGATGCTGGGACTCCGTAAGGACCATGGGGAATAGCGGCTCCGCAGGAGACAGGGCACAAGAATAAAAGCTTTAAGATCAGGTGGTGTGCACTGGCTCCTCCCCCCATGACCCTCCTCCAAGCCTCAGTTAGATTTTTGTGCCCGAACGAGAAGGGTGCAGGCTAGGTGGCTCTCCTGAGCTGCTTAGAATAGAAGTGTATATGTGTGTATATATATATATATATATATATATATATATATATATATATATATATATATATATAGCGCTTGGTGTGTGCTGGCAGACTCTCCCTCTGTCTCTCCAAAGGGCTAGTGGGGTCCTGTCCTCTATCAGAGCATTCCCGGTGTGTGTGCTGTGTGTCGGTACGTGTGTGTCGACATGTATGAGGAGGAAAGTGATGTGGAGGCAGAGCAATTGCCTGGGTTAGTGATGTCACCCCCTAGGGAGTCGACACCTGACTGGATGATCGTATTTAAAGAATTAAGTGATAATGTCAGCACTTTGCAAAAAACGGTTGACGACATGAGACAGCCGGCAAATCAATTAGTGCCTGTCCAGGCGTCTCAGACACCGTCAGGGGCCCTAAAACGCCCGTTACCTCAGTGGGTCGACACAGACCCAGACACAGATACTGAGTCTAGTGTCGACGGTGAGGAGACGAACGTAATGTCCAGTAGGGCCACACGTTACATGATCACTGCAATGAAGGAGGCATTGAACATTTCTGACACTACAAGTACCACAAAGAAGGGTATTATGTGGGGTGTGAAAAAACTACCAATAGTTTTTCCTGAGTCAGATGAATTAAATGAAAACTGTCATTATCAGTTTCAGACGCTGCCGTTTGGGTTGTCCACGGCACCTCGGGTCTTTACCAAGGTAATGGCCGAAATGATTCTTCTTCGAAGAAAAGGCATCTTAATTATCCCTTACTTGGACGATCTCCTGATAAGGGCAAGGTCCAGGGAACAGTTAGAAGTCGGAGTAGCACTATCTCAGGTAGTGTTACGTCAGCACGGGTGGATCCTAAATATTCCAAAATCGCAGCTGATTCCAACGACACGTCTACTGTTCCTAGGAATGATTCTGGACACAGTCCAGAAGAAGGTGTTTCTCCCGGAGGATAAGGCCAGGGAGTTATCCGAGCTAGTCAGGAACCTCCTAAAACCAGGCCAGGTGTCAGTGCATCAGTGCACGAGGGTCCTGGGAAAAATGGTGGCTTCTTACGAAGCGATTCCATTCGGAAGATTCCATGAAAGAACTTTTCAGTGGGATCTACTGGACAAATGGTCCGGATCGCATCTTCAGATGCATCAGCGGATAACCCTGTCGCCAAGGACAAGGGTGTCTCTTCTGTGGTGGCTGCAGAGTGCTCATCTACTAGAGGGCCGCAGATTTGGCATTCAGGATTGGATCCTGGTGACCACGGATGCAAGCCTGAGAGGCTGGGGAGCAGTCACACAGGGAAGAAATTTCCAGGGCTTGTGGTCAAGCATGGAAACATCTCTTCATATAAACATTCTGGAACTAAGGGCCATTTACAATGCCCTAAGTCAAGCGAAACCCCTGCTTCAGGGTCAGGCGGTATTGATCCAATCGGACAACATCACGTCAGTCGCCCACGTAAACAGACAGGGCGGCACGAGAAGCAGGAGGGCAATGGCAGAAGCTGCAAGGATTCTTCGCTGGGCGGAAAATCATGTGATAGCACTGTCAGCAGTGTTCATTCCGGGAGTGGACAACTGGGAAGCAGACTTCCTCAGCAGACACGACCTCCACCCGGGAGAGTGGGGACTTCACCCAGAAGTCTTCCACCTGATAGTAAACCGTTGGGAAGAACCAAAGGTGGACATGATGGCGTCCCGTCTAAACAAAAAACTAGACAGATATTGCGCCAGGTCAAGGGACCCTCAGGCAATAGCGGTGGACGCTCTGGTAACGCCGTGGGTGTACCAGTCAGTGTATGTGTTCCCTCCTCTGCCTCTCATACCAAAAGTACTGAGAATCATAAGAAGGAGAGGAGTAAGAACTATACTCGTGGTTCCGGATTGGCCAAGAAGGACTTGGTACCCAGAACTTCAAGAGATGCTCACGGACGAACCGTGGCCTCTACCTCTGAGAAAGGACCTGCTCCAGCAGGGGCCTTGTCTGTTCCAAGACTTACCGCGGCTGCGTTTGACGGCATGGCGGTTGAACGCCGGATCCTGAGGGAAAAAGGCATTCCAGATGAAGTCATCCCTACCCTGGTCAAGGCCAGGAAGGACGTAACCGCAAAACATTATCACCGCATTTGGCGAAAATATGTTGCGTGGTGTGAGGCCAAGAAGGCCCCTACAGAGGAATTTCAACTGGGTCGTTTCCTCCATTTCCTGCAAACAGGACTATCTATGGGCCTAAAATTAGGGTCCATTAAGGTTCAAATTTGGGCCCTGTCGATTTTCTTCCAGAAAGAACTGGCTTCAGTGCCTGAAGTTCAGACATTTGTAAAAGGGGTACTGCATATACAGCCTCCTTTTGTGCCTCCAGTGGCACCTTGGGATCTCAATGTTGTGTTGAGTTTCCTAAAGTCACATTGGTTTGAACCACTCACCACTGTGGACTTAAAATATCTCACATGGAAGGTGACGATGCTGTTAGCCCTGGCTTCAGCCAGGCGTGTGTCAGAATTGGCGGCTTTATCATATAAAAGCCCTTACTTAATTTTTCATTCTGACAGGGCAGAATTGAGGACTCGTCCTCAATTTCTACCTAATGTGGTTTCTGCATTTCACATGAACCAACCTATTGTGGTACCTGCGGCTACTAGGGACTTGGAGGACTCCAAGTTGCTTGACGTTGTCAGGGCCCTGAAAATATATGTTTCCAGGACGGCTGGAGTCAGAAAATCTGACTCGCTGTTTATCCTGTATGCACCCAACAAGCTGGGTGCTCCTGCTTCTAAGCAGACGATTGCTCGTTGGATTTGTAGTACAATTCAGCTTGCACATTCTGTGGCAGGCCTGCCACAGCCAAAATCGGTAAAAGCCCATTCCACAAGGAAAGTGGGCTCATCTTGGGCGGCTGCCCGAGGGGTCTCGGCTTTACAACTTTGCCGAGCAGCTACTTGGTCAGGGGCAAACACGTTTGCTAAATTCTACAAATTTGATACCCTGGCTGAGGAGGACCTGGAGTTCTCTCATTCGGTGCTGCAGAGTCATCCGCACTCTCCCGCCCGTTTGGGAGCTTTGGTATAATCCCCATGGTCCTTACGGAGTCCCAGCATCCACTAGGACGTCAGAGAAAATAAGATTTTACTTACCGATAAATCTATTTCTCGTAGTCCGTAGTGGATGCTGGGCGCCCATCCCAAGTGCGGATTGTCTGCAATACTTGTATATAGTTATTGTTACACAAATTCGGGTTATTATTGTTGTGAGCCATCTTTTCAGAGGCTCTTTTTCGTTTTATCATACTGTTAACTGGGTTCAGATCACGAGTTGTACGGTGTGATTGGTGTGGCTGGTATGAGTCTTACCCGGGATTCAATATCCTTCCTTATTATGTACGCTCGTCCGGGCACAGTATCCTAACTGAGGCTTGGAGGAGGGTCATGGGGGGAGGAGCCAGTGCACACCACCTGATCCTAAAGCTTTTATTCTTGTGCCCTGTCTCCTGCGGAGCCGCTATTCCCCATGGTCCTTACGGAGTCCCAGCATCCACTACGGACTACGAGAAATAGATTTATCGGTAAGTAAAATCTTATTTTCTCGTAGTCCGTAGTGGATGCTGGGCGCCCGTCCCAAGTGTGGACTTTCTGCAATACGTGTATATAGTTATTGCTTAATAAAGGGTTATTGTTATGGGACATCTGTTGAGTGATGCTCAGTTGTGTTCATACTATGAACTGGGTAAGTTTATTACAAGTTGTACGGTGTGATTGGTGTGGCTGGTATGAGTCTTACCCTGGATTCCAAAAATCCTTTCCTTGTAATGTCAGCTCTTCCGGGCACAGTTTCCTTAACTGAGGTCTGGAGGAGGGGCATAGAGGGAGGTGCCAGTACACACCAGATCGTACCTAATCTTTCTTTAGAGTGCCCAGTCTCCTGCGGAGCCCGTCTATTCCCCATGGTCCTTACGGAGTCCCCAGCATCCACTACGGACTACGAGAAATAGAATTACCGGTGAGTAAATTCTTATTTTCTTCCAGAAGAGAAGGCTCTGGAAATTGAGTTTGGTCAAACAAATTCTAAAACCAGCGAGCGTATCAATTCATCAATGCACTCGGTTGCTGGGGAAGATGGTGGCGGCCTACGAGGCCATTCAATTTGGCAGATTCCATGCCAGGGTGTTTCAGTGGGACCTATTGGACAAGTGGTCCGGATCCCATCTGCACATACACTGGAAAATAATCCTATCCTCCAAGACCAGAATCCCACTTCTGTTGTGGCTGCACAACTCTCGCCTCCTAGAGGGACGCAAGTTCGGGATCCAGGACTGGATCCCAGTAACTACGGATGTGAGTCTCCGGGCCTGGGGAGCAGTCACACAGGGGGAAACCTTCCAGGGGAAATGGTCAATCCAGGAAGTTTGTCTACACATAAACGTTCTGGAGTTAAGGGCCATTTACAACGGCCTTCTTCAAGCGGCACATCATCTTCGCAACCGGCCCTTCCTAATACAATCGGACAACATAACTGCAGTAGCGCACATAAACCGCCAAGGCGTAACAAAGAGCAGGGCGGCAATGGCAGAGGCCACAAAAGTTCTCCGTTGGGCGGAAAGGCATACAAGCGCTCTGCCAGCAATCTTCATTCCAGGAGTGGACAACTGGGAAGCAGACTTCCTCAGCAGACACGATCTGCATCCAGGAGAGTGGGGTCTTCATCAAGAGGTCTTCACAGAAGTGACAAGCCTTTGGGGAATTCCTCAAATAGACATGATGGCGTCTCGCCTCAACAAGAAACTTCAGAGATATTGTTCCAGGTCGAGGGACCCTCAGACAATAGCGGTGGATGCGCTGGTAACACCATGGGTGTTTCAGTCGGTGTACGTGTTTCCTCCGCTTCCACTCATTCCAAAGGTGCTAAAGATCATAAGAAGAACAAAGGTTCAGGTGATCCTCATTGCTCCGGACTGGCCAAGGAGGGCTTGGTATCCAGATCTTCAGGAATTACTCATAAGAGATCCCTGGCCTCTTCCTCTCCGAGATGATCTGTTACAGCAGGGACCGTGCGTGTACCATGTTTTACCGCGGCTACGTTCGACGGCTTGGCGGTTGAACGCCGGATCCTAGCCTGAAAGGGTATTCCCAGGGAAGTTATTCCCACACTTCTTCAAGCTAGAAAAGGAGTAACGTCTAAACATTATCACCGTATTTGGAGAAAATGTGTCTTGGTGTGAATCCAAGAACGCTCCTACGGAAGAATTTCAGCTAGGGCGTTTTCTCCTTTTCCTGCCAGCAGGTGTGGATGCGGGCCTAAAGTTAGGCTCAATTTTAAAGTACAAATTTCGGCCTTATCGGTTTTCTTTCAAAAACAATTGGCCGCCTTTCCAGAAGTTCAGACTTTCGTGAAAGGAGTTTTGCACATCCAACCTCCATTTGTGCCCCCAGTGGCACCATGGGATCTTAACGTGGTGTTGCATTTTCTTCAGTCACAAGGTTGAGTTGAAATTTCTCACTTGGAAAGTGGTCATGCTATTGGCCTTAGCTTCCGCAAGGCGGGTGTCTGAGTTAGCGGCTTTGTCTCACAAGAGCCCTTATTTAATCTTCCATGAGGATAGAGCGGAGTTGAGGACTCGTCAACAATTTCTGCCGAAGGTGGTTTCACATGAACCAGCCTATTGTGGTACCAGTGGCTACTGATGCCTTCGCGGAGTCAAAATCTCTCGATGTTGTCAGGGCCTTGAAGATTTGTCGCCAGAACGGCTCAACTTAGGAAAACGGATACTCTGTTTATCCTGTATGCTGCCGACAAGATTGGGACGCCTGCTTCAAAGCAGACTATTGCGCGCTGGATCTGCAATACGATTCAGCATGCTCATTCTACGGCTGGATTGCCGTTACCGAAATCAGTGAATGCCCACTCTACCAGGAAAGTTGGCTCATCCTGGGCGGCTGCCCGCGGAGTCTCGGCATTACAACTCTGCTGAGCAGCTATTTGGTCGGGTTCAAACACTTTTGCGACATTTTACAAGTTTGATACCCTGGCTGATGATGACCTCATGTTTGGTCAATCGGTGCTGCAGAGTCATCTGCACTCTCCCGCCCGTTCTAGAGCTTTGGTATAAACCCCATGGTTCTTGAAGTGTCCCCAGCATCCTCTAGGACGTATGAGAAAATAGGATTTTAATACCTACCTGTAAATCCAGTAGTCCGTACAGGATGCTGGGCGCCCGTCCCAGTGCGGACTCTATCTGCAGTTGTTAGTTATTTTTTCACACGGGTTGTGTTACGTTTATGGTCAGCCTGTTGCTGAGGTTGTTCATGCTGTTGACTGGAGTTTTCTGTTAAATGCCATGTTGTACGGCGTGTTTGAGGTGTGTGCTGGTATATGTCCCACCTTGGTTAACATTAAATTCTTTCCTCGAAATGTCTGTCTCCCTGGGCACAGTTCCTATAACTGGAGTCTGGAGGAGGGGCATAGAGGTAGGAGCCGGTTCACACCCCTTTCAAAGTCTTAGTGCCCACGTCTCCTGCGCATCCTGTCTATACCCCATGGTTCTTGAAGTGTCCCCAGCATCCTCTTCGGACTAAGAGAAAAGGATTTACCGGTAGGTATTAAAATCCTATTATTCTGTACCCTGAGGGGGGCTCTGTGCGTCAGGGTTTTCATATAATATAGTGGTTATCACAGGATATACTCTCTTGGTATTTTCTCTGTATTACAGTCACCATATACCTATTAAATCCTCTGTGTGTGCTCTGCCTGTAATCACACTATCTCTGGGGATTTTTGTTAGGTACTTTGCTTATATTGTACTGTTCCACCCTAGGGGAAAGCTTTCTTATAATGTCAGCTTAACAGGGTAAGGGTTCTGTGGCTGACCCTGCGTCCTGCAGTGTTCATGCCATGGATGTCTCTGAGGAAAATATTACAGCTGAGGGTTCAGGTGTTGATCGATTCGTACCCCTCAGTCAGTCTATTACAACGGGGGCAACTACTGACCCGCCGTGGGCTACATTTTTCTAATTTACGGACTACGCTGGTGACTAGACTTGCGCCCCCTTTGGGACCTCCTGTGCCATTACAGCCACATATTGTCCCTGCTGTTAATTAACTATGGGCAGATACTCTGTCCTCTGTTACAGCAATTAAATCAGTCTTTGGCCAAGCAAAATCCTAACCCTCACCCGCCTAAGACCAAGGGGTCATCTAAGCAGGCCATTATGTCCTCACAATCCACACGTTACACACACTTCTGATGAAGATGGCGCATATACTTATCCCTCAGACACTGGTGCAGATGCTCCTGATGGGGAATCCCTGACCCAAGTGGATGTTCCTGACCTCTTAGAGTCTATAAGGCTGATTCGTCAAATTGATTATGACGACGAACCACCGGCTCCCTCTGAGAAACCAGATAAGTTCAAGCTTCAGAAGGTTACTAAGTAAATTTTTCCACATTCTGACCATTTAGTTGCCATACGTCAGGAATACTGGGAATATCCAGGAAATAAATTGGCCGATCCACCGCTGAGCTGCATGACGGCGAGTACGGCCGACGGGCGACCCGGCGGCGGGGTGGTAGTGACGGGGGGGAGTGAAGTTACTTCACTCCCCCCGTCACACGGCTCCATAGAACCGCGGGCAAATATGGACGAGATCGTCCATATTGGCCTGCATGCACAGCCGACGAGGCACCAGCGATGAACAAGCACGGGGCCGCGCATCGTTCAACGCTGGTGCCTCCACACTGCACGATATGAACGTTATCTCGTTCATTAATGAACGCGATCGTTCATATCGTGCAGTGATGTCAGCCAGTGTATAGGACCCATAAGAAGATGCTAGCTCGCTATCCCTTCGCTGCAGAGTTAAGCAAAAATTGGGAAACGCTGCCACCGGAGTACTCACAGGTCACACGTCTGGTGGTATCATCTACTCTGCCTGTCACTACCGTTACCTCTCTGAAGGAACCGACGGATAAGCTTGTGGAGGGTTGTTTGAAGTCCATTTACACTCTGGCTGGAGCTGTGCATAGGCCCACTATTGCGGCCTTTTGGGCTGCTAAAGCTATAAAGTCCTGGGTTTAGGAAGTTGAAGCGGAGCTACCGTTAAACTTTCCTGATAATGCAAAACAGTGTCTTTCGTACATTGCTACAGCCTCTCATTATATTCAAGAGGCGGCATCGGATGCAGGTATCCTAGCGGCCAAGGCGTCTACCACGTCTATTCTGGCTCGCCGGATCCCCTGGTGGTAGTCCTGGTCGGTAGATCTGGTCTTGAAAAACATTCTTTTTAGGGAAGATCTCAACAAGATTGTTGCTGACTTAGCGTCTGCTAAGACTGCATGTCTGCCTAGTACTACTCCTTCAGCCCCGAAGGCGAAGAGTACTTCCTTTCGTTCCTTTCGACCTCCAGGTAAAGCAAAGGGTCAGGCGTACCTGAAACAGGCTTGCACTTCCAAGTCTACTAGGCCCAAACCTAAACGTACCTGGGCTGTCTGTCAGCCTGCTGCCAGAACAGATGAGCCTGCTGCATGACAGGGCAGGGCCTCCCTCTGGGGGATCCCAGGGTGGGAGGCCAACTTCTACGGTTTGCTCAGGTATGGTTACAGACCACTTCGGATGCCTGGGTAAGGGAAATCGCCACTCACGCATACGCCATCTTTTTCAAGAAACGTCCCCCTCGCCAGTTTTGCTCAACAAACATCCCTTCGGATCTGGTAAAAGCAAACTCTCTATCTGGTGGTACAATCCCTCCTGGATACAGGAGTGATAGTGCTGGTGCCTCTGGCCCAGAGAGGCAGGGGGTACTATTCAACACTGTTCCTAATGGTTCTTCCCGGCCCATTCTCAACCTCAAGTCTTTGGACAAATTTGTGATAGTTTCTAAATTCCGTATGGAAACTCTTCCCTCTATTATTCTGGCCCTGCAGCCCAAGGACTACATGGTATCCCTGGATATACAGGATGCTTACCTTGCATATACAGTACCTATTGCAGTGTCGCATCAGCAATACCTGCGGTTTGCTATTGGCAACCTACATTTTCAATTCCAGGCCTTGCCTTTTTGCTCTGACCTCTGCTCCTCGAGTTTTCACCAAGGTCATGGCGGCCCTACTCCGCTGTCGGGGTATCGGGATCCTGCCGTATCTCGACAACTTGCTGATCCTGGCGAACTGCCCAGAGGTTCTCCTTCATCACCTGGAAAGGAAGGTCAAATTACTGCAAACCCTCGGCTGGCTCATGAACTGGAAGAAATCTTCCCTGGTTCTTCTTCAGAGCATGGTGCACCTGGGAGCACTATTGGACACCCACAACCAGTGGTTGTTTTTGTCTCCGGAGAAGGTCTTGAAGCTTCAGAACTAGTTAAGATGCTTCCTCTCTCGCCCACGTGTGTCAATTCACTCGGCGATGCAAGTACTAGGCCTCATGGTGTCTGCTTTCGACATGGTGGAGTACCCTCAATTTCATTTCCGCCCTCTGCAGAGGTTAATTCTCTCCGAATGGGATGGCCTGCCTCACATGATATCCTGGACTCCGGAGGTCCGTCTGTCACTGACTTGGTGGCTGCAGGACCATCAACTGAGCAGGGGTCGTCCATTCTGGATCTCCAACAGGGTCCTTCTGACGACTGATGCCAGTCTGCGGGGTTGGGGAGCGGTGTTGGAGCAACACTCTCTTCATGGTCAGTGGACCAGGGAGGAATCTCTCCTCCCGATAAACATTCTGGAATTGCGGGCAGTGTTCAATGCGTTGACACTAGCTCTGCCTCTGGTACAGAACAGGCCTGTTCAGGTACAGTCAGACAATGCCACTAGGGTGGCATACATAAATCATCAAGGCGGCACCTGAAGCCGCAAAGCACTGATGGAAATGTCAAAGATTGGACGTAACGCCATCTGCCAGCCATATCGGCAGTGTTCATTCCGTGGGATCTAAACTGGGAAGCGGACTTCCTCAGTCATCAGGACGTACACTCCGAAGAGTGGAGCCTTCATCTGGGGGTCTTTCAATTCCTCGTGGAACAGTGGGGTCTACTAGCTGTAGACCTGATGGCGCCTCGACACAATCACAAGGTTCCGATCTACGGAGCAAGGAAAGGGATCCTCAAGCAGCGTTCGTGGACACACTGGCAATTCCATGGAACTTTCGGCTGCCGTACGTGTTCCCTTCGGTGTCACTTTTGCCCAGGGTAATAAGGAAGTTCATGCAAGAAGGAGGAATACTACTTCTAATCGCTTCGGCATGACCCAGATGGCATTGGTTCTCAGACCTGCAGGGTCTCTCAATAGAGCTTCCTCTTCTGCTTCCGCAGCGCCCAGAACTCCTCGGATTTGGCCCGGCTGGCTTTGACGGCAGGGCTGTTGAAGCTTCCGTACTGAGGACCAAAGGTTTTTCTGAGGTGGTCATTCAAACTATGTTGAAGGCCCGTAAACCGACTTCAGCTCTGATATATCATAGGGTTTAGTTTTCTTATTTTGCTTGGTGTGCAACTAACAATTATGATGCATACAAGTTCAGTACTGCCGAACTCTTGGCTTTTCTGCAACAGGGCCTGGACTTAGGCCTTCGTCTGGCCTCCCTCAAGGTTCATATTTTGGCCTTGGTATGGTTTCAGAGAAAAATTGCGTCTCTGCCTGACGTTCATACTTTCACTCAGGGTGTTTAACGGATTCAACCTCCCTATGTTCCTCCTGTGGCTCCTTAGGATTTGTCGGTTGTTCTGGATGCCCTACAAGAGTCTCCGTTTGAACCTCTTGAGTCTGTGGACCTTAAGTGGCTTACCCTTAAGGTCTTGCTAGACGGGTTTCAGACTTGGGTGCCTTGTCCTGTTTGTCACCCTTTCTGATTTTTCAACGTGACCGTGCGGTTCTTAGAACTCGCCCTGGTTATCTACCTAAGGTGGTGTCATCTTTCCACCTTAAGTAAGAGATTGTGTTTCCGGCCTTTACCTCTCCAGGTTTATCCTGCAAAGAGCGGTCTTTGGATGTGGTCCGGCTCTCCGTATTTATGTGAAGAGGACAGCTTCTCTTCAGAGATCTGATTCTTTGTCCTTTTTGGTTTTCACAAGCGTGGCTGGCCTGCTAACAAACAGACCTTGGCCAGATAGATTAGAATGGTGATTGCACATGCTTATGTACAGGCTGGCCTTCCAGCTCCTGCTACCATCACAGCCCATTCTACTCTGTCTGTTCCTTCTTGGGCGGCCCGCCGTGGTGCGACCCTTGAACAATTGTACAAGGTGGCTACGTAGTGCTCGGTGAACTCATTCATAAGGTTCTATGCCTTCGATACTTCCACCTCCCAGGATGCCTTCTTTGGACGCCGTGTTCTTGTGCCCGCTACAGTGCATCCCCTCCCATGAGTAACTGCTTTAGGACATCCCCGATGTTATCCCTGTGGAACCCCAGTGTACCCCGCTGCAGAAAAGGAGATTTATGGTAAGAACTTACCTTTGTTAAATCTTTCTGCGAGGTACACTGGGTTCCACAGGGCGCCCACCCTAACGCACTTAGCTTTTTGGGGTTTGTCTGGCATTAGCCTCTGATACCTTCTCCTAACGGTTGTCTTTTTTTTACCTGCTACTGCATTGGACTGGTTAACAAAACTGAGCTCCTATGCACGGGGTTATAGAGGAGGCGGCGCTGTACATCTTGGGAACAGTCAAAGCTTTTAGCCAACTCTACACCCTGATGTTATCCCTGTGGAACCCAGTGTACCTCGCAGAAAGATTTAACAAAGGTAAGTTCTTACCATAAATCTCCTTTTTCCTGTTGATTCTTATCAGCCATGGGGCACACTGGAGGAAGACCATGGTGGTTTATGGCTGTGCTGAAGGAGGATTGGGACTAAAAGATGAACTTTTTCATGGCTCCTCCTCCCTATACTCCCACACCCTGCACAGGGCAGGCAGTTTTCTGTTTTGTTTTTTTGTTTTTAAGCTAGGCCGGATTTGTTAGGCTCTTTTGCAGCAATTTTCTGTTTTCTCCTTCCTTCATAGAGGACATGCACTTCACGTTGTAAGTAGGAGTCTGGGCACTAAATAGTTAACTTTTCTCTCCCAGCACACTTGGTTCCTACTCCTCTATACCCCAGCCACTGGCAGCCTGTTTGGCGCTTTCAGGAGCGGGCTCTGTTTTAGGGGGTTTCTTTTAAGCATCCTCTACTTTTTTTTTTTTTTTTTTTTTCTCGTTACATTTTATTTTATTTATAAAGTGGGCTGGACGTCCTACAAGATGCTCGAGCTACCGCTACACCTCCCCCAGCGCCAGGGACCGCAGAGCTGGGGAATGGGACAGCATCTTCGGCCAGACCCATCAGCAACACACTAGAGATCTGCAGACAGATGCGACAGGGGAACAAAATAAGAGCTGCATTTTAACGTCTGATCGGCGGTGCTGACAGTGGGCGTCCAGGACGGCAGGCAACGGGGTACTTCTATAGAGGCGGCCATTCGCTCTGGGGTCCATGACAGAAGAGCGAGGGAGGTTATCCCTGTTAGCTCATCCACCACCGCTTTTTGCTTTCCTTCACAGCAGGCATCCCTCACAGACGCTGAACAGACATTTTCCTCAGTGCCTACTAAGGCTGGTCTCCGCAGAGGTGCACAGCCGCCTCATCTCCCGGTATACCTCATCTTCAGCATTCAGGTTATTCAGAAAACATTTTCTACCAGTTGGGGTTTTCCTTGTTAAGCAATTACTGCCCATTGTTACTTACATTGTGGAGTACTTTTATTTTTCTCATTGTCTCCTTCTCTTTAACATATTACTTTTCTCTGACTTATTACAGTTTGGCCTCACATTTCTGTGCAGAACATATATATCTCATATTCTATTCATTTGTCATCTTCGCTTCCGTTGATGCAGATTTCGGGCTTCCATGGCTTTGGAGAAATTGTCTGACTTTGTACGTTGGAAAAGCAGCAGTCTACCTGGGGCATGCGGCTTTAGATTTTAGTATCCTTCCACTCTGCTTTCATACCGGTGGTCCATGGCTGCCAAGCTAAAATTTCCTTCATTCCAGTCCTTTCGTCCCCAGAGGCATCTGCAGTTCCAACCTTCCTTATGAGGTTGTGTTTCTTCCTCCAGCAGAAAGCCCAAGGAAAACAATGATGGGAGGTTACGAAGCCTGCCACCAAGTCCACAGACACACTAGCCGCATGACAGGTCAGTCTCGCACCTGGGGGCTCCCAAAGTGGGCGGCCATCTGCAGTTCTGAGAGGAATGGTGGAGGACAACATGCGGTTCTTGGATTCAGAGTATGGAAATGTTTCTCCTTCATCTACTAGGGGACACTGGAGTGCCCTTTACAGTGTGGATATAGGCGGTTGCCACCGGGAGCTGGCATTTTAAATTTCTAGAGTTGTGACTAGCTCCTCCCCTTCTATGTCCCCCTTCAAGCAAGTGTTTTCAATGTGCCTGAGGGAACTGGTCACTATCTTGGATTCTCAGGGCTTAATTATTTTTAACATTAGATTCACAAAGCATCAATGGAGTTACCACAGGGGGACCCTATCGTAGCTGTGTGCGGTTCGCGCCAGGGTCCCTGGCTGCAGAGACCACCGTCTCTGGGGAAGACATCACGCCACTTTGTAAGGCGCACGCTGGGGTCCCCCATCCGCATGACAGATTGTGAGCATAACCCTAGCAGGTATCTCTACTTGGGAGACACAACAGCCTGCCCCTTTTCTTCAACCTAAACCTACTTGGACGCGGTTCCTAGCAAAATGAGTGGAAGCGCTTTCTAAAGCCATGGTCCATCCCAGACGCCTTCCCTGGTAACCCCACCCCAGGTCTCAAAAAAAGAGACCTTTGCCCTCCGTGTTACAATTTGAGGACTCTGAGGAAGAAGACATGCCCCCCTAGAGGAGGCAGAGTTCTCTCACGACTCAGGGGAGGTACAGGTTTCCGAGGAGTCTGAAAATGTTACACAGGCAACAGGTGCTTATTGCTGCAGTGCGTCTAGGGTTAAAGGTACGCTCCTCTTTATTTGGCATTAAGCAAAATGGCTGCCTCATTTCCGGTTTCTGAGGAACTGGATTTATACCTGAATACAGCCTGGGAACACCCGTATAAAAAAAATTGTGTCCCATAGGTTTTTATCGTCTTACCCTTTATCTGCAGAAAATTATAGTGAGACTTCTCCCACAGTGGATCCCCTCAGTGTCTCGTCTGTCAAAGAAGAGCGTTCTGCCAGTTCCTGAGGCCACCTTTTAAAGGAATGGTCATAAAATTAGAAACTGCCCTCAAATCTATTTATTCAGCGGCGGTGTTATACACCGCCCTGCACAGATAGGGTGTTGGGTCAACAAGGCTATTGAAGCCTGGGCAGAACAACTGTCCACAAGCTTGCTTGGAGCTCTTTGCTGAGGAATTGATCCCTTTAGCTGGACACATCTGTGAATGTTCCGCCTATCTGTGGGGAGTATCCAAGGAGGTCTGCACCCGTGACGGTTGGATTTCTGCAGTGTCAATATCTGTAAAAGAGCTCTGGCTGCGTCAGTGGCTGGCGGATGTGGAATCCAAAAGGGAGGTAGAGGTACTGCCCTTTACGGGGCAGATCTTGTTCGGTCCAGAGCTGGAAAAGTGGATTTTCTAGGCTACTGGAGGAAAGTCCGCTTATCTCCCCTCAGCTGCTCCAGTTTCTCGTAGGTCATACACAGGACCTTCCTTTCAGTCCTTTCGTGCATCTTCCAAGTTCAGAGAACATTCCGTGGCAGGAGCTGCCGCTCCCAGGGGTTACAGAGGTCGTGGCAGAGGAGCAGGCTCTCCACCTACCAGAACAGTATGTCCACCAACAAACCCAGTGCATGATGGGCTTCCCTCTCACCTGTGGGGACCCCAGGGTGGAGCTAGTCTACTAGATAACATGGATGTGGGGGCATAATCCTGCCCAAATGCCTGGGTTCGGAACAAAATTGATTTCCAAATCCAACAACCTCACTGGTACTTTACCACAGGTTTGCAAGCTACAGATGACAGGCATGTCATACAGCAGGAAGCTATCGGAAACTCCTGGCAGCAAGGGTGTTAGTCACAGTCCCCACATCTCAGCAGCCACAGGGCTTCTACTCAAGCCTATTCCTTGTGCCGAAGCCGGACAAATCGGCTAGACCAATTCTAAATTTAAAGGATCTTAATCTTTTCTTGCGAGTACTCAAATTCAAGATGGAGTCTCCTTTATTCGGTTATAGCGGGACTAGAACAAAATGAGTTTATGGTGTACTTCGACATCAAGGACGCTTACCTGCACATTTCCATTTGGCCTCCACACCAGGCGTTTCTCAGATTCACCATTTGGGACTCTCGCTTCCAATTCCAGGCTTTGCCATTCGGCCTGACCTTGGCCCCCAGGGTGATCACGAAGGTCATGGCCATCATGATGGCTCTACTTCAGAGACACATTGCTACGATTGTCCATTATCTGGACGATCTTCTCCTGATTGCTTCAGGACATCGAAGTGACAAATGCTGAGGCTGTAGTTCCTGGGGATGATTCTCGACACAGTCCTGCAGAGGGTATTCCTCCCTTCGGAAAAAGTTTTGTCCATACTGGAGATGGCGAGGTTGGTTCTACACCAACGTCTATTATCTGTACACTTATGTATACGTCTCCTTGGGAAGTTAGTGGCAGCCTTCAAGGCCATTCTGTACGACCGTTTTCATTCAAGGCCTCTTCAGCTGCGTCTGCTAAGTCAGTGGTCCAGATCACATGTTTCTGCATCAAAGGGTGACTGTATTACGAATCTTGCCTCTCTGGTGGCTGAACTCAACACACCTGTTGGAAGGCAAGAGGTTCGAAGTTTGGGAGTAGACACCCCTTACCACAGATGCAAGTCTGCGAGGATGGTGGGCGGTGACCATGGAAAACCAGTTTCAGGGGTGGTGGACCCCCCAAAAATCTACCCTGCCCATAAACAGCCTCGAATTAAGAGCAGTATTCCACACAATGCAGCAGGCAGATCTGCTTCTAGGGTGGTCCATCAGAATGGTGTTCATCAACTGACAGGGTGGCACTCACAGCCATGAAAGAGGTAAACCGCATTCTGCTCTTGGCAGAGAAATACGCACAGACCATGTCGGCGATCTTCATTCCAGGCGTAGAAAATTGGGAGGCCGATTATCTCAGCTGCCAGGACGTTAACTAGGGGGAGTGCGCTTTCCATCCTCAGGTATTCCAAAAGCTTGTCCGTCGGTGGGGTCTTCCACAGATCGACCTCATTGCAAACCAGCGCACAACCACCAACTGCCGCTATACTGCTCTCAGACGAGAGACCCGGTGGTAATGGCAATTGATGCTCTCACGACACCTTGGCAGTTACATTGGTCTCTTCCACCATTTCCTCCATTGCATCGTCTACTCCAGCACAGAGAGAAGGGGCCACAGTGCTACTAATGGCTCTGAACTGGCCTTGCAGAGTCTGGTACTCCAGCCTATGCTTTCTGACGATAGATTATGCATGGCCTCTACCGCTGAGAGAGGATCTCCTACAGCAGGGTCCTTTAATCTATCCGAACTTAAGGCGGCTATGTTTGACGGTGTGGCTTTTGAAAAGGCCATCTTAAGACAGAAGGGTATTCCTTCAGCGGTGATTCCTACCATTCTTCAAGCCCGGAAGGATGTCACTTCCAGACATTAGCACAGTATATGGAATCCTATGTGGCCTGGGGTGAACGGCTATGGGCTCCTCCTACAGTTTTCAAGTTGGCTAGACTCTTGCTTTTCCTGCAGCCGGGCTTTTCTTTGGGCCTGCATCTCGGATCTTTGAAAGTTCAGGTATCTGCACTTTCCATCTTCTTACAGAAGAGGTTGACTTTACTTCCAGAGATAGACATTTTTTTAGGGGGTTATCTTACTACAACCACCCTTTGTACCTCCTATGACCCCATGGGACCTGGACCTGGTTTTCTCCTTCATACAGTCTCCTTTGTTTGAGCCTTTGGTGACTGTGGAGATGAAGTATCTTACTTGGAAGGTGGTACTTTTCCTTGCCTTCGCTTCAGCCAGAAGGGTGTCTGAGCTCTGTCCTGCCATCCTCCTTATCTGGTGTTCCACGAGGATAGGGCCGAGCTCGGCTTTCCACGTTATCCAGCCAATTGTGGTGCCGGCTATCCCAGCAGTTTCTCTGGTGTCAAGTTCCCTAGACCTCGTCAGGACCACTTCTATCCCGAAATCTGATTCCTTGTTCGTTCTGTATGTTGCTGCTTGTCCATGATGGCTGGTTTCTACACAGACCCTGGCCTGCTGGATCCGTCTGACCATAAGGTAGGCCTATGTGGTGGCTTCTCGGAAACCACCTGTTTCCATTTCTGCACACTCCACACATTGTGGTTCCTTCGTGGGTGGCTGCCCACAGGGTTTCTATGACCCTAGCTGTGTCAGCCGACCATTTGGTCTGGCCGACATACTTTTGTCCGGTTCTACCAGTTTGATACTTGTGCGGCCTGTGCCTCACAGTATGGCCGTGCTGTTTTGCAGGGTTCTCAGTGCTCTCACGCCCGTGATGGGAGCTCTGGGACGTCCCCATTGTAAAGAGCACTTTAGTGTCCCCTAGTGGATGAAGGAGAAAACAGGATTTTGATACTTACCAATAAATCCCTTTCTCCACAGGGAACACTGGAAGCCCACCCGGCGCTGTTCCTTCCTGCCATGGTTGTTTGTCATTACATGTTTTTGACTGCTCCTTTTTTCTTGTTACTATCCTTGCAGTTTTTCACAAGTTTTGTTGTGTAATGTTATGGTGTGTACTTGTTTAACCTCCTCCTTTTTGTAGTGTGTTTCTTTCAGCTCTTCTCTGGCAGTTTTCTTAGACTGGCTCGGAGGTGGCAGGGAGGGGGGTGTCATAGAAGGGGAGGAGCTAATCAAATGCCAGTTTCCGGTTGCAACCTCCTATAGCCCCTCTGTAAAGAGCACTTCAGTGTCCTCTGTGCAATCGGAGAAAGGGATTTATCAGTAAGTACCAAAATCCTGTTTTCTTTCAAAGAGCCTCCTTCCAGCTGCTTTTTCACTATTGGTCTGCATCGAGGTCCATCAGCTTCCAGGATCACTGGTGTGTGTTCAGTCCATTCTGGACACTGGAGTTGTTTCCCAGGTCCCTCCACAGCAAAGGATCATCGGTTCCTATTGCAACTTGTTACTCTGAAAACTGGATGGTTCTTTCCAGATGGTTCCCAGTTTTAAATCCCTCCACATTTACTCCAGGTGCCCAGGTTCAGGTCCTCTTCAGTCCATTTTGCAGTCCTTGGAGTCTGGAGATTTCCTAGCATCTTTTGGACGTCAAAGATGCTTACTTACATGTCCAAATCCGTGGGGTTTTTTTGTTTGCAGGATTTTTTGATAGGAAAAAACAGTTTGCTGTCCCCTCGGGCCACTACCAGTTTTGGGCCATGCCCTTTGGGTTGTCAACAGCCGCTTGTGTATTCAGCAATGTGGTGCCTGTGATGGCGGCTGCCCTACAACTTCAGGGTGGATGATAATCTACTGGCGGCCCAGTCACTCTATAGGACCATCTCTCCCTGACATTTTGATTACTCCAACATGAGTGGTACCCAAATAATTTTATAGTAGATGTTAGTGTTTTGGATTATTACTGACCCAATGTTACCAGCATGCAGTCTGTTGACAGAAATCTGCTCTTGCTCCAGCACTCTTTCCACCGCAGCACATTTTCTTCTTCCCTCCTTCACACTGCAGCAGAGAGTGGCAAGGACACTTAAACTTTTCCAGACACACAGTGGCAGACCGAATGCTAATGTATGCAAAAGGATTTTTTAATTTATTCCTAGAATAAATGCTAGCACTTCTTACAACATATCAATAAAGGATTCACTAATGCCTACTTAATGATTGTCAATCATTTCTTTTTCGCAGTTTGCAATCCTTTTTACAGTACATAGCAGTTCACAATCATACCTACTTAAGCATGGAACTATATTTCTGCTGCGGGGTACACTGGGCTCCACAAGGAATGGACAATGGGGTGTAGAGTAGGATCTTGATCCGAGGCACCAACAGGCTCAAAGCTTTGACTGTTCCCAGAATGCATAGCGCCGCCTTCTATATCACCCCGCCTCACTGCACAGGATCTCAGTTTTGTCGTTGGTGCTGCAGTAGCAGGCACTTAACAGAGGGGCTGCTCCAGGCAGCCCTAAGAAGAGCTTTTTTTCTGAGGAAAAAATTGAAGACTAAGTGCAGCAGCAGTGTTACATTTCAGTGGACATTCACAGCTTCAGCTCCGGCACTCCCCAGCGGCGCTGTACACTCTCGAGCCCTGGTTGACGGGTAACTACAGCAGGAGGCTCTGGTTTTCTTCTTATCGGGCACACACGACGGGGGCTCTCCGGATTCGCGTGGCCGCGATTCGGGAGGTGGTAAGTGGGTCCTGCTTGTGGGACTGGTCTTTAACTCGATCCGGCGCGGTCATTGGGAGGCTGGCCGCGCCCGTTGGCGGTGGACACTGTGGCAGTACAGGCGATCCCACTAGATCACCTGGGCATGGGACAGGTCAGGTTTTCTCTATAAACCATTTTATTAGAGCCCGCAGTACCCGGTGGTTTTGCCAGCAGGGGGATGGAGCTTGGACCTGAAGCCCCTCCCCCAGCACCAGGGCGCCATTTTCTGCAAATGTTCCCGCCCTGGAGCTGCATATCTGTCTCTCCCTCACTCCCTGGCAGTGTCTGCAGCGCCATTATCCCTCAGCTCACTGTTCCTGGGAATGCTTGGGAAAATACTCCTATGTAAAGCCGCCTGGTTGTCAGTGCTGTGACTTTACAACACACTTAAGTATTCTACCTGCCTTTTTTAGTCAGTGTTAGTTAAGAGCGTGCACTTAGTCAGGGTTTCCTAGTACAATTACCCTGTGATATACATCCATTTCTTACTGTGTACTGTTATATATATTGTTATATAGCTGTGTAAGCTAGTCCAGTTCAGTATTATTATTAGTAATAACCTCTGCATTGTACAGACTGTGACTATTTGTGTGTGCATTTGATAGCTGAGTGGTGTCCATTTCGTGTCTTTCGCTCAACTTGCTATCCCTATATTCTATAACCTGAGGGGGCTTGGTGCGTCGGGTTTTATCTAATATAGGATTTTCACAAAGATATACTGTATTATGTGTTTTTCTCTGTGATTTAGTCACCATATCTCTCCTTTTATCTCTGCTGGTGCTGACTACACTGCGCAGGGGTTTGTGCTAGAGGTATTGTGCTGCTGACAAATTGTACTGTTACCTGATACTGCAAGGTATATCATGTCTGCTTCTGAGGGTAACGGTTCTGGGGCTGAACACACTGCCGGTGTTGCTGAAGCCGCAGATACCTATGAGGAGAATATAGCAGCTTTGGGCTCTGGTTCTGGGGGCTCTTTGCCCCCCAGTGGGACAGTGGCAACGGGGGCAAATAATGACCCGCCGTGGGCCGCTTTTTCCATGCTTCTGCATACACTAGTTCATAAACTAACACCCCCTATGGGACCCCCAATGCCGGTACAACAGTTTGTGGTTCCTGCAGCTAACCCGCCGTGGGCGGACGATTTATCTGCTCAAATAATGAAGTTGAACCACTCCCTGACTACTAAAAAGTCTGACCGTCGCTCGCCTACGTCCAAGGGGTCCTCTAAGCGAGCGCTTGTCTCCTCACAATCCACTGCTGTCACTGACACCTCGTCGGATGAAGACGGCACTTACACTGACCCCACAGGTTCTGACTCGGATACGGCTGATGGGGAGGGTGGTTCAGATGTGGATGTTCCTGATCTTTTGGAGGCTATTAAGTTTTACAGATTCCGGATGATCCCGAGCCATCTGTTCCTCCTAAGAAACCAGATAGGTTCAAGCGTCAGAAGGTGATTAAACAAGTTTTACCTCACTCTGACCACCTAGTGGATATACATCAGGAACCCTGGGAAAGCCCGGGTACGAAGTTTGTGCCTCAAAAGAAGATGGTGGCTCGCTATCCCCTCAAGCCAGAGCTGTCTAAGAATTGGGAAACGCCTCCTCCAGTGGACTCTCATGTGGCTAGGATGGTGGTTTCCTCAGCTCTACCGGTCACCACAGTCACGTCTCTAAAAGAGCCTACGGATAAACGTGTGGAGGGTTGTTGGAAAGCGATTTACACCCTCACGGGTGCTGCACAAAGGCCCACTATTGCAGCTACTTGGGCTGCAGAGGCCATTGAAGCATGGGCCTTGGAGTTAGATGCTGAAATCTCCTCTGACCATGCTAGACAATGCTTGTCTTATATTGTCACAGCTTCTCGTTATATTAAAGAAGCGGCTTCTGATGCCGGTATCCTGGCAGCCAAGGCCTCTACTACGTCAGTCCTGGCTCGCCGGATATTGTGGCTGAGTTCCTGGTCTGTGGATCTGGACTCTAGAAAAACCCTGGAGGTACTCCATTTTAAGGGAGATATTCTGTTTGGGGAGGATTTAAATAAGATTGTGGCTGACCTGGCTACTGCCAAAACTGCCTGTCTGCCAAGTACTGCTCCTTCTGTGTCTAAGGCTAAAGGTACGTCCTTTCGTCCTTCAGGTAAAGCAAAAGGTCAGCCGTACAACAAGCAGGCCCGCACTTCCAAACCTGGTAAGCCTAAGCCCAAAAGAGCCTGGGCGGCCCGTCAGCCAGCTTCCAAGACGGATAAGCCTGCCGCATAACGGGGCGGGCCTCCCTCTGGGGGATCCCAGGGTGGGGGGCCGGCTTCTAGGGTATACCCAGGAATGGTTGAAGACCACTTCAGATGCCTGGGTATGGGAAGTCGTCACTCTAGGTTATGCCATAGCCTTCAAAAACAGACTCCCTCATCGATTTTGCCAGACAGATGTCCCATTGGACAAGACAAAGGCAAATACTCTACATTCGGTGGTACAGACCCTCCTGGATACAGGAGTCGTAGTACAGGTGCCTCTTGCGCAGAGGGGCCGGGTGTACTATTCTCCGCTGTTTCTAGTCCCGAAGCCGAATGAGTCCTCCCGGATTCTCAACCTCAAGGCATTGAACAGGTTTGTGAAGGTTTCCAAGTTCCGGATGGAAGCCTTCGCTCTATAGTTCTGGCCTTGGAACCTGGGGACTTCATGGTCTCCCTGGATATACAGGATGCTTACCTGCATATTCCTATAGCAGTGTCTCATCAGCAATACCTGAGATTTGCGATTGGCAACTGCCATTACCAGTTTTGGGCGTTACCTTTTGGTTTAACAACGGCTCTGCGAGTCTTTACAAAAGTCATGGTGGTGATGACGGTGGTACTCCGCCGTCAAGGGGTCAGGATACTGCCGTATTTGGACGACTTGTTAATCCTGGCAAATTCCCCAGATCTCTCCTGCGTCATCTAGATGTGACGATCCGGTTTCTGCAAGCCCACGGGTGGCTCATCAACTGGAAGAAGTCATCCCTGATCCCTGCTCAGAGCATGGTGCATCTGGGAGCACAATTGGACACTCACAACCAGCGGTTGTTCCTGTCTCGGGAGAAAGTCCTGAAACTTCAGGACAGGATTCGTTGCTTCCTATCTCGTACGCAAGTGTCGATACATTCGGCGATGCAGGTGCTGGGCCCCATGGTGTCAGCATTGGACATGGTGGAGTACGCTCAATTCCATTCTCGCCCTCTCCAGAGGCTGATTATAGAAAATGGGATGGCCTGCCTCACCGGATCAGGTCTCAAATTATCTTATGGACTCCGGAGGTCCGTCTGTCGCTGCTCTGGTGGCTCCGGGACCAACAACTGTGCAGGGGCCGTCCCTTCTGAATATCCGACTGGGTCTTGTTGACAACAGATGCCAGTCTACGAGGTTGGGGCGCGGTGCTGGAGCAACACTCCTTGCAGGATCGGTGGACCAAGGAGGAGTGCCTCCTCTCGATCAATATTCTGGAGTTGCGGCCGGTCTTCAATGCCTTCAACCTAGCCCAGCATTTAATTCAGAACCGTCCTGTTCAAGTACAGTCGGACAACGCCACCACAGTGGCTTACATAAATCATCAAGGCGGCACTCGAAGCCGCCTAGCAATGAAGGAAGTCTCACGGATTCTACAGTGGGCAGAACGCCATCTACCGGCCATATCAGCAATATTCATTCCGGGAGTCCTGAATTGGGAAGCAGACTTTCTCAGTCGTCAGGACGTGCATGCCGGCGAGTGGGGCCTCCATCCAGAAGTGTTTCAACTCCTAGTGGAAAGGTGGGGCCTTCCAGACGTAGATCTGATGGCGTCTCGACACAATCACAAGGTTCCGGTCTTCAGAGCAAGGACAAGGGATCCTCAAGCAGCATTCGTGGATGCGCTGGTAGTACCGTGGAGATTTCGGCTGCCGTACGTGTTACCTCCGGTGTCACTCCTGCTCAGGGTAATTCGAAAGTTCAAGCTAGAAAAAGGAATTCTGCTTCTCATAGCTCCAGCGTGTTCCAGACGGCACTGGTTCTCAGACATGTAAGGCCTATCGTCAGAGCGTCCAATTCTACTTCCACAACGCCCAGACCACCTCGTTCAGGGCCCCTGTGTCTACCAGGATCTAGCCCGGCTGTCTTTGACGGCGTGGCTCTTGAAGCTTCCGTCTTAAGGGCTCAAGGGTTTTCTGAGGCGGTCATTCAAACTATGTTGCGGGCCCGGAAACCGGCTTTGGCTCAGATTTACTATAGGGTCTGGCATTCTTACTTTGTTTGGTGCGCATCTAACGATTATGACGCTTCCAAGTTTAGTATAGCCAAGTTGTTGGCTTTTCTTCAGCAGGGCCTGGACTTAGGCCTGTGTCTGGCCTCCCTCAAGGTTCAAATATCTGCCTTGTCGGTGTGGTTTCAGAGAAAAATTGCGACCTTACCTGATGTGCATACCTTTACTCAGGGCGTGTTGCGTATCCAACCTCCCTATGTCCCGCCTGTGGCTCCTTGGGACTTGTCGGTAGTTTTGGAGGCGTTACAAGAATCTCAGTTTGAACCTCTTGGTTCAGCTGACCTTAAGTGGCTTTCCCTTAAGGTGGTGTTTCTGCTGGCTATTGCTTCAGCTAGAAGAGTGTCGGATTTGGGTGCCTTGTCCTGTAGTTCCCCATATCTGATATTTCACCGTGACCGGGCGGTTCTTAAGACTCGTTCCGGCTATCTTTCTAAGGTGGTTTCTTTGTTCCACCTTAATCAGGAGATTGTAGTTCCGGCACTTGTTTCTCCTGATCTGTCTCCCAAAGAGCGGTCTTTGGATGTGGTACGGGCTCTCCGTATCTATGTGAAGAGAACTGCTCCTATTAGGAAATCTGATTCTCTTTTTGTTGTGTTTTGGGTTTCACAAACTGGGCTGGCCTGCTCACAAGCAAACTCTGGCCAGATGGATTAGAATGGTGATTGCACATGCTTATGTGAAGGCTGGTCTCTCTGTTCCTGATCACATTAAGGCCCATTCTACTCGGTCTGTTGGACCTTTTTGGCGGCCCAACGTGGTGCGACCCTTGAACAATTGTGCAAGGCGGCTACATGGTCCTCTGTGAACACTTTCATAAGGTTCTATGCCTTCGATACTGCCGCTTCCCAGGATGCTTCCTTTGGACGCAGGGTTCTTGTGCCCGCTACAGTGCGTCCCCTCCCATAAGGAACTACTTTAGGACATCCCCATTGTCCATTCCTTGTGGAGCCCAGTGTACCCCGCTACAGAAAACGAGTTTTATGGTAATAACTTACCTTTGTTAAAACTTTCTGCGAGGTACACTGGGCTCCACAAGGCGCCCACCCAGACGCACTTGGCTTCTTTGAGTTGGTATGGCATTAGCCGCTGACACGTTTCCTGTCGTGAGAATGCGGTGTTGTGGCTACTAACCGTTGTCGTCTCTTCCTGCTACTGCATTGGACTGGTTAACTAAAAATGGAGATCCTGTGCAGGGAGGCGGGGTGATATAGGAGGCGGCGCTATGCATTCTGGGAACAGTCAAAGCTTTGAGCCTGTTGGTGCCTCAGATCAAGATCCTACTCTACACCCCATTGTCCATTCCTTGTGGAGCCCAGTGTACCTCGCAGAAAGTTTTAACAAAGGTAAGTTCTTACCATAAAACTCGTTATTCACATAAATTGGGGCCCTTAGATGTATTCATACAATGAGACCTGTATATAACTGATAGTTTCCGCACTGTTATACCTATTAGGTAGAATGTCTATAACAAAGTAAGGCTAGATAGTGCACAGAAGAAATAAGTTTCTCTCGCCAAGTCACTGGAGCTTTCAGGCAACCGCTTCTCCTACTGATCAGGGCAATCTGGGCTGGGATGATCGGAGCTTTCCTTTCCATTGGATTGCTTGGTCTGGATGTAGGCCTTCATCTGTCGTCTTTGAAGGTCCAGAGGCGTTTGACTACTATTCCTGCTGTTCAATCTTTCCACCGGGGGTTCCTCCGCGGAGGGTGGAGCCATGGGATTTGCTGTACTTCGTGCTCTGCAACATCTCCTCTTTGAACCGTTGGAATCTATCAACCTCAAATGGCTCACATTGAAAAGTTTCATTTTTGGCTAGCTCTTCGGCTCGCCAGGTCATTGAACTGAATGTCTTTTCTCATAGACCACTTTACTTAATTTTTCGTCTGGGCAGTGTTACATACTACACACACTTTTCTTCCAAACGTTTCCAGGTTCCATGCAAACCAAAAAAATTATTGTCTCGTGTTTCCAATAGGCCAGTGACTCGCAGTTGTCTTGGACGTAGTTCAGGCTCTCTGAGTTTATGTGGAGGGGTCTAAGGATTTCCGCCTTTCATACTTTTTGTCTTCTATCCAGTGGTCGAGAGGTGTGCTTGCCTTCAGGCTATTTCTCAGTGGAAATGGGAAGTTAGGTTTATTCTCTGGGTCTCCCGGTCCGCATTTAGACCTGCTCATTAGCATTTTTTGCAGCGCTGCGATCAGGTCAGAACTGCTTATGCTCCGCAATGCGCAGGCGCGTTGCACGGGTGCAAAGCGGATCGTTGCTATGCAATGGATTTTACGAAGAATCCATTCCCACGGCCGATCGCAAGGAGATTAAAAGGAAGAGGGCGTTTGTGGGTGGCAACTGACCTTTTTCTGGGAGTGTTTTGAAAAAATAAGGCATGTCCAAGCGTTTGCTGGGCGGGTGTCTGACGCCCATTCCGGGACCGGACAGGCTGAAGTGATCGCAGCGGCCGAGTAAGTTCTGGGCAACTCAAACTGCACAAAACTATTTTTGTAGTGCTCTGTTGCACATGCGATCGCACACTTGCAAAGCAAAAATACACTCCCCTATAGGCGGCGACTATCTGCTCACAGCACTGCAAAAAATAGTTAGCAAGCGATCAGATCTGAATTAGGCCCTTAGTTGTCACCCTCCCTACCCAGCTAATTTGGGTAGGGAGGGTCATCCCATGGTGTTTTTTCCAGCATCCTCCATGGCTGATAAAGAAAGCAGTATTTTGGTTCTTACCTGCTAAACCTGTTTCTCTGGGGGGACACTGGATTCCCTCCCGGATTTTTCGGGTTACATTATACCAGGTTCTTCACCTGCTTGTGTGGCTGTGTTCCTGTTTATTCCTCCTCCCCTTTCCTTCTCTTTCTAAGCAAAAGCTGCCTAGCCTGTGCAGTAGTCGAGGTATAAGGCAGGAGGAGCCCAGGCTGCCCTTAAATAGGAAAAGAAAAAAAGTTAACCTTTTAGTGCCTGGCCTCCTGCACCATACCCCCCCCCCCCCCATATGGTCATCCACCAGTGTCCTCCATGGCTGATAGAGAAACGGATGTCACAGGTAATGGTGTGTGCACACGTGAGATCCTTGCTATGCCCGATTTTCACTTTGCGATTTTCCCTGAACCTCCCGGAGCCCAGCACCACCGTTTTTGACTAACTTTTCTTGAGATATGGACTGTGTGCTTACGATTTTGGCTTATGTGAGATTTAATTGACATGTGAGATGAACTAGATAGTACACCGATCGAACAAGGATTGACTTGTCTGCACAGTCTATCTTTTCTTGTGATACCGACCTGGCGGGACCGCACATCCGGATCGAATCGGGATTGCAAG